>NC_139231.1:78951270-79001270 GCF_977018435.1 Lepisma saccharinum | reverse complement strand
ATATCGCGCTCCAACTTATTCCTGAATATATACCAAAGCACTGTTGCCAGTCAAAAATCAAATATCCCTTTATTTACAAAACTGAAACAACTACCAACAAATTATGATTTTTATAATTATTGTTATATAGTAGTCGCTCTAGAAGAATTATTACCAAGTAAATATCAATCCACAGAAATATTAAGCTTGGTTGAACACATAAAAATAAGGTGATACAAATTAAGAACATTGACAGCAAATTGCATACTTTGAGTAAATTATGCGAAAAGCAGTTATAAACGCTAGGTTTTATGCTAGTCGTGCTATTGCAGTATTTTAAAAGTTAGATAATAATGGAAGATATTAACTGTTCCTAATCCAAATTTAAATCGTAGTTCAATTTAGTAGGAAGATAAATTACGTGTGAGAGTAAAATATATTTCACATTCTAATGAACTTGATTGATTGGATTGTTTGACTGAATTGGTATTTTAAGTCCACTTTATGCATAGTAAGGCTAATCGGGACTGGACATACAGTTTAAAGAGGGATCCGAATCACTATGTGCCTCCACCGGGCTCGGACCCGGGACCCCTTGATTACAAGGCAACGACGCTAACACTGCGCCATCGGGGAAGCCCCACTAATGAACTTGAATATGTGAAAAATATCTTTAAAAAATTGCTTTTTTCAGTTTTTTACTTAAAATTCTAGCCGAATTCTATGGGAATTCCCCTGCATGTCAAAACACTACACGAAAGATTTTTTCGTCGAAGGCAATATTTTGCCGAAGAGTATCAAATATTCGAGTGAGACTTTGCAAGTTAGTTTGGCCTGCTCGGTCACTAGCATTGTAAGGAGGCCATGGTCGGGTATGCATTCATTATTTACAATCGATGCCGCGGGGTTATGATTCTCGGCACATCAACCCTGGGCACACCATTGTCTCGTCCAATTTCTAGAGGGGGCTTTACCATGGGGCACCTGCATTATTGCGTAAACAGGAAAAGAAACATCAGGATACCCAACTGGTCATCGAGCCTATATTTCCGTTATTTTCTTCCTGCATAACAGGCACACTTTCATCTACAGCATCATGTAGCTGTCAACGAGGTTAGAAAAGTTCACTTCCTGAACGAACAATAGGACGAATGCTACGCAAACCAGATCACGTGTCGCCAGGACAACGTTCCCATTCAACTGATGAATGGAATGTCTGTGAGCGGAGCCTAACAACCACGACGTGACTCTCATCAGACATCCATTGAATTCAATTTCATCTGTATGGAACATGGGCGTTAAGTACAGCTCAATTTAATTTCATTAATTGCGAACTGGCGAATATCCAGTCCACGTCCCTAGAAGCCTGACTGAGAAGACCGTTAAAAAGCTGTTTGAAGTTAATAGGCTCGCTAACTTGCAGCAGGAAGAAAAAAAACAACAAAAAACACAGCACTAATGGACACTTCCACTAGCAAGTCCACATAATTATAAAAATTGCTTTCATCGATAAATAACGTCTGCATTTTTTCGCGTTTCAGGTGTCCATTTTATGGTCAAAACGAAGCTTCTAAGTAGGGTTGTTGAAGGTCCAGGAATTTTAAATAAATTCAATTCCGGTCCAGGAGAGAAAATCAGCAAGCGTAAATGGGGTTTGGACCGTAAAGAACCTTTCTATTTGTAAAGTATTTCAATACGGTCCAGGAACCTTTCATCCCGATCAATTTCAATCCGGTACAAGTTGCAACTTGGGCCGAATTTAAACTGAAAAAAAAAAAAAAAAAGGTTCCGGTTCTGTTGAGGAACCCATTACAATTTATGAGTTTTTGTGGCCTTTAACAACCCTGCTTCCAAGAACGGAAGCCTCGTGTTGTGCCGTCAGGTTGGACCTACAGTTTAAAGTGCAATCCGACCTGCGATGAAAATGAGTGATGGCATGGCCATACATCTTCTGCGTATATATTATACATAAGTATATGCACAGAAATAATGGGTGTTGTTCAACTTATTGCAGCCAACCACCGTGGCGGAGTGGTTACGACAGAGAGTGCTACGACGCCAGGGGTTCCGGGTTCTAATCCCAGACTGAGCATGGGTGTTTTTGTGAGTATCCCTGCATCAAATTCTTCATACCATAACATACAATTTTAATTGTTTTAATTTAATTGTCTATTTATTATTAATGAACAATTCTTCATTAAAACCAAAAAATGTTCTCTAAACAATTTGGATATAAATATTAGCTTGATATACATTAATTATACAGTAAAACCTCGTTAATCCGGAGCCCGAAAAGGCGGACTTCGCTTAATCCGGACAGCAAAAGGAAATTATATATATATATACACACACACACACATGTATTAGTGGAGGAAATACATTCCAAACTGCCCTAACAGAATATAGACTTGTACTTCAAACCAACTTCCAGAGCAAGAGTTTCGAGCGATACAGAGCCAGGTCCGTCGGGCACATTATCATACAGACATCATCGTTTTCCAGTACACCTAATTTTTACCTACAAGTCAACAATATGGATAACGCGTATGCATGTACTGCATTGTATGTACAGTATTGCTTTACATTTTACTGTACTGTACAGTGTATTTAGGGTCATGCCCTTTAAATACACCATAATAAACGTGTCTTGTTGCTATAAACGGAGTTTTAATGCACTTTCATCTGTTCTTTGTGATTTATTTTATTTTACTTTGCGTTTTGTGCCTCTTGGCTAATTTGCGAAGATGGGGGTGAGTGATGAAATTGATGAATGGACATTCACATTCACAGGTTTTACTGTATCAGACACAACGGTGTTTTGTTTACAATTAACTTTGATAGAGTAAGCGTGTATTTTTTTTAAAAAAAAACAACAACTAGTTTTGTGTTTTTTTTTTTTTTTATATAGAAGCTTTTTAACTATTGTCTTGTCTTGACCAATATTCAGATGTTATTTATTTTATTACACAGTTAGTATAAAATTTTTACTAAACCAATGGGAAGGGTTTTGACCCTCCCCCTTGTATACGACGATGAGTGGCGAACCCGGAACCTTTGGTAGTGTGATGGTGAGTCAACCACAAAGCGTTACTGTCGTTTTTGATGCACCTTTTATGTGTGCTACACATAAAACTTATAAAAAAGCTCCCAAATCTTTGCCAGAGGCCCGCCAGTCCAGTCGGCGACCTTTTCGGCGGTGGTGAGCGCAGCGGCGCTACGGTGACAAGATTCCCAGGTTTGAACCCTGGGTAAGACATGGAAAAACAAGGTAAGTGAAATAATATAACTTTCTTAAGTAAAAGTTAATTCGCATAAAATGTACAAGAGAATAGCGTAAGCATACGAGCTGAAGATTTGAGCCGGCCTAAAGAACCGAAACGAATACAACTATGACAGACAACGTTTATGCGGTATGGAGGATGTGAATGTGCTTAAAACACATTTAGATTCATAATGGAAATGTCCATTGAACTACAAACTGACGACTTTAACTACTCTGTCTTGATTAAAATTTTGGGGTGTGTCGACAAATAAACTGAAAAATAGATTTATACAAGATTTATATCTTGTATTTATTATCTGTCAATTATTAGTGCTTGTTTTGGTACTCAAGAGGTAATTTTTGGGTATATAATGGTATACTTCTAGTCAGTTCTGTGTACTTGTTTTTATCGTTTTTTATACGTCGCTTTTCTGCCACTTTTGGCGAATTGTGAATAAGAACGCAGTGGTGACGTCAAGACACGGCTCGAACCTGGAACCATCGGTAGTGGGATCGTGAGTCGATCGCTAGGCTACTGAGGCGGCACTGACAGCTAGCACCAATACAATAAATACATTTCGTACAGATAGTAATTTATACCTTCCTTTATCTTCCACTCTCGCAATTTAAAAGTTTTCTAAACAAATCACAGTTGCTTGTGGCATACGAGCACTTGGCGTTCTAACTTGCAAGAAGCAATGTAGAGCATTTCCCGCCAGTTTCGACTAAGTTACTGAAGGGACAAGAGGAAATAAAGTTCATTTCCAAGTACAGCCGGGAAAAAGTTCAGCAACCTCTTTCCACCGTAGCCCACATTCGTTGACTTATGTGACAGGAAACCTATTTGCGAAAACAACTTCCTATCCTCTGCTCCCGTTCGGTTTTCGCCTCATGACAGACACCTCACGTGACAGGGTGATGGGTGTGACCCTTGGCGCCTTCTCGTTGCTATTTTCAGTCCCAGCCTGTTCCCATCGCAGCTGACGTTTCGCGCCTTCCCAGGCAGTGTTGCTATCGACAACAAAAATTACCCCTGAATAAGTGGAGAATACAGGCATATGCAATTACAGTAGCGTGCTGAGAAATATCGTATATTTTACTATAGTCGGATGTATCCGATGCCTTGTGATCAAAGGCTCCGGGATCGATCTCCGGTGGAGATACATTGGACAGTGGTTTGGACACAACTTTAAACCGTAGGTTCGGTCGCGATTAGCCTGTTTGAGCATATAGTGAACTTGAAAGAAACTTACTGATCTATCCGACATTCTTTTTTTTAATAAGTTACAATCTCCTACGCCACTGCATTTGTCAATACCTCATTGTACAGCCTTGGGCCTAACTGGGTTGTAACGACCCTACTGAAGTTGACGCTCGATCTCTGACCGCCAAGCGTCTTGTGAATAGACAACCCGACCAACATTGCAATTCTGCGGCTTGTATACCAATCACTGGTATACATCTCAGTAGATTGAGCAGTGATGCCAAAGACAAATACCAGATGAACATTGTCGGACGTAATTTCTCGTGTTATCGGAATGGAGTAGTAATAATTGGTCCAAGGCATGTTTGTTTGTTTATGCTGCTATTGGAACAAATCTGGCGGACTTGCTTTATATTTTCACTCCGTGGGTTAATGGAAACTTTGTATTACAATTATGTTAACATATTGGAGGAAAATAATACCTAAAACAACATCAATGCACATGCACACCACTCTCACAAACTGACAAAACACACACATATGCTCATGAAAACAAACACGCAAGCTAAATTTTAACTTCCTAATGAATGCCCTAAAAACATTCAATGGAAAACACGATGTGTAAAGCATGGGAATTTTTATAGTAAAAATGCATAATGCATAATATTTTCAAAATACGTAGTTTATTTTAATAGACAATGCAACAATTATGAGATAAATGAATATGTATTTTGTTCTTCAGGTGTTGAGAATGGAAACAGACTGATTGGAAGATGGAAACCGTAGTGTACACCAAGGGCATTTTTCTCTTTTCTATCAGTGAATAAGTGTGTAATATTTATTTCCAGACATCTTGACGAGGAGGACGCACATGAAATTTGATTTTTTAATCTGTCCTCCATTCTTCTAATAGGTCGTCTATCATAAGAGGGCATGTAGATTCTCTAGCTAAGCGAATGATATTTACGATTCTCTAATCCCTTCCACCTATCTGCTTTATTTACTTTGTCTCTCTAAACCAAATCACAAAACACCATGAATCTACCGAAAACACACGCAAAAAGAGGAACATTGTCCCTCTGATGGTAAGAACAAAAATGCTTGCTGTGGACGGATCATAGTTAAAAATTTGAAGTTGTCCCCCTTACATTTTGACATTTATGTCTACCAAGAGAAAGTATACTATTTTTGCCCCTACCCCCCCCCCCTCAAACCTCAGTTTTGGTACTGAATCGCTGCTACTGCCGAAAGATTAAAGAGAAAATTGATGTAACAATGAATAAAAGACGAGGATGTTACAGTTATTTAATGTCAAGTCTACTTAGAGCACATACGTAAGCATTAAATGCAATATCTTAGGTACCAAGAATAATTTCTTGTGGTTCACATGGAAATTTCCATCACTATGATTGTCACACACATCAACTTCTCGCTTTCCATCATGGCCACGATTCCACTGTGAACAGCATGAATCGGCAAAAACCTTGCATGTCGTAAGGACTAAGCACAGCTTTTCCAAATTTCGAGGGAATGCAACATATTTATCCTCAAGGCGTTTCTTTGGTCTGAATTATTTAATTATTACCACTGTTTGTGTATAAGCCCCAGCAACCAATCATTATTTCCTGCTTGGTAAACAGTCTTTATCCTTAAAAATACAAACGACAGAAATGCAATATTTTTCACTATCCATGTTGAGCAATTATCTTAGCCAACTACGCTGTAAATATGGCGGAAATTGCTTCAAATCTTCGAATTTTGTGGACAGTGAAATGCCTCCATAAAGTGCGAGGGTATTGGTGCAGTCACAAAGCATACATTGATCGTACTACACAATTTTTAGAACAACTTTTTAAAATGTATAGTGCATATTTTGCTTGTTTTTAATGCATATTTGCATACATATTTTGGTATTTTTTAGTGCATATAAATCCACCCCTAGTTATCACAATTCCTCATACTGCCATGGTAAACTGAACGATCAGATACGAGGAGTAACAACGAAAACAAAAAAAACTATTCTTTCAAGGGGCATCAGGTTCATAATGTACAGTGGTTCGGCTCAACGGTCTTTATAATACACTCGCGCTATACCATCACCCCCTGAAACTCTAGGGGGTGTTGGCTATACTGACACCATGGTCGCCAAATGGTACAAACAGCTGGAACTCTAAGGGTTAATTATTTTATGGCTCGACCCCCAAGCTATTCAAATGATGGAGACTGTCCTCGCGAAAGTACACGCATAAAATAGAAATGCTGCAGTCTAAATTCGTAAGGTACGCCACTTATAAAGAAACAGGCATATATCCCCGATATGAATCATACACTTCCCTCTGTAAACACCACAACCTGCCTTCTCTCAGCAAAAGAAGGAAGATGCAATTGCTCTGTTTCTTATACAAAATCATGAACAATAATATTCAAGTGCAACATCTTCTAGAACAAATACACATACGTGTTCCTATCTCCAAGACACGATCCAAAGGGGGCCTCTTTTACTGTAGTAACAGAAGATCGAACATTATAAATAAATCACCTATCAGGAGAATGTGTGAACTGTACAACAGATGTTCCGAAAGGGAACCAAAATTAGACATATTTCACATGCCTATTGGGACATTCAAAAATGTTATTCAAGGAATGGAAGAATAAATGTCAACAATGTAAACATAAACGCAATATTTGTAAATATGTATTTCTTTCGTAGTTTATACTCAATTACATATATGAAGGTACTTTCTAGTGTGTCAATTATTTACAGGTCATTTATTACACACATAATTAATATATTTCTTTAATGTAAATAACTTCTATCCTTGATTTATCCTTGCTTATTTTATTTCCATATTTTATGTAATTTATAATATATTATATCTGTATCTTATATATATTGTAAAGATCTGATATACTGAGTGTAAAGATAAATAAGAAATGTAGAACACTGTAATTGGGCATTCGCCTGTTGTGTTTAGTAATAAATAAATAAATAAATAAATAAATAAATAAATAAAACAAACGAGCCAAAGAGATATTTCTACTATTGTTTGCCGGGGATGAATGGGGAGATTCCGCTAGGCGGTTCTTTCAGGTACACACTGCGCCCCCGGGCCCAGGATTGGGGGTTTCATGGATCCAATTTCAGTATCGTCCCTCCACTGCCTCTCAACTCGGATTTGTTTACAGTTTCAAGCTGTGGTAAAGTAATAAACCTTTGAAATGTACAGACTTTACATCGTTTCTTAGTAACTTACCACGCATTTTCCATTAAACCTTTTCAGCTCTTTACCCTACTATACAACTGTTGACTGCCGGCAAGCGTAAAACACGGTTTGCGAGAGGGATATCTTATTTAAATTGACAAAGATTTTATTTTACATGGAAAAGGTCAGAAACACTAATCCATTCCTCCTCACACATGTTCAAGATGTTTTCTGCATTTATCAGCAATTCTCTAAAAGGGCATCTGACCTGACTACAACTCAAAGTGTCCAGGTTCGATTTCCTCAGAGGTTGAACTCAGGTGGAAATGTTGACGCCAATGCTCCTGCATAAGCTGCTCTGAGCAACCACGGCCTTCCATAAATATGTACCCGGGGGCAACCTTTAGGGGTAAAGGCCGAGAAGAGTATTTTATTTATTTACCTCTTATTTTTTGTGGCAGGAGATTAAGGCTCATGCTTTTCTTACACTCAACCACATACAAAAAGTTCATAATATAATACACATTCATAATTTGATTCATACATGGTCTCGTTATATCCGTTTTTGATAGAGACCCCTCAACCAGGCCCGTATCTAGAAATATATTTCGAGGGGCCCAAGCCTAAATGTGTTCCAATAATAATAATAAATAAAAATGTCAAATTAAAATAATTATAGCCTATTTCCATTAAATTCATTAAAATATTCAAATTAATATTTTTATTACACGAATAGGTGAAAAGACGGTATAAGGATAGTGATATAACAGCACTTATTCAGTACCTAGCTTGCGTGTAGTTAAGGTCAGAAAAAAAGTGCCCTGGAAAGGAAATTTGTCTCAAATAGATTAAGAATTGAATATTTAATGAATATAAAAAAAGAATGTTAGAACTTGTTGACGAAAAGTAAAGTGCCTGGTAATATTTTATTCATGTTATTATAATAAGTAGTAATAAATCTTGGAAAAATCTTCTTTGGTACTGTCATTCAAAGTATTATGATCCCAATGTAATATTTGCCTTCTGGCGGAAATAAATAAACCTCAATTAAACAAGAAACATATTTTCATTATTTAATTTTAGTTACTTTATAATTTCACTATTTTTATTATTTAATTTTTGTACTTAGTAAATCTTTCTTTGGGGCGGACCCCCTGGACCCCCCCCCCATCCTAAATACGTCCTTGCCCTCAACCTCCATGCGTTTTGTGCAAGGCAAAAGGAACAGACCCGTTTTATATCTGTAGTGCCATACCACAAAGTTTATTCAGTTTTTATTAACTTGGGCACCTATTCCTGAACTTTTCTGGATCCGCCACAGATCAGTGACCGAGTCAGTCAGGTTCCTCTTCTCGAACTACCTTGTCGCTGGATAAAAGCGATGAGCACAGATGCTCCATTGTTTGTCAGGCTCGAAGGATGAGTTTCCATTTACATTGGACTTTCAAACGAACCCCCGAAAAAGTCGTTAGAAGAGTCAATGAACTCGGAACACTCCGAAAGAAGCGGGAAACATCAGACAATCGACGTCCTTGAATACATTTCCGATCCTATCATCAAACACTATACCAAATGGGTAGGAGAGGACTGTTCGTTCCCAAACTTTTCCGATAAGTGTAGCAGCACCGTAGATAAAATTCGATATCATTTTGTTTGTTGCCATATTTTATATTACAACGAGACACAATGTCTTATGGAAGTGGTATCCCAGCGGCGAATTCCTTTTTTTCTGAATATACTGTCAATAGGCAATCGTGGCACCTAGGCACAGAAATCAGTCTCGTTCTCCGCCCATGTTCTCGTAGCAGGGGCGTCGCCATCGGTGAGCCATGGTGGGCTCTAGATTTTCCTCAAAATGCTCTTGTCGGCCCAAACATGTCTCAAGGGGGCAAGATTGACAAAAATATGTATAATGTATGTATAGAAAATTGAGAAACGGAAGAAGCATCAAAAAAGAAAGGGAAAGGAAGTGAATCTGGACAGTCATGAATAGGGGTCGGATAGTTATGCACTAAAAAAAAACCGCAAAATATGCACAAAAAAATTTAAAATATGCACTTTAAAAACACGTTTAATTTATAAATGCTGTATATTACAAACTATGAAAGATTACATGCCAGGCAATGAATGTGCATTATTCAGATTTTTTTTTTCAATTAATATGATTCTGCGTTTAATGAAACACAATACATTACAGATCAAGAACTAAACATATCGGGTTTCGCTCGCAGGAATTAACCTACAGCGATAAGAAACTTGTAAGCGGCGTTGCCAGCTTAGTCGATTGTTGAGGTGAGAATGATGTACTTGCCACATTTCATACAATCCAGGAAAAAAGGAAAGAAGAAAGAGAAAAGAAAGAAAAGTGAAGAGAAGCGAGAAGAAAAATAAATACAGTACGTATATGCTCGGTGTTGGCTGTGGGTTCAAAAATATGCACATAAACTTATTTTCATACAAATATGCATTTTTAGTTAAAAATCCTTAACTATGCATTTGCATATGCATAATTATCTGAGCCCTAGTCATGAACATCGACGCAGTCCACCTGGAAATATTACGTCCAACTTTAAGTCTGCTGATGTGACTATCTCAAAAGGGAAATTTTCGATTTCGTCTCGAAGTAATAAATACAGACGCCCCCTTGATATGTCTGGAAAGTTCGCATACTAAAGCAATTTTAATTTAGGCGAAATTTCGATCCTACTTTACTTTCGAAGTTACTGAAGACTCGAATGACACAAGATCCGGATATCGTAGCGCCAAAATATTTATGTCTTCGGAAAATATGCGAAACACAAGCTTCACCGCATTACTTACACATTCGAAACTAGCGCCACTGCTTCCAGGCTACAGCTATAAATATGGTGGTGCGGCCATCACTACTTAATTCATTTTGTTTTGCACACCGTGATAATGAATTGAAATAATAACGTCAACACCTGTCTCGAATCAACCGAATTCCATTTCTTTAAACAACACAGGAATAAAAAAGTAATAAAAATAGCAATGGATAAATTGCCTACTATTACTTTTGTCGTTGGCTGTATCAGTCAACCATCCACGACATTTAACGGCCATGGTTTTTCATGAGATTTTCTGCAGATCAATAATTTTAGCACTTCCATGCTATTAGTTTAGCATACAGGAGTTAACGTACGTTGAATTAACCTCGGAGCCTTAACTAAGGAAAAAGACAAACTGTCGTTGTTTTGTGCAAATTTGAGGGCGTCTAAACTGCATCACATGAAAATTGCTGAACATTAAAAAGTGACTAACGGACACTTCGGTATAAATTTTACCTTGATCTCGTTAAATTTGCAGTGGCTTATGTAATGTTGATCTAGTTCATTCACTCTCAATAAAATTCGCTCAAGTACCTCTTATCTTATTCAAACTAACACGCGTAACGACTGCGTAGTTCCAAAGTGAGAAATTGACGGTGATTTGAGATGGTTGCATAGTCACTTACAAGCACACACGAAGCTTGGTCCATCCTCATTTTGTGTTCTGGAGATTTCGAGTGGTGTAGGTTTCAGACCATCACAAAACATGCGCAACATGGTTATTGCAGGTGCCTTTTTACCGAAAATAAGACTTCCCTCGATTGGAAATTAACGCATATATTGTGAGAATTGGATAAAAATAAAATACTACCGGCACAAGCCAAGACTAGTGGCACAAGCGCGTTCCTTGGATATCCCTTGAGGACCCACCCTTTAGTCACTCCTATACCCCTCTCACAGTCAGGTTCACTGGTCTCGTAATACAGAATATGCCGGAAGAAAATATAAACGGTATTTGGACACACTTGTTCATCCCCCACAAAGTTGAATAGCAAAAATCACCCGAAATACGTCAATATTTTTTAAAAAAAATCATATTTGTAGTCATTTTTGTGATATTCACCTTCACGCTCACATGAAAAAGTCCTAACACCGAGGCAAGTTTTGATCAGTTCACTATCGCTACCCTCCTCATTTCTCAGAGCGGAAATCCTCGCAGTATTCGTCGCGATTGGACAAAAGTAGCAAAAAAGAGACGTAAAATGAAACAAATGAATCAATCTTAAATCGAAAAATGGTGGATGATGGGAAATCATACATCTGTTTGGGATCAGCTGAGGGCACAGTCTTCTTATTATTATTAGTAGTAGTAGTTTTAGTTCGCAAACCTTATTACTACTACTACCACCAACGATGATTAGACAAAAACGTTAACATAATGGTAAATAATTAACTTTCCCATACATTTTTTCCCTGATTAGTCGTTATTCCATTCCTATCCATTTTTTTTGTTTTCCATCCATTGTTGAACTTTGAAAAATAAGACCTTTTAGAACAGAAGCCTTTTTAAACCAAAAACAACTGTTTATGGAACAAATGTATATTGTTAATGTGGGGAGTGGGGGTAAATCATCCCTAACAGGGATGAAAATTTACCTTTATTGCTGATTGGGTCTAGTTTAATTGGTGTCACAGGACATTGGCGGGTCCATAAAAGATTCAAGGGATGGGCCGAAGATAGTAAAATTCTTTCCTGTAGTTCCTAGTAAAAACTCTTAAGGTTGTGTTCATTATTTTTTTCCGTATCACCCCTAACGAATCAGCGTAGCTTGGTATGGTACCGAGACGACACCTTTTACCTTTAAGTCTTCACCCATTTTTCATTAAGCTATACCACACGGATTATCTACGCACGATTAGTATAACATTAACAAAAGTTACAGTGCGAATAATACACCTTGGGTTTACTCAGTTTTTTATGGTGCAGAATGTTGTTACTAGTTTGGTTGAAATGTTGTTTTAAGTCCACTTTGTGTACAAAAAGGCTAATCAGGACTGGACCTACAGTTTTAAAATGGAATCCGAAACACTGTGCTATGTGCCTCACCGAGTATCGAACCCGGGGCCCTTTGATTACAAGGCTACTAGTATTTGACTCTAAGTAGTCCAGAAAATACATGGTTTGGGGTCAAATGCAATAGAAATTAATTTTTCACGCTTGTGTTAAAAGAAATGTGTAGAATAGCTTCATGCCCGAAGAGAAATCGACGCCATATTTGAAAAATGGTGACGAAATTAGGTTTTCTATATTTATCTCAAAAATGCCTACAAGTGTGTGAATTTTTCATGAGGATAAAGTGATTGATAATAAAATATTACCCAAAATTCTGTCTCTTATCATTTCCTTTTTGTACAGATACTCGCTCCAAAGATATCGTCGATTGTATTAACACCACGCAACTGCCCTACGGCCATTTTTTTTTGGCATATACTGTTTTTACTCAAGTATTTTTGTAAATAATAATCACTTAATATTACTATACGGTAATACCTACCTTTTACGAAATTACATACGTATTTTCAACGTAGCAGAGGTCAGACTCCATAATATCATGAAAATTACTATATTTTAGGTGTCGAGACTTTTCGTTAATGACATGCTCAAGGCACTATGGGCTCACCCCCGAAATCGATCCTTGTCACAGGACATCGATAATTCCCAAGCGCTGACTGTGTCTACAGAGTAAAGGAAGGGGTCTCCTGAATTGAACGTTCTTCTCTATCCCAAGCTTCAAAAATCAATAGAGCGGGGTGATTGATTGATCCTAGATAGGAACGCGGAAAGGTGTTTGCAAACAATCCTTGAGAAAAAAATGAGTTGTTCAACTTCAGGGAGCTCGTCTCTAGAAGTTTTTCATGCGAGCATTTCCATGGGAAATTGTGAAGAAGAAAAAAACGCACACGACCATTATATATTTTGTGTCTATTTTTTATCAACAGTCGTGTGAACCGCATAACAGTGTGATCAAAATCTGCAAATAGGGATGGTATCCGAGAAGAGGACTGGCAGTGCTCGGTCTCGTCGAGTTGTAAATGGCTGTCTCGTTTCAGTATCCCTTATCGCACACACGATTCCAACTTCGTGTTCTGACGTCAGATGCGGAATGCCTACGTTCTTAGGTTATGTGACGGCCACGTGGCAGAGTGGTTAGCTACGAGGCCAGGGGTGCCGGGTTCGAATCCTGGCCTGGGCATGGGATGTTTGTGAGTTTCCATTTATCAATTCCATCATTTCATCACTCATCCCCATCTTCGCAAATTAGCCAAAAGTGGCACAAGAAGCAAAGTAAAATGAAATTCAATCAATCAATTCTTAGGTTATGTCAGGTACAGGTTTGGTTCTCTTAGTATAAATACACTGCAAATGTATAATTTACGCTAACAGAACTAAACCTAACAAGCCCAACCTAACAACCTAGGCATTTAGCCTAACGATGCGGCGACGTCATCAGAACGCAAGGTTGGAATCGCGTTGTGCGGTAAGAGAAACAAACGAGTTTCCTTTTGTCTTTTCTCAATTTACAAGCATCCGTCTCTTTCGCGTCTTGGTCTCTTAAGGATCACCGCAAAACGGCACTAACTTTAAAAGCGTATAACAGTCTTTAAGACAAACAATCATTTTTACTAGCTGCTTTTTTCCGTTTAGGGCTTGGTTCGGCTCGATAGAAAACTGTACTTATCTTGAAAAAAAATGAAACTACATAGCACAGGATCACAACTGCAACTAATGACTTGTAATTATATCAACAACATTTATGACCTAATCAGGCAGATATCCGCTTGTTATGTCAGAGGAATTCGCCTCGTACAGTACATTTGATTTGGGTAAATTTTCAATGATGCCAAAGCTTTGAACCATACCGGGAATCTCGGACAGAAGTATCGGCTTCCCATCCATAATTCTGTAGCTGTTATTTCTTACTATTGAATGGAAGGGCGAAGGTTACACTTTTTAATTCTCACGTCCCATAATCTTCAGCAACTACTTTATCATTATATTATATAAATATATTATAATTTCGATTGCATTTCAGTAAGGGTCGAACACCTACAAACCATCCTCGACACGCCCTTGGTTGTCACCCACGCATACCTCTCCTTTCCGATATATTGTTAACTTTGGTATTGAGAAAATTTGCACCGAATTTCGTTCAGAGTGTGTCGCAGCGTTTCTGTTTGCCCGTTTCAAACTCAGTTGAACGTGGTGTCATTCATAGTCCACCAATGTACGCTCACTTGCCCTGATGAACCAACCCTCGTGCATTTTATTCTCTCAATGTTTTCGATTGTGCATTCTAGGTACGGCCAAACTCAAGCAACACTGACGCAGAAAAAAGGCACGATGTCGCAACACTGGAAGTCACAAAAATCAGTCATCGACAAGGAGGGACAGGGGAAAGAAGGAAATGGGTGTCGTTTCCTGTACTTCATCGCAAATTCCAGTCGATCTGTCGAGTGATTCACTGTCGAAGGAGAGAAATTATGCCCAATGTATCCAACTTACTTCTCTAGCTATTACAACAGTAAATTTATTTCAGAAATGAACACAGAAGAAAAAATCGCACACTAAAATCCTAGTAGTTACTACATCTTTATGTATAATCAGATGTGCAACTTTCCGTTAAGAAATTAATAAACATCCCAAAAATTGTGTCATGTAAATTCAATAGCAAAAAAAATCAGCACGATATTAAAACTCTTCCTACCCTCATAGTGTCTTTTGGAGAAATTATTTGTCATTGATTTCGAGGTGTAGAACACGAATATGTATCAGATTCGAAATGTCTTCACTAATTACATACATCTTCCCACAATTTCATTAAATTTTCAAAACTGCCTACAGAGACTACATTTTTTCCCCTGTTTGGGAAACGAAGCTATCAGGAGTGATTCCATCTAGCGTTTGGCAATAAAGCTTTTCAAATATATATAATGATGTTTAAAAGTTTGATAACTCATCGGGACTGGACTTGCAGTTTAAAATGGGCTCCAAACCACTGTGCAATGTTTCTCAACTGAGGATCGAACCAGGAACCGCTTGACTTCAAAGGGTCAAAGCATTAATAGCACACCATCGAGGAGGTCCCCCTTCTGTCGGTAAAATGGCTAGATACCTTGTCAAACTCCAGGCTTGCGGCACACATTTCAACGAAAAATACAGGCTTGACTAGGACACGAAACCGTCTCTGGCATACCCTCCAACTGAGCTACCGATACAGTACTGGTTTCACTTCCTCTGCTTTACCTGTGTGCGAATTCTCCTGTCGACGATACCGTAACGGAATCCGCCGACTTTGAAACACTGATGACGTCGACGGTACCTTTGGGCACAAACGGAGGATGTTTGTTCCATGCAGAAATAAATATACGCCAGCCTGCATTTTCGCTTTAATTTCTAGATACAACATTCCTGTGTGTGTCTCAACACATAATTACAGGCTTATATTTGAGGGGAAATTAGATTTGTTTGAAGACGCCTATTCTTTGGAATAAGCAAACTTTGGAAAGTACGCTGGAGATGATATAATGTGAAATGTCCTGGAAACACGCACTAAGAGGTACCATAGATTTCGACAAGACAAAGTGAAACCCGCCTGGTTCGCGCGTTCCAATTTCGCCTAATGACAACCTGGAAGGGAAACACCACAACCGTCTCGAGCCTAAAGCCTGGAAGTTAAGGAGAGGCCATATAAATATCCTCTGGTTCTGGGCTAGAGAGTGCCTGGCCGTCTGCCAATGGGATGAATCGAACAAGGAAGAAACCTTACGCAACAAGTCTGCTGACACTAATTTCAGCCACCCACAAGTGAAAGCCGATATGTAAACGCTTTTCCAAGTTACTTCAAATGGCTTGCGTTTCTGCTGCTTCATCATGGCATTCCGCATCTAAGAACAACGACCCATTTTATATTAATTGTTCATGGTGCTTATTAACGATGAGAGGAAAGAGGTTAATGCGAGAAAAATCGAGAAAAATGAAAATCAGCACATCAAAACAGTGTGAGGGAATGCATATTACTTTCATATTTTCTTATAGTTACTGTTGTTAGCAATAATACGAACTTCCAGATCCAACAATGAACGACGACATTCCCCTGCAGAACGCCCTCCACCCCCCACGTAAAAATTAAATTCGCAGACTGCACGTGCAAGCATATGCTACTGCGAGGGTATAGAGTTGCCATGTTTATTTCCTTGGCCAGTAGAGTACACACTGAACGGGACTGTACGAACTATGAACTAAAAATCTGAACTAAAATTCAGCTTTCATACACTGACTAAAGTAAAACTCTGCAGCGGAACAGCCCTTTGAGGGCCAAGGGCTGCCAAGCTACTTCAGCGTGGTCAGCTCATCGACTCCCATCGCCGCTGTTTTCTGGCTTTCGAGACAGGAAGACCGCTACTTCTTTCCCAGTTGTTTCGTACAGAGACAAACAAGAATATATTTACATAATGCAAAATATAACCGTTTCAGGACAGAGAGAGTGAGGGAACGAGTGTTTGCACGCTATCTAAACACACTGCTGTCATGATACGAATGAATTTAACTGAACATTACCAGAAATTTATTCAAATAATATCCACTTGCAAATCTTCCAAAATACTCTCATGGACAAAATAATGTTGATTGAGTTAGTGTTTTAAGTCCACTTTATGCACAGTAATGCTAATCGGGAGTGGGCCTACAGTTTAAAGTGAGATCCGAACCACTATGTGTCTCCATCGGGAATCGAACCCGGGACCCCCTGAGTACCAGGCGACGATGCTACCATTTCGCCATCGGGGAGGCACGTCAAAATTATGTTTAAATAGTTTTGTTGACTGGTTTGGTTTATTTTACTTCGCTTTTCTGCCACTTCTGGTTAAACGTGTAGATGAGGATGAGTGATATGATGGAACACCCCAAGCCCAGGGCGAGATTCGAGCACGGAACCTCTGGCATTCAAGCGTGCTAGGCTAACCACTCGGCCACGGGGGCAGCATATTAGTTTTCGTATCTGAACTATGTACGATCCGGGGTTTCCCTTATAAACTTGAACTAAGGGAACCTCCCGAAAGCTGGAAACTGCATGAACGGATGGGAAAGTTAAAAAACAATAAATGCCACTAGAGAGGACGAAGCAATTTCCCACCTGCTGGAAACTGAAGGATTCTGCTCAGGCATAATGACAAGTTTTAGTCCCCCTGATGCGGGGATACATTTTTTTAGCGTGAGATACGAGTCACTGAAATTCGTCTCCACCGGTAAACTTTGGACATAAGAATCGATCATGTTGGACCCCGAATATAAAATCTAGGTTGCCCCTTAGAGACTATTTCCTTCAATTGAGTTTGTGAGTTAATGACCGGAGATAGCTTAGCAAAAACATACCAAAACAATTATTCAAATAAAGTAACAGAGTAATCGAATCGCTAATATCAATGTATCGACACTGTCGTATTATTGGCGAACTAATCGGTAAAACTTGATTGATTGTGACTCGACCTGGGATTTTACGGAGTATGCGGTTAGCAACACTGATTCTATTGGCTGATTTATACAACGACCAGGGAAATGTCGCCACGCTCGAGAATCACTTTCAGAACGCTCCTCTCCTCGGCTGTCATGACCGATATCTTGGCGCAGCATGCGTTACGCGTGTAGCACCCACAGCATCGCATCATCTTTACCTACACATCCCAGGTTTTTTGTTGTCTTCCAGGCCCGTAACCAGGATTGTTTTAGGCGGGGGGGGGGGGCAAGCCCGAAACCTTGGTTATATATATATATATATATATATATAATTGTCATGAAATATATCAATTATTAAATAATTAATTAATATCATTATTTATATATATTTATAAACAAATTAATTTGCTACAATATAAACTAGCAAATTAACTCCTTTAACGACTGGTTCAAAATGTTAAGAAATTAGAAGATAGGTGAAATGTTTTTAATAATTGTTACATATTATTTAATTATTGTTTTTTATTAAAAAAGATAATTAAATTTTCATACTTTTATTGTGTTATATTTTTATAATGGTGTAAATCTATTAATGGTCTCTCGAAAGGAAATATTTCCTTAGAGTTGTAGCTAGAGATTTCAGCGGCCAGGACGAGAATGATTTTCGCAACCCCCTAGCTAGATGTAGCTGGTATACTTAGACATTGTACAAATTTTATGTACTTACTCTACTTAGACATTGTACAAATTTTATGTATTTACTCTTTTCCGTTGAATCCGATGAAAAGAAAACTTAGCATTCAAGAAATGTGGGTAATAAAAGAACAGTCGGTTGTGAATCCCACATCATCTTCATTGAAGCAGTGTGTGTTATTGTTCACATCTGCAAAATCGATTGCAAATTAAAGATAACTATATTCCTTTTCCAGAATGTCTGGAGTAGCGACGCGCAGAGGCGAAAGCTTGTGGGCGGAGCCAGACTATGCGGCGCTCTCCTGAATGTAGAATTCCCACAGAACTACTGGACCGCGAATGACCAGTCAAGCCGTCCCCTCCCGCGCGACCCTTCTCCTCCGCGCGTTCATTGGACGAGGCACACATCGGAACATGCGCCCAGAACG
Source organism: Lepisma saccharinum (assembly GCF_977018435.1). Taxonomy (NCBI): domain Eukaryota; kingdom Metazoa; phylum Arthropoda; class Insecta; order Zygentoma; family Lepismatidae; genus Lepisma; species Lepisma saccharinum. Next base: position 78,982,202 of record NC_139231.1, on the reverse strand, counting down.
CATTCGCGTCCTCTTACTCCAGACATTCCGGAAAAGAAATATAGGTGGAGGGACAAAAAATGAGAAACTTTCCTATTAAATTAACACGTAAGTGCTATGTTTTACTTCTGACGAAAGGAGGTGAGGAATGGAAGAGAAAATACAGGTCGGTCTAATTTCTATGTTCCAGGAGCCTAGGGTGACAATGACAACCACCTTCGCAGCTACGGCTCCATTTGTTACTAGTCCAATTTGATATAATTTTAAAATCTTATCTACGACTGTAGAAGTACGTTTTTACCCCATGCTGAGCCCTAAACACACACACACACACACACACACACACACATATATATATATATATATACAGAGAGAGAGAGAGAGAGAGAGAGAGAGCAAGATATGTATGCAACATTCACACACAGGCTGACATCATTCTTTGATATTCCTTCTTTGTATGTGTTTATGATATTACTCTTAGAAAAGTATGTTTGAAGTCCAAACTAATTTCTTATCTTTGTTGTTATAACACAAACTCTTACCCTCAGAAAATTTTAATGGGGGAATTTTAATAGAACAAGATCGTTGGTGGGAAGGTGGGAGATCCCCCTTTCGCCATGGGAATTCGTACCCTGAATGTGACCACCAACGCAATGGAATGATCATTATAATGCAGAACATGTCAATGTGAATTAACAGCAAAAAGAGGACATTTTCTCATCAAGACTGCAGTTCGAAAAAAGTCAAAACAGGAAGTAAATATGGTGAACTGTCCCGACCAAATTGGAATATACTATAGTAGCTTCGCATAAATGGTTATAAAACAAAAATTACTAAATATAGTAGACTGCAGACTTCTGGGAGTCTGACTCTCTCGAGACAACCCATTCATTTATGCAAGAAGAAAATCTAAATTCTTTTTAAAAATTATCCATGTTGTTTTTGTTGGTTTGCATCATAATATTTCATGGCTTCGGGGGGGGGGGGGGGGGCATGGCCTCCTTGTCCCCGCCGGGTACGGGCCTGTTGTCTTCTTTGTTTTATGTACATGCTCACATCGGTTAACCGGAGACTGGACCTACAGTTTAAAGTGGGATCCGAACCACTATGTGCCTCCACCGGGTATCGAACGTGGGACCCGTTCATTACGAGGCGGCAACGTTACCACTACGCCACCGGGGAAGCCCTACACTTTGCAATGAAGCTCCACTGGATATCGCACTCGGGACTCCTTAATTACAAGGCGACAGTGTTCCAAGTACGCAACCGCTCCGTATTTCTTGTTGACAGATTTGAGAAACCAAAGTTCTCATGTCTGAACCTGGAAAAAAAGGAAGTAAGAAGTCTATGGGCTAGATGGAAGCCAAACATCTAATTGGCATTTTCCTGTACATAGTAGTGTTTTTCAGCACATTGTACTTTCAAATTTACAAGAAAAGGGCTCTGCCCCTTGCATGTACAGTCTTTCACTTCCTTCCTTTCAGGGTGCCCTAAGAATCTTTTGTCTTTAGGGCGGAGGTGAAGAAATTTTAAAAGACAGAAACTGAACTATGCTGCCGATAAATTCGTTCGACATCTTTCGGCCAACGCCTTTATAAAACGAAAACGGACTGGCTGTGCACGCCATGCTCGGCTTCCATCCCACGTGGATGCAATCAGCACACAGTAACCAGGCGGAGAAAACATGTTAACCACGATTTATTTACGAGAGGTGGGGCGAAGCGAGTGGTTTTCCAATTTTGGATGCCGTAAGTTCCTGAACGCACCCACCGTTACACTTCTTTTTTTCCTTTTCACTCATCCGCTTCACGATTCACGATTCACGATTCAGAAGAACGAGAAGGGTGACATCTGTACGCCGGCTTGAAGTGCAAACTCGGAACTTCTTGTTTCGTAATGCTTCGAGTGTGACAACTTAAAACGAGCCATAATGTTCGCACGTTAACATGCTGCACCTCATTTACAGCACAGCGAGTTTACTCCCGTGAGCTATCGTATTTCACAAGCCCACGCGTTCTGGATAACTGGAACTGGAAAGCTTCCAAATTGATTCAACAGAAATCGTTGACCGGACAAGATGAAAGTTCCTGAAGAGGCAAATGGATATGCAAAATGGTTCTACAAGCCAAACAAATATTTGTGAAAGAGCTAGACATTTTAATTCTTTGCTCTTTAAAGTTGCAAGAACAGACATATAGTTTACAAAACTGAATAAGTTGAGCTCGTACAAGTAGTTGGAGCATCGTGCATATCGAAGGTTACCAAAAGATTGGTGCAATTGCCGAATCAATAGAAAACACTTTGGAAAGCAACACCGTGATATGTTAGAAACCACGATTACCAATTGTATCAAACTGCATAATTCGATCATGTTTGAGTAGTCTTGTTGGGACATTCTCAACGCCAACTTCTGCCAACTTGGTAAATGACGAACGGACAGGAACTTGCAATCGCTGGCGTCTGTATTTGCCAGATCCTAAAGCTAAAAATCATTGCCACGAAAAATCTGTAACGGAGCACAAAATGGAAAGCAGGTTTCTTTATGGCCATTGTTCGTCACCGAATTCCATCCACTAAACATTTGCAAAAGCCTATCCTTCTGAAAATGTCCCATACTCCTCACGAGAGAGAAACTGACAGACCATATATTCCTACATAAAATAGCCAATGGAAACATTAGAAGTGATCCCCATGTCCAGGAAATTCATTTTCGAGTGCAGCATCGCACAAGAAGAAGCACTCATTTCTTTGCTTGTCAGAAGTCACCATTGCATTCCACTGTACACACACAAATAGTTGATACCAGACAAAATGTACACTAATATTTTCATTCATTTTGTCTTACTTGCAACGTGAAGTATTTCAACGAATGGTTTTACTGGTTCTTGTGCAAGCATTGTCAACTGTTTCGTTGTAGTTCTGTTTCAACTTTTAAAACACCGCATTACGTAAAACAGAGAATGAATATGACTAAGATTTTTTTTCTTATGCTAACTTTGTATTCGACTGTACAGTTAAATTTGAATAAGTGCAATCGAATGGTCGATCACTACTTTCATTCACTTTCCTTTGGCATCCCATGAGAAGTGTTTTCTTTACTGACATGGTATTGGAAAATCTGGATGAAAGTATTTTTGAACTTGACTGTACAAGTGGCCAAACCATTAGAAATAATGCATGCTTCAATAAGCTCACACACACTTCACAGAATTTTCATCGACACTATAAGAGCACTTTACTTTTCAGGTTTTCTTACTAAGACACAAGTCAACAGAGGACAAAGGTGCTTTGCAGCTCTTATTAGGAAGAGAAGTCACGAAAAAAATACATGGCCTTTTTGTAACAAGATAACCTTCACTTTATTTATCTAAAGTCGAAAAAGAGGCAGTGGGTTAATGTAAGCAGTGGAGCAAGGTCATGTGCGGCACGGAAGTAGCGCAGCAAACGACAAAAACTAACGCAAGCAAACACAGTGCACAGTCAAGCTGTGATTCTATTTGTCACTTTGCAGTGTTGGCGCTGCACTCGATTCGAGGACATAAATGTGTTAAGCGCGGAACTACTCGAAAGGTCATCAACCCTATTTTTATGTTAAGGCAAAATTCATCTGCAGAGGTCTTGTGTCCCTATTCTCATAGTATACAAAATGAAGTAAAGACAATTTATTAACGTAATGTACCAATACTTAAGTGTGCGTTCACATCCTTTGCAAATTGTATGCTTAATTTCTTTCTTAATGATCTTACAAACATTCATTATATACAGGTTGTCACATAAAATGTACACACACGTTAACAGATATATCAAAATCAAGTGTCCATTGCAGTTCGAAGCACTGGCATTGGAAAAGAGTTACATTTAAAGAAGAGTCAATGCTCTCATTGCAGATAATCCGAACCAGAAAGTGCAGTTTGTTTTGTGAGTGGTACTTGGAGAGAAGTGCCAAACAGATGGATGAAGAGGTTCAGAAGAATACCCTCAGCATTCACCAGACCTCACGCCACTACACTATTTGTACAGGGATGCATAAAATATAATAGTTTACGGCACAGAACAGGCAAGAGTCGACGGATTCAAGGCAACCATTAAACGAGAATGCGTCTAAATATCGAACGAAATGACTTTGATGTTTGAGATTCCATTACCTCGAGTTTCCAGCAGTGACTGGACCAGAACGGTCTTCGGTTTGAAAATAGGCGTTTGACAAAGAAAATTATTTGTGTCAGAGATGATTGTAAATTTTGACAATGAAGTGTATCTTAATAAGCACTTGCGTTATAGTTATAATCATTCAAAGTTTGTATACATTTTATTGGGACACCCTGTATTTAAATTCAATTACGTCATAGTTTGTGAGGTCTCATGCGATACTGGCTTTGGCCTCCTCCGCAGAACTGAATAAGAGGTTTCACTTGAATCGAGTTTCAAAACTTTTCTCTACAGCTTTCGGGTAAACTCATCCTTCGCAGGGATACTTATGAAGGTCTTTGCGGGCGTATTCTTTTATCTCCCCAATTGAATCACATCCTCAATCTTCTACGCACATACAATTCTCGAACAATTTAATCGGAAACCAATTCAACGTGAACAATTCGCTGAAATTAATCAAAAGGACTTCCCACTCATACCGCAAAAAAGTAGGTCAGACCCAATCTGGGCATTTGTCCGTCAACAAGAAGGAAAAGCGTGTCCCAGAACTGTGTCTAAATTTACTCTGCCTATGTTCTTCCATCCCCTTGATTTTCCACCGTTGTTTTTTCATGTTCTGGCAACTCTGCTTTGCTGCTCCTCGCAGTTTCGCCTACAATGAAATGAGGCGCTATTTTGGCCTCAAAGACAACAAACAAGGCGAGAACCAGGAACAATCTGAGTTAAACAGGCCGTCAGGAAGTGCCTTTCTTTTTCTCTTGGAAACTTCAAGCCTTCACGTCTCTTCAATTCCCCTTCCTTCTTGAACCATCCACTTGACCCGAATTCCCCCGACATCAATATGAGATCATACAGGCCCTAATTTGAACACGTGGCGTATCAGTTCATTCCAGAACATCTGACAAACAAGAGAGCCCGTAATGTACAGATGGCATCAACAGAGGCGGCTAATTTTTGAGCCGTAAATTTTTATGTGATTTTTACGATCGCCAAGATTTAGTTCTCTTAGAAAAGCAAGGAGCCCGCCCGCAGTCGGCCACGCGTGCAAGAAATATACAAACGTAAATTCCGAAGCAATTTAAGCAAATGGACAAGCATGAGGTAGACGTAAAGTAATTGAGAAATGGAGTATAAAATAAGTTGTTTTTTACAAAAAATACGATTTACCACGCACCACCTTGGAGAAAGCAAAAAAAAATTAAAGTGCGCTATATGCACATAAGTTACATTCGAACCCGCTGTGAATTGAACCCGTGTCCCTTTGATTACAAAACGATAACGGCACCCATTTGCAAAGTTGTTGCTACGGAACGAGAAAACAACTAATATACGTATTACAAAAATCAATTAATAAGAAAAGAAAATTCGCTTGATCAAGTGACCCGATGTGCCAGGATGTGAATTTGCACTTTATATTCTAATGTATTATTAACGAGAACTGGAAGGAAAATTACCATTTATATAAATCAAAATTAAAATGCAAATATATGTATTCCGTGTATGTGTGTACGCAGAGATACGTCCATTCGCCTGTAAACAATGGCAAAATTCAATAACAATTCGCCGACCGAGAGAAGATCTCTCGAAAATTATTTGCCGTTCGTCCAAGTTTTAAATTTCATGACAGACGAACATCATAAATGAAATTAAATAAAAAAAACTATAATTGTCCACGTTCACTGGCGTACGAGGGGGGCAGCTGATGGGGATACAGCCTCTTCCGAAAATGAGAAAAATCAAAATTTTTAAGTGAAAATCAGTACATAACTAGAGGGGGGAAGGTAAATGGATAACCTCCGAGTACCATTTTTCTCTTTGGGTACAATTTTAATAAGAAAAAGCTCCAAATATACGAAATAGTTTCTGCGTAGTATCTACGTTTGATATGATCTGTTCTGTGATCCTCAATTCTCTGAGCATTCGCCGTGCACAAGACTATGCAAACACTGTCTGGATGAAGTAGAAAGGGCATTAACCTTTCCCCAATCCCGTAAATAACGATTAAAAGGTAGGGTTTCTTTTCTTTTCCGGCAGTAAAAGCGCCTTTGTCGTCACCGAAAACAATGCGAGTCTATCTGGCAACTCTTTGCAGCCTCCAACGTAAACTTCAATGAGGACTGGAACACGGCCAAATTCACGACAAACACTTACCGTTGAGCATTCTGTACTTCTGGTACCTTGCCTTTGTTTATCTTGTCGCGAGTGTTACCTAACAACATCGTACGATTCGCTGTGAAACGATCCCAAGACAAGTTTCCTCGCAGTGGCATTTTATATTACTACAGTTGAACCATTCTAAAGTCTTTGTGCAAGAATAATGTGCGCAAAAGCGCCCACGAACATGTTTGATTTTATAAACCGGAAGAAAAGGTATAAGTGTTTCTATATTACGAAACCAAGATGAATGGGAATGTTCGGTAGACGTATAGTGGAGGTTTTCAAGTAAATTGTACAAATTAAAGATTTCTCAAGCGTAAATCGACGTATGTGTGTGTGTGTGTGTGTGTGTGTGTGTGTAGAACTATATTTCGGAAAGGTTTCGAATCAAGTGTCTCACATGCAATAATGATAAAGTTTATAATTAATAGAAAAAAGGATGATTACTGTTATTACATGAACAGGTAAAAGGTTTATATATATATATATATATCTATAAAATATATGCTGATACAAGAATATCAGCACATATTAATTATCTAGCTTATGTCTACATAAGACAACTAAAATTTGTATAAAAAAGTTGTTCTACCAAAGAATTAATATTTTTTTTTTAAAAAAATGGATTATTTATTCAATACTAAAAAGGTTTTTTAGTCAAGCTGATAAGTAAAATCCCTGGTCATTATTTGTATGTGTATTATTAGTAGTAGTGGTGGTGGTGGTACGTGTCAATTTTCGAGGTCACTGTCACCAACAAAAACCTGTATAATCACGATCAAATCCTTACATTTATGTAATTTTTGTTTAAATAAATTAACTCCATATTATACAACAGCAAACAAGTATTTTGCTTATTTCATATTTGACTTGGTAAGTCTTTCGGAGGGGGTGAATCCTCTGGACCCCTCTAAATACGTCTTTTGGAATATATGGGAAACTAAATTCATAAAACCATTAAAACGAGGATTTCATTAGTTCTGATCTTGAGTTTTGGAGGGTATGAAAAGCTATTCTAGTGTTAAGGTATCTCTTAGTACTTACAGAAAAAAAGAAAAAAAAATCACGTGTGAAAAACTGTTCTCGCAAACGGGATGGGGAATACACGTCATCTCAAAGTCTAAACATGCAATTAGGTGAAGAACAATTGTAACAGTTTGGTGCCTTTCGTGATCTTGTCGACGAACTCAATAAAGAGGAACATAGTCACACCTCACACGCAAGCAGCACACCTCAAGCTTTAATCATGCCAATGCGTGTGAGCCTGTTACGTTCCGCGACAAGAACACACGTGCGACGAGGAATTGCGTGAGCACACAGACAGAGCAATTGACGAGTTTACCCTTGAACGCCTACAAAGGATCCGCCCTTGACAATGGAACACATTTGCCTTGTAATCAAGCATTTAGTGGAAAGAAAATCAAACGTACAATGGGAAACCTAAAATTGTGGGCGCGTCAACGCAGAGCTTATTTTCCCACACCGGTCACACTGCGAAACAGTTCGATATATACCCAACTCCAATTTATGCACAGAGGTTATTCGAGGCAATTTTATGTGGGCACTGAACAACAGAACTTTGTGCCCACCTAGAATCAAACACGGTAACGAAGAGGATACTAAGTTAGGAATAGAGCAATGAGCTGAAACAACAATGGAAGAGTTCAGTCTTATAGTATTCTAACCAACGAGTTGAGTAAAGGGCGCCCGGCTGCAACGCGGGAGGTCTAGGTTCCACTCCAGCGATAGGTGATTTGAGTTGGGAATTTTTCCAGCATCGCCCCTGTATGTAGCCTGGGGGCAGCCCGGGAGGAAGGGAGTAAATGCGGTCGGAGCGTGGTACTGATCACATCATCTACGCAAATGGCCCAAATTTTGAATGTGTTTGTGCTCTCTGCACGGCATATTTTAATGTACAGAATGGGAGGGGGTGCTTTACCTTTACTTACGAGTTCCAGTTTCAACAATTCCAGTTGAAGCAAACTGGAACTCAATCCGCCATGTCCACCCTTTCTTGAGGGAAATCTAGTTCAATGGCGAATATAAACCCCATGAACCTCTCAGATGATCAGGACTGTATAAAAGTACGAAATTTACATAAATTTTCAAATTGGAACAATATCTGAACTCTCACTTACAACTTTCCGAGGCTCTCACCATGGTCTTGAAACCGGAGAGAGGAAGGGAAATCGACGTATTTTCGCCATTGTTTCTTCAAATTCAAGCATACAACATTACAAATAAACTTTTATTATGTTCTTATCACCGCTGCGAAATTAACATCGTATCGTGGCTGACGAAACTTTAATTTACCGAACTTCAGCGGACAAAATTCAACCTTCTCTCTCTTTCTCTCTCTCCCCTCCACATCTTGTATGTGTGTTATTGGGTACATTATATACCACCCACATACAAAACACGAACTCGTAGATTCCAACACTGCTTCTACGCAGTTGCACAGCTGTGCATCTTTACACTCCACCAGGGTTCTGTAGGTCAACAAACCATCTCCATAAATGCTTATTCATGGGTTTTGATAAGTGTTGGAATGGTCGTATAGTGTACAACCCAACCTTGAAACAAAAAACCCTGTAAAGATTTTACGTTGAAACCGCAAACTGCGCCTGCTGTAATGGTGAGGCAAATACAATTTCTTCGTGCTGCGACAATTCGTACGCAGGCATTTATTCAACGACACCAACCAAACAACTTGATTCAACTGTCTCATAATGTATTGTTCTGCCTGAACATTTCTTATTTTGCATTAGGTATTTTTTGGGGGGGAGGGAGGCTAACCATGACGATGTAATGAACAACCATGCTCAGGCCATGATTCGAAGCTGGGACCTTCGGGGCCAAAATGGCGACTTGACCCTAAACACGCTTGGCACTGTGACGGCGAAATTGAAAATATAGCATTGCTACTAAAGTGATGTACACTGGACATAATTTTCATTACATAAAATATAATATTACACAGTCTTATTGTGCCGTTTACTCTGAGCTGCAAAGCTCACGAAAAAAAAAAAAATTGATTTACCTTTAGCTTTATTTCGGTTCGTCTGCTTCCTGTCGATATAACTGTTAGCAAAAACCCAGTTTTAAACATTTCCAAACTAATTTCTACTTCCTAAAAAAAATGTAAAAGAAAACAAACGAGGACCACGCCCCAAGTGGTCGTGTTTGCTAACAAGCTGCAGTTTACGTAATTTTTCATTTCTGTCATGTCCGCAACACGAAACATTCATACAACTCAACTCACTGTAAACAAGACGATAAATGCAAAGTCAAAATGCACAAAACACCCTTATGTAGTGTAAAACTAATTTGTCTCCAGTTCTTTTATGTTGGTTTTATGTTTAAATGTGGCAATTTGAAGCCGCCATACTGGTAAATATATGAATCAAGTTGGAGAAACTTTGTGGAGAAACAAATACAAGTTCCTGATATACGAGTACGGATTGACCAAAAGTTTAGATTTCGCACTAATGTGGCGGAAAATTACATGGTATTCAAATCCTTTGCATCTGTTTTACAGTTCATAGTAATAAATATCTTCTATTATATTTGCTCTCACATGCGATAACGTCTTGATAAAATCGTAACTTTAACACATCTATGAAACAGATTAATAATTGCGTTTGTGCTTGTTTCACTGGTAGCGACTTCTATGTAATGGTTCGGAACAATCTTTGTGTTACACTCAGAACGAAGTTACACATCCTGATTAGTCAACGGACAAGGTAGAGCAACAAGGAAACGCATCACAACATTCCTGAAATTCTGGCTGACGTCATCAACTGGCCAAGATTTAACAACTCAGGATTGTATTTCAACCTAGCGTGTAGCATCACAACCATATCATTCATGGCGCTATTGCTAAACCAGTGTTACCAGCTATTTATTTTCCAATGCCCTACTGTTTCCTACAAAATTTGTCACTACAACTGACCACCAGGCATTGAGCTATATTTTATGTAGTTGTGCTTTATCACATTTATAATTATGAAACAAGATAAAATATTACTGCTTTTATAATTCTTGTTGCTTCATAAATGGCAGCCTATTTTACGTCAGTGAAGAACTTGGTTCATGCCAGATGCATGGCAAATATCTGAAGTGTAATGTCGGAGTCAGAATTTAGGCCCGAGTGGAAACATTTTCGATATTCTTGACACACTGTTGTTGAGAAGTGGGAATTGAAATCCCCGGGTTTCTCCTAACACAACAAATCTCTGCCTATTTACGCAAGGCAATTCAGTGACCCTAGTTACACTGCAGGACGGACTATGCTAAGAGAGCAAGGGATAGGTGAAGGGTTGAACTGACGTCACCGACCCGCTAAAACAATGCAACGTGGTTGGACATTCAGCCTAGCCAGAATCGCTCTCGAGCTTCTAGCGTACAGGCTCAATGAATTTATTATAATTTATAAAGTGTACATTTAAAAATTTCACTTTCACAGTTTGTAAACTATTAAAGAATGTTTAACTTTCATTAAGAACAGTGAAAAAATATATCGCACGAATGGACACAAAATACTACTTAAATGTGAAAAACAATATACAGATTGGATTGCATCTTTACAAATATCACGTATAAAGAACATATATGTAACACTGGTGAGGCGAGAGTGCTGCGATATCCGTACACCCAGCGGCGTGCCCAAGAAGGAGGGGTTGGTGTGGGTCATAATCCCCGTTGCCCAGCACTCGTAGGAAAAATAACGTCAAAGTGTACGAAAAAATAGCAAAATATAGGACTGACTACTATAAAAAGAAGACATAACCCTCCCTTACGAAAATACTGAGCATAAGCTTGCAGCAGATCCACATTTAATACATCTGTACGGATCGAGCAATCTTAACAGCTGAATAATAACGTGCACAAGGGAGTGTTAGTGGGATGCCACCCTCATCTGGCCCCATAATGAGACACCTGAAAATATGGTACATTACAGCAGTGACTAATAAAAATTCCGGCACTATAATGAGCCCATATATGTTGTAGTAGTGAAATACAGCGGAAATGTGGAGTTTAAATTTCAAGGTTGGCAACATTGCACATACTTGTGACCAGGTGCAAGTAGGCTCGTGGCCCCTTCCATCTCTTCACCGTATCAGTTGACGCCTGCTGCACTGGCAAATAGACATTTTATCATGGGGCGCTGTTGGTTCATGTTAATTTCCTTTACAGCGTTATTGCCTAACAGTGGGCGGACGAGACAGGCGCGTGTAGGCGCTCAGGCGAACGCTCCATCAGGTATCAGGACCAAACTTGGGCACGTGGATAACCTGGCAGAACCCACGGGAATCCATCCACCAGTTCCCCCGCCTATATCTTATCTCTCTCGCATCGTCTTCGGGATGCTTCTTCCGTGTCACTGGAAACAAATCCGCTAAACCATTTTGCATAACACCTACCTGATATACGATGTGCAAGGCTCGGAACTTGATGAACTAAACCTTCTTTAGATATTAAAATTGGCTTGAATTTCTCAAAAAAGGCAAAAGAATCACGGGCATCACTGCATATACTATAAAGCAGTAGTTCTAACTTTCGTGAGGCCACAGCCAGGTAAAAATAAATAAATCGATACCCCAATCCAAATTATTTTATTTGTAAATACCTATTTTGTTAAATTTATACAGTCATTAATATAAAACCTCGAACTTAAATATTAATAAATAATTTTTTGCACAATTCAGCGTTCTTATATGTATATGTGTGTTTATATTTGCAAATACGAGCAACGAAAGCCATGAAGATAAAGCTACACATTTTGAAATGTGATCTCTTGAATTAATACAAGATTGGATTAAAACTGTAATTAATTCTTGGGGCGGAGTGGCCATCCTAAAGAAGGCTCTACTGGTAACAGCATGAATAACTATGCAATACATTCTTATAAATGCCCCCACCCCCACCCCTTACCATATCGTTGCAGATTTTAAAATTCGCCTAGCAAGAGTACAGGAATTTATGATGGCATGTTTATTTTCTTATTTAATGATGCACATGATTCAGAAAACACACATTTAAAAAAGCACATACTGTACCCTTTATTTTATTAAAAAATAATGGAAATTTCTAGTGGATATGGAATTTCTTATGGAAATTTTTAAAAACTGAATTTAAAATTTCAGGTGGCAAGTGAAAATTTTTAGGTGCCATGGCGACTGGGCACCCTATAGTTTTCTACACTGGCACAATAATAATAAAAACAAAGAGTAAGAGTTTGAATACTTATATAGGCTTGTTGAAAAATATAAAATCACGTTTACATTCGTTGTCAACCACTGGACCAAATGAAGATCTCCCGGCCTGGCATAATTTATGCCAGGTTCAAGTACCGGCGGTTAAGTAACACTGTTTAATGTTACATATTCGAGCTCGAACTCGGGACACCCTTGATTACAAGCTAAGTAAAAAATCAAGCTCTCATCTTGGCTTAACAGAGTACCACTGAATTGTGGCGGCATAAAGGAAGTCAGCTTACTAAGTCAATTTAGTGGTGGAGTCACTCCTTTGTAAACCGGAATCCACCACACAGTTTGCTTCGAAGATTTTTATCGCTGTCAACACCGGAATAACTGCCTCTTCCACTCGCCCTGCTAATTTGCAAATCCTCCGACACTCACGAGAAGGGCAGGCGAAACGAGAACAAAGCACTCGACAAAAAAAGGTGAGGAGTGATGAAAAGCTACATGACAACTATAGTACACACAGGCGAGGTTCCAGTCGGGAAGCAACGAATCTACCTACGTACAGTGAAGAAGTGGATGTTGGTATAACCACGAACCACATGATTTGTCGCAATCAGAAATCACAATCAGCTTTTCTTGACGAGCTTCTGATACAGCATTCAGTGGCGTGCCCAAAGTGGGTTTGGTGGGGGTCATAACTCCCATTGGCCCAGTATCAATGGCAGAAAAAGATGGCAAAATGAAGACGGACTACTCAGAAAGTCCACTTAACAATCTCCCCCCTTTTCAAAAATCCTGGGCACGCCACTGACAGCATTACTGTAAAATTAAAGACGAGGCTTTCTACGCGGCCCTTGTCAGACGGAAGCTGGAATTTTAGATGGGGCATTATGGAAGCATAACTTTCCTAAGTACGCCAGATAAATGTTACTTAAAATAACTACAGGTTTAAGAATTAACTCTTTGCGTAAAAAAAAAAGTGCCAAAGGATTACTCGAAGAGCGAGCGTTCTTATTCTCCACAAGAAATACATGTAAGTTGAAACATTTCTTAATAATGTAGTTTTATTTAATAAGCAATCGATTCAAGATCCACTTTCAACTGCAATGTGCGAAAAATCCGTTGAGGAATTAACTGTTCTCTACTCGTGAGTATTTTGACGGAATTGAAATGAATTTGCACCACTTAGCACTTTTAGTATGTTGAAGCTTTTCTGAACAGGGCTGAAAAACTTAAATTGTACTTGCCTACAGGATTTTCACTATTGAAACTCAAAAAGTTCGTATGCTCCAGCTAACTCACCTGAAAGAAACAGAAAAGCACATTTCATAAGTAATCGTGAAATACAAAATTACTGGGTGTCATTACAACTTTAAACAATCAGAACAACCCATCCAATTCTAACAATATTTCTACAATACATCTTACGAAGGGCATAGATGAAAAATTCATTATGACGGTCTATGATGATTCTCGGTCATACACAGACGATACTGCTAAAACCACGCGCACGCACACCGCATACGTATGCTAATATCAATAAATTGCATCTTAAGATTACAAACTAAGCTTCTTTGTATAGGCGCCATTTGAAAACCCGCCAAAATGTGGTTCATTATCAAAAAATCAGATACCGAAGATAATGTACGGGAGAAATGCGTGGACTGCTATATTTCTACAATTTTCAGTATCACACAAATAAAAAGTACAAACTTAAATTATTTAAAATATTCCTTTACTTTCGATAGTCAATGTTTTGCAGTGTAAGAAGGACACAAATTGGTCTTGGATTCGAATTCCTTGGTTCCTTCCTCGTGAATCTTACTAGATCGTGAATAAGCTTTCGAAGTAGAATTCACGAGCCAAAGAAACTATCCACTGTTCAGTAACCTGAAAATAATAGCTATACAATAATTTATGTTTCAGATTTTAAATAATTGAAGATAACATGTAAATTTTCCATTAAGCAAGATCAAAACTGCACAATCGCCATATATCTTGTTAGGTGCCTCACTAAAATCTGCTTTCGCAATTTGCGACTTGTTGACCGGAAATTTCGAACACTGTATCATGATAGTATTTGGTTATTTGAATGTTTTTCTTTAGGTAAGGTATCGAAACGAGACTCGGCAATCACAGTTTCGTCTCGAGTTGTAAATACCTGTTTCTGTCTGGTGTAGCATGTAATGTGTCACCACAACTATAGAAGCCATTAAGTTCATTTCGACGCTACGAACCCTCGAAAACAATTGTATCCCGAATATACGGAAACAGGCGACACAGTTCCCACTAATTGTCTGACTTCCTAATTAAGTGAACAAAATTTGTCTGTCTACAAATTATCAGGTATAGATAAGGGAGGCCCGTAGCCAGAATTGATCTCCAGGGGGGGGGGGGGGGCTCACAGGTTATCAGGGGCTTTGTAAATCAAGGCCATTTTTCAAAAGTTTAACAGTGTTAAATGAAGGTAAATTATGTGTTGTGGGGGGAGGGGGGTCATCAAGTTACATAAAGTTTAGAAATATCACACAAATACTACATTTTTTCTACATCTTTTAAAATATCGCTTGAAGTGTTAATTGGCTGCTACTAAAATCATCCCTTACTACACACTCCATACTACGTTTGATGATACAGATACTTATATCACCCAAGAAAAGATGGACAACGTTCAATCATAGTGTCTACCGTAGATTCCACTCCCCGGCCGAAACAATAAAACTCCCCTTCGTTCCCAAAACTTGGGAGCTGTTGGGCTTTGACGCGGATGCGGAAGGAATTTGCACAATGACATCAAAGTCACAATTTCTTTATAAATGGAAGGTCGTAACGGGGGCAACGAAGGTACAGATAAAGAAGCTCCCCTGTGAAGGAACTTTATGAAGTCTAGAGAAGAGAATCTCCTAAATGCTTGCCGCTATTTAGACTCCTCCTTAAAAATAAGATGAACGAATGTAATAGCTGCTGTTCATGCTCCCTGACTTTATCCTTCACCAAAGTGTGTATCTGCCGTCTACATTTTCACTCTTCACTGCAAACAAATTACACAAAATAATTTTAGCTAATGTCAAGGGGACTGACCTCAGTGACTACGAGCCTGAGATAAGTGATTGCTACGACTGAAAAGTAGCATGGTAAAGTAAATTTGATTTAGGTAAAGTTTTCAATCATCATAAAGAGATTCTCTGACATTAAATCTCCGTTGAGTCTCGTCCTCCTCTCGGTATCAACAATACTGTCATAACTTAAAATATGTAATTGTAATAGTTATTGAAAATTTAAACGAAGTGAGTATGGTCTAAAAATGGTTGGGTGAAAGGAAAGACTATTAATCGGTGCAGAGTTAGGCAACACACACAACGCCTTGCAGGGTAGTGACTACAGTATGCAGGTGACGGACTACCCAGTGCCGGATCTACAAATCTTGGGCCCCCCGCAAAATATTACCAAAGGCCCCCTCTACTCTACCTACCTACCTTTAAACAAACAAACACACATACATACACACACATATATATATATATATATATATATATAATGTCAGTGTGTAATTCTTGATCTTACGTTGACAAAAACAAAGTCTCATATAAGGGTCTAGAGGCTGGTTCAAATGTCAACCCTTATAAAAAGTAAGGGAGTTAGGCTGGACACAATTGGACATTATTGAAACCCGGGGCGAGTGATCTAAGGTCGGAATTTTTCCGGCTTTGTCCCCGCATAAAGAGGCTCTGGGGCCCACCAAGACTCAAATCAAATGGTACCCGGGGGGATGGGGTAAAGGCGACCTCAGCGTGGTGCTAATCACATCACCTCCAAGATGGCATACATCTAAAATATGTGGGGCCACACATACCCTAAATGTGCCTTCATGACACGGTGCTATAAGCACAGGGACCTTTAACTTCCTTTACCTGTAGCCTATATATATTGTATTCGTTTCTGTACCCCTGAGTAACTACGTTAATTTTTTTTTTTTTTTTTTTTTTTTTTTTTTTTTTTTTTTTTTTTTTTTTTTACATACGCACATACGAACCCTCTATGCCAATGGCTGAGGGCCCCCTAAAGGCTTAATTGTATCCGGGCCCCCCGCACTGCGGGGTTTTCCGGCTTGTAGATCCGGCACCGTGACTACCATATGCGTCTCGAAGCTTCCCTACAGTAGAATAAGATTGTCTCTAGCTATCGACCAGGTGACCTTACCGTCAAAAGTCACTCGCATCTTGAGGACTTGAAGTGCAAACCTGTTCACAAATCCTGGAGATGTGAGTGACCTTAGCTCTCGAAAGTTGCTTAGAACTCGGCTGGTTGATATACCTAAAAAAAAAATCTCCAGCTTCTATTCTGTCACGACTTATTTTATTCATATTTGCTGATTAATCCAAGAAAAAATACTACGAAAGATGAAGCGAACTGTATTAACTTCCTAAAGAAAATTCAATAGAGCCAGATGGTTGTTATATAAAAAAAAAAATCTTACAATTTGGCCATGACGAAATCAACGCCTTCGTGTCCTGAATTTCACAAGGGTCTTTTGAGAGCGCTGGAAAAAGCTCGAGGTACGGAGGGGAGACGGGAGTGAGCGTCATTTTCGAATGCACAAGGGCACGCGTCGACAGCACGCAGCGGTCAAACCCACCCAGGAAGTTTACAAGCCAGAATAAATGTTTGGAGAAGACGAGACACGAATCTCCATAGAGTACATGGCCAATTCCCCCTTTTCCGAGCGAGCTTAGCATCATAACAGGCAATACAAACAGCGTGCGCTCAGATGAAAACGCACCGTATGAAAATTGTTGATATTTCCGAAGAAGCAATCCGTATATGACATCGCAGTGTAAATGTGCGTACGTTTAACATGCATGTGCAAATTGACTTCAACTTTCTCAAATTGGAACGGAATGAACTTTCCTTTTTAAAGGGGAAAAGGTCAGTGTTCTTCCTGTTGAGGAATTATACACTACTGTGTAATTTATACACCGTAATATTCCTCCAATTTCGTTTGGTATCCCATCATCAGAAAGAGCATCATTGTCTGGTAGACCAGGAGACATTGGTTGGTTCGAATCCACCAGGACGTGGAAGAAAGTGTTGTAGCATCATCTTGCAAAACGTTGGAAAATGCTGGCAAAAGTGAAAGCTATGTTGTTGCCGTTTCAAGTTAAATCGGCACTGTAGCTACCTACGTTATTAAGTAGGATCCTCTACGGGTATCGAACCCGGGACCGCTTGATTACAAGGTGATGACGTTACGACCACTCCATCAGGGCGGTCATGTGAAAGTGACGTAGATGACAACGACGCCAAGACATTTATGCAGACCTTTCGGAAGAAAATATCCCCGAGCTGGAGGCGATAGTGAGAAGACATACAGAGGCGATAGTGAGAAGACATACAGATCTGTAGAGTGACAAACCGGAAATTGGTACAACCACAAGTGAACAAGCGTGCAAATGAGACACTCCATGAAGCAAATAAAATTGATGCATGAGCTAATAGTTCAGGACAGTGTTATTGGAAGTAACAAGTCTTATTTGTCAGCGCCCATTTCGCACATTAAGCGAAATTATTCTGTCGGGGCGGGGGGGGGGGGGGGCTGTATTCCGCCACAACCAGCTTTGCCCTTCCTCCAAAGGAAGTTATGACAGTGCAAAGGCTCTGGGATTTATCCTGAATTTTCCTTCTGGGTGTAAAGAAATATCAACTGCCCAGGTTTGGAGTCAAAGCGACCACAAATTGATATTTTGTGAAAAATTGTGGTGGGGGGGGGCGATAATTCAGTGCAGTAGCTAATGACAAATCTTAAATGTGCACCACAGTTCTCCAATACTTTGCAGTAAAATGTGAAAATGCTACATTATTTCGGTACCTTACACAACGCAGTCGTATAACCCTGAGCTCCTGTTCTCTGTCCCAACAATTTTCCAGCTTCACGCACAATTAAGGCAATTTCCTGGGGAACTTCTAGCCGTCCCTTTGTGTCAGAAGCGAGAGAAAATTGAACAAACTACTTCCACCCCCGACATTCTTCTGTCTGTGACTGCGCCCTTTTCCACCCTTCTTTTCTCGCTGCTCACCCTCTAATTCTAACCACTTTTATTTTCCCCAAGCCCAAATGTCAGGAAGGTATTTCAGCTGCAAAGCCTGTTCGACAGCAATCGAACATTTCTCACACTGCAAGGGACCCACCATTTTTCTTTCAGGCGAAATCCTGACAGACGCTTGGAATGCAAACCGACTCAATAAAGCAAACAACGCCTTTTGGTGAAAGGGCAAAGACATGGAGTGCTATGGATTGAAGATTGAAAACTCAAGACAAAAGGCGCACAAAAATACTTTCGTTAGAACGCTCCGTCAGAATGCTTGTCACTCGATCACACTAATCATAATATAATTACTTAATGCTAATATTTAGTTAACTATATCGAATTAACATTTTCTTCTATTTTTCTCTACATAAGATGCAATGAGGAGCGGATACACGAGGAGGGCGATCGCTCCAACCAACTGCCACTGAAACACAGATAACACCTTGAGAGATGAATCGCGCTGTTATTAATAGACTACTTGCTAACACGCCGGGATTTACACAATTACTTCCACGCAAGCAACAAGGTTGTTCAATATAATTATGATGTAATGGCAAAATAATACAATCTGGCACGGCAAGAAGTAGTTGAGAAACAAAATACAAACGTAACCAGTACTACGGCACTATCAACACCTTTTGTCACTCATCAGGTTCGAACTCGGTAGGGAAGACAGAATTTCGGTGCTGATTCCAGTCGTAAGCATGCATTGGCCTCCAAAGATCCAACACATTGAAATATTAAGATATCATCTATTCATAGAGGTAAGTACACCCCTGTTCAGAAAAACTGGTACATAATGAACTCTCCAACCTTATGTGCCACTTTATGTGAACACACTTTATGTGAACAGGAGTGTACAAGACGATTGAGAATTATATGAATCACCTTGCACTAGTATTTTTGTATTGTCCATTATCGTTCTTTTTGGAAACATCTGTCGTTCCTCTTATCATTACTTGCCCAATCCTATCTGCTATTCAAGTGTGGTCACGTTATTCCACAATAAACGTGTAAATTACTTCTTATTTAAATTAACATTTCTTTTCAAATTTACTTACTATTCATCTTGTAAAATACAACTCGCGCTTCAAATGCTCAATAGAAATTGCATCAAAAACACCTGAACTTAAAACTACCCATTTAATACATTCCAATAATTCCATTTGTAAAAAACAAGTCTCGAGTGAAAGATAAGTTTTCTGTCTGTGCAGGACAAGGCAGCGTTCGTCACGTTTTTTTGCTCTTTCCTTTTACTGAAACGATTCGTTGCTGAGAAGGCAAATCATCTTTAATAAAACCTGAACATCAACGCTCGTTTCTATTCAGAACGGACAGCCGTGGAAGTAAAAAGGTTGATACAGAATCTCTGCAACGAATCTTAACAAGCTTCAACAAAGGAATCAGCCTCGCATGGATATGTCATTCAGCCATGATTTCATGGTTTTGACTCATGTGGCGCTGTTAGTCATTCTGCCATCTTGGTCACTGGAATTGTCAAGAGGTAATACATAAGGATTTGAATGCTTCTCCTTCAGCAATGGGATATTTTAGTGGTTTGTGGTTTCATGCTTCAGTTCAGCTAAGACTTATGCACGGGATGAATTTTTTGACCTACATTTTCTACAACTCAATAAATCGTAAGACTTAGATGTCATTGATTCGTCGCAGACTGCAGCAGTGATGTATCTCCCCATAAGAATTCTATTTCGAGGGACATACTCCACCCCACATATTTGAATGGCTCTAAGAGTTGGCAATAAACTTTTAAACTTTTTATGCACAGATAGGCTAATCGGGATTAGACCTACAGTTTAAAGTGGGATCCGAAAGGCTATGTGCCTCCTTCATTTCAAAGGAGACGACGACTAATTTCGAATTTCCTATCTCGAAGCAAAGTCCTAATTTGCAGGGGAGAGAAGTAAAAAAAATCCGAGCTTGATTTTCGCATCGCTTATGAGGATTTTTTAAAAATAATGAAACACAGCAACAATGAAAAGCCCTAACTTTATATGAAGGGGAGAGGGAAGAATCATGGAGTTCACTAATCAAGGATGTACACCATTATTTTTTTCTTAGAAGAAAGTAAGTGGCCACTTTCAAATCCTGAACATCGTCGTTCAAATCAGCTTGAGTTAATGCACGATATTCACACGAGATCCCATTTTCCTTAAAATGGCGCTCAGTTCATAACTCTCATAATTTCATGTTGATAAACCATTTGTGCCAGGGACCCCACCAAACGTTATCATATGTAGGGCCAGTCCAGCAAAGCCACGAAACGGGATTTGGTGAAATGGGAATACTTAACTGGCATGAAGGGTGTGGCGACAAAAAACACTTCACATGAAAATTGTGGGCGAAGGAAAAATCTCTGTTGCATATTTGAATTCGGCGTGAAAGATTCTATTAAAAACGCCATCTCTTATCCATGTGCCAGAAATCATGTTGACCAGTGTTACTTGTAGAATTTAACACATTAATTAGACATTCATTGGGCAATGGTGAGTTAAATTTCTTACTTTCAGTTTATCATCCGAGTGGTAATTTCATAATTATGAATCACAACGTAAATACGTGATAACGAAGTGGATCGAATCAATAGAACACGAAGATGCTTAATGTTTTCTATGTGCATTGTTTACCCAAAATTTACTACAAGGTACTACTACTAGTCTTCCACGAACTGCCTCAAAAACCACTATTTATTCCTCTTTCGTCATTTTACCTTTCTTCTTTCAAATTTTAAAAACTTAGTATCGTGCCATTTGGCACACTGTCGTAAGTCATTAGGAGTTGGGGCGGGGGGGGGGGGGGAAAGTCGAATGCACGTAAAAAGCCTTCACTTGACCTTGAAACACAATTTGCATCGCCCCGAATAACAAAA
Organism: Lepisma saccharinum; assembly: GCF_977018435.1. NCBI lineage: Eukaryota > Metazoa > Arthropoda > Insecta > Zygentoma > Lepismatidae > Lepisma > Lepisma saccharinum. Next base: position 78,960,738 of record NC_139231.1, on the reverse strand, counting down.
CAATCTCGCTAATGACGCGAGCGCCTCTAATCACCACCTGAGACTTCTAACCATCACCTTCTTGATTCTAAATAGTAGCAACGTATAAACGATTTCAACGTATAAACGTACAAACTGAAGTAAAGTTCCGAAACTTCGGCTCAGGGGAGAAGCTTCGTATTAGCAGCAAAAGCCATTTGCACGCAAGCCACCAGGCACGCGTCGAGGATAGAATGCAATTTGTTGAATGGCAGAAGTGTCGGGGCCCTAAGCGATTGCTTTCTCGCGTGATGAGGGTGTGATTGTACTGAAACGAGATATCCTAAGATTACAAGTTGTAATACAGCTCGCACACTTTACTTTCGAAATGAGGTGGTGATGTGGTGCGAACTCATTAAGTAATGAAATTATAGTGCTCTTTTGCATTTGTAAAGTTGCTTGTCTTACATGGACTAAGGAATCGAATATGTTATATTCTTTATCAATAGAACGTTTATCAGAAAGAACCTTGTGCCCTTTCCCATCAATTATAAGTTGTACCACAATCTGTTGACACGAAAAGTTAAGCTAACGTTATACAGGGAGGTTATTTCAGTCGTTCACCGCCAGCGTGTCGGCCGTTCGGCGGGCTCTTCATGCAACAGGTCCCGGCAAATTGCGTTCAGGAAGTCCGTAACAGAAACCGCTTGTTTTGTAATGTTTCCACTTTTCACAATTACAGTTACAATTACAATTGAAATAAGCACGTACCTTGTCGCAAGGATGCTGGAAAAGGTGTCCTCCCAAATACAAATATTTTGGCACCTTATTTCTGACATCTAATCTTAGATTAGACATCGCTACGTTATCCTCAGTTGACAGAAATGGAAGACAGCATCCCGGCGCATAAAGCAAACCGAAAGCGTAAAATGATATTTAAAAGTAATAATAATGATGATCACTAACCTCCTGTGTTATAAGAGATGTTGAAAATGACCTCCTTTAACAGCAATACAACACGTTTCTTAGGTTCAAGAGATCCTGTCTCTCGTAATTGCCTGACCACTTTTCTGCAAGAATTCGTTTTCACGTAATTATCGTACATAAAAACTCTCTGTTCAAGACTATATTTGTTTAACGACATAAGTAATGAATGAATAACAATTAACACACAATAAAGCACTGGCCATGAGTAGCACATTACAATAACACAGTATAAGCAACACGCGTACTGTTGAACGCAAACAGAATTGAACATGAACGAACACTGACGTCTGGTAGCCGACAGTGTTGCTAACCATTTTTCAGCAATGTCCCTACAGACGTAGTCAAAATGTCCCTACAACTGACCAAATGTCCCTACGCCAAGTAAAGTAACTAAAAAAACAACACCTCATTAGCATGCAAAACAGAAGATAAAATATACACATTTACTTACCAAATCTTTCTGCTCGGTGCTTCCACAATTAATGAAGGAGCGAATTTACAATACATGACCCCTCCCCGATTTTTGTAATATTTTGCATACTCACTAATTGAGGCCTCCTAATCACGAATTTCAAGTTAAGATTTGGGGGGTCACGTGTAGAAATTGCAAAAAAAGTGAAATTGAGTGGTCCGCGATCGGCACGATTGCTTATTATTTACCGGAAGATTTTGTGTTTCCAATACTTAAAAAACGAAATATACATTCCTGATATTACTACGACCCCAAATTTTAACTATGTTTGCCTATCCTAACCTAACCTAACCGTACCTGAATGGTTCGTGGGGCTATCCGTCAATGGTTTGTTGGGCTACCCGTGCATGTTTTTTTCGAGCCCAAATTTTAACTATGTTTGCCTAACCTAACTTAACCTAAACTTACCGAGAATGGTCAGTGGGGCTATTCCTGAATGGTTTTGCGGTAATTGTGATTACGAACCGATAAAAAATATTATTTTCGTAGCACTTTAACGGGAAACGTTCATCATCGAAGACGCTATTTTCGTATCCTGCAATTTTATGATTGATGTACTGTTGCCAAATTTACCTGTAATCAAATCAGTTCTTCTACATCGTGATTGTCGCTGTCACATGTAAGCACGTTCTTTGGGCAATATACTGAAATCCATAAGTTTATTAATTAGCCCACAGCCATCCTCCTGCACACTCCACCTAACAATCTGTACAACATTAACAACTTTTTTACTGTTCTCTTCCGCCATTCTTACACGATCCATGCTCTCCAAGTATGAAATCAACAGTGTGGCAACGCTGTAGACAGCGTAACTAATTTTAATTTGTTCATATCAACAAATATGGCTACCATACTTGTATACGGAGAATCATTGCGAGAATTGAAAAGCTTATTTTACAACTTCTGCACGTTAATGAACATTTTTTCCCCCTCACCCCAACATGTTAACTTGAGATAAATAATCACGAATAATTATTTCGTGAGTATAAGACGTAGCATAGAAATTACAGAAGGGTCCGGTATTGTAAATTCTTGCCTTAATGAATAATAGGGGTGTGCTGGACAGAATTTTTTGGGTCGGGACGGGATCGGGACGGTAATTTTTTTAAATCCCGACATTCGGGACTGAAAAATTTGCAATTTCCCGACCAAGTCGGAAAATTTTCTGGACGGGAAATGTTCGAAATTTCCCGAAGCACTGGAAATCTCGAATTTTACAAGTCATTTTCACTTTAAGTGATCGTTTTTGCATTTCTAGAATAAAAACTTACAACTTTCGATAAGTTCCAGAAACTTACAAGGCAGAAAACGTCGAGAATTAACGACTTTTTAAAGTAAAGAATCCAGCACACCCCTAATGAATAACGTTGAGTCGTTTACTGTTGATTATGTTATTTGAAGTCATACATGCTGCTGCTGTGAAGAGATGGATGTTGGTTGGTGATGCTGTATTTCCTGCATTCTTTAACAATTTTGGTCCCATTTTATTTCCCTTTTTTGTTTTTGTATCACTTAACATTGAAAATATTCTTTCCGTTTCCGCGTTAGAATGCGGCAATGTTAGCACTATTTTCGCGAGAGTGGAAATGTTTTCAAAAAGGAACTTGCCTTGAAAGTTTTTGGTAACCGATAACATGTTCCAAAATTCTGATGGAGATTTGTTAGTTAGTTCTTTTTTCTCCTCCTCGCTAAAGTATCCAGATAAACTAATTCATAAAATGTAATTTACCAAGATTGAAAAAAGTACCTACGTTTTCCCTCATTTGGCAAAATCTGTCCCTACGTTCCTACGCGGGCGAAATTTAGTGAAAAGTCCCTATGCGTAGGGACATGTCCCTACGGTTGGCATCACTGCCGACACGTGCAGTATGAAGCGCCCTCTCGCGGCTGACAACTCACCCAACCCCCGATAAGCTGCAGGCGCTGTCGCGACAACTGAGAATAAAGTAGCGATGACTAATCTAAGATTAGATGTCAGAAATAAGGTGCCAGAAATATTTGTAATTGCGAGGGCACCTTTTCCTGCAATCCTTGCGACAAGTTACGTGCTTATTTCAATTGTAATTGTAACTGTAATTGTGAGAAGTGGAAACATTACAAAACAAGCGGTTTGTGTTACGGACTTCCTGAACGCAATTTGCCGGGACCTGTTGCATGAAGAGCCCGCCGAACGGCCGTCACTCTGGCGGTGAACGACTGAAATAACCTCCCTGTATATATAAAAAATACTGACATATGTATGTACACCAGCACCCACACATTGAACATAAAAAGATTATAACAGCCTGCCTACATGATGAATTTGCCAGCGTCATTTTCTACGAAGTCCGAGATTCCAGGTTCGAACACTGATTGATGTGTATCATTGTGTCTATTCATCACAATTTCTTCACTCCAGCATTCATCCTATTTGCATTAACCAAGGAGGTATAAAGGCGACGTAAAATATAGAAAATAGAAATAAGATAATATACTTAAGGACCTGAATCAAATTTATAAAGGAACAAACTACTCTCAAATTTTTGAGGCAAACGTTTCCATGCTTATTTTCTTATCTTTATCGAAGTATATTAAGTATTGATGCATTACAGTTCGTCCAATTACAATATGTACCTCACATGGAGAATAGCCTGAACTTCACAATGAATTGAAAAAATATAGTGAACCTATCCTGCATGCAATTATACCATGCCGTGAAGAAGGCACATTGGTTGTGTAAATAGGGTTCTGGCCCTTCTTTTCTCCAGGGCTGTCACAGGTACCCCATACATTAGAGGCTGAAGTAAAGCACTTTTAGGAAACTTTCAGACCGAAGCTGTGTGCGACAAGCGAAGGCCGAACGTGCATCGTGTCGACTCGGTCTGTTGGTCGCGCGTGCGTGGTGAATGCTTGCTTGTAAACTGAGGGTGCCCGTGTCGTGTCGTCTGTCGCTTCGGTGTGAATCCCTGCTGTCGCTTGTTGTCTGTTGCATGTCACGTCGGTCTGAAATCTCCCCTACACAAGAGCATTGTCGGAAAGTATGAAAGTGGGAAGAACATTCTACAATGAAATATAAATAAGGTGGGTTCATTAGGAATATTCCATCTTTCAAGATGCAAATATTTGCTCTGTCGCATTGTCACTTGATTGCATAAACCAACAAGTCAATCAAGGCTCCAACGAACAGTGTCGTTGACCAGACCTGGCATTTCTACGGCCCTTTCATCATTCTTCAGGTGTGAACAAAAAAAAAACCTCCGTGACAAACAAAGTAAACAATCTGGGAGAATTAGCAGTCTCTCCGAGCGCCCGTCCCACTCGGAACCCACTGAAAGGTGGGACTCGCCATTCCCAGCGTACGTCAACGACGGGTTCGAGAGCAGATGTGGATGTGGGTGAGCAAACACACCTCCTCAGTGACGTTTCTCAGCTTCGACGTCCCCGCCAGAACATCCACGTTGACAGATGTCGTGCATGTTTCGCTTTGGGACACTTTTCCGAGCTATTTTTACTAGAAACAACAAAAGAGCTCAGTCTCTTTCCCAAATTGAGACTAATCAACTACTGCTCTCACTCCTTATTTCCTGTTCTGTGCGTCCATCCATAAACAACCATAGTCTGCAACTACATATATACGTAGATGGATGCTACGAATAGCCAGACGCAAACTGTCGCTGTTAGGGACTTATTGATTTTTACTATTACCTAGTTTCTCTGCGAGGATTTTGACGAAGTTAAATTTTATCATGCGTTTCGACATGAGAATCAGAGGAACACAAAAAATGAGGTGTTGGTTTCTTAAGATATCTACTCACTTTGAAGTGAACTATTTGGAGTCAGATTAGCGTATCTATATATTACAAAAAAAAGTAAATGGGAGATAAGCGAGTCCACTTTACTACTAAGAAGATTCGGAGACCTGTCAATCTCACTCCTAATAGAGCTCTTCAAAGTGAGTGGACATGTTGAAAATAACCGAACACCTAATTTTTTTTGGAGTTTCGTTCCTCTGGTTCTTCACACGACAATGCATTGCAAAATATAATACCTGTTTTGAAAGCAACGAATTGAAAGCAACGAATATCCAATCACAGGAACTTTGAAATCCCCAAGAAATCCTGAATACGCATAAAATTCTACATGGATTTAGACCCGCTTATTTCTAGAGTCGTTTTCACGTTCAGAAGACACAATGGGCTCTTATGGGCAATGCTTTTCTTATGGGAAATACGAGCGCGCTGTTGTCAAATTTCTGGATTTACAAATTTAGCTTAAGTAAAATCGGTACCTGCAGTTTTGCAGGAAATTTTGTAGAGAATACGATGGTGAACACAAAAACTGGTAACTTGCTTACATAATTTTAGATAAATTAAAAACGCAAATTTTCCGTGAAAAAACAATTTTTACATTATTTTCATTCCTAACGTTGAAACATGCCGTAAAATTGAAGCATTCATTATTAAAAAAATTGACACTGTTTTTTAATTGTCATAGGTGAAGGTGGTACTCAAAATTTATCAATACTTTAAAGCATATTCGCATTAAAAAATATTCAAATAAAGTATGTGGAGATTTTTTATATTCGTGCAGTAGAAAATGTCGTCGCTGGCCATTTTTTGTTCTGTAATTCCAAGTAAAAACTTCCAGCGACAAAGTTGTGGAGAAAATAATGAAATTATTTTTTATAACCACTCAAAGGTTCCCAGAAATATTACTTCCATGCATTTGGAGTTTCTTTTTAACCCGAACCGCGCGCGAAGTAAGGAGACGTTGTCTGGCCATCTTGAGCCGACTCACCGCAGCATTCCGGCTATCACCACCAAGTTTTCGAGTTGTTATTTTATTTCCATTCAGTAAAAATATGAACTTCATGCAGTTTGTTATAATAGAATTGAAATTCCTTAAATTTAATAATTGACAATTATTTCCAATGCTGCTGTTGTGAGCAACATTAGTGCTGTCGCAAATACACGTTGTTTTCGTTTACATTACTGTCGACATTAATGCTGAAATGAAGATCACCTTTCAGTTTCCAACGTACACATAAATTCATAGACACTATATTAACCTTTGAAAGGCTTTCCAACACGTGACAAAATATGGGGCTTCAAGATAGAAATATGACATGCCTTGCTTGAGTCATTCACGTCTTATCAGTTCACATGGGCCATAACTCATTTGTTTGTTTGGGTTGCAACTTGAATTTAATCCATGTGCCAGGTTCCCCTTACTTGAGTGAGAGATCTACTTTGGTCTGTTTAGACTTTTTTCCCTCTCCCGAAAAAGTGTTTTCAGTCGTGTGAGCTCTCAGTGATTTTTACTTTTTTAAGTGATTTCTGAAGTGTCATATTCGTGCATTACACTCGCGTGTGTAGTGATCGCAATGGATCATAGTAAAAAGGGTAACTGTAACGTTCACAGTATAATATTAATATTAATAATTATATGTAATTATATACAAAATATGTAACACCTTCATTGTGAAGGAAGGTCATCATTTCCCGGCGACATGAGCTAGCGCAGTATTGGCAACACTGTGCGGTTTCTCCATAAGCGCCGTTGTGTCTTCTGAACGTGAAAACGACTCTAGTGTCGAATAGGAGAAGTGTTAAAACATTGCGATTCCTTTTTGCATTGTTTACTTACATACATACGACTTACAGTTACAGACTCTCCCAGGAGTCTGGAGAATCGAGTGGGCGGAGCAAAGCAGTGCGCGCTGCTGCAAACGCCGGATCACTGCAGCCGCGGTCACCTCCATGCAATCCCTTTCCTTCTCACGTGTATACTGGTCGTGCCCTCTCTCGCTTTCGTTCGCTTGCTCCACAGACTTCTGGGACAGAGTACAGAGCCTGGATATTGTCCTGTCCGTAAACAGGTTCGTACGCTTTCGATACAGAAATATGTTTCAGGGTACTGCAATCATTATGTTAAGTCCTTTGAGCCTAAAATTTGCCTATTTCGACTGTTAATGGTTCAAAGACGGGGGAAATATGGACAATATCAAGGGTCACATCTTGTTCTGCTTTCAATTAATTGAAGTGATCGCCCGGAAACCCAAATCTGCATTTAAAGACAGAAAGGACTACCTGGAACTCAATTTATCTTCGTGGAATTATTAAGTGAAGGATCCAAGCTGATGCAGCGTGTTCATCTATTTGACACTTGGCGCCACTATCGCGCGATCGCACGGTGTGGAAGTAGGAAAATTAGCTTCCAAATAGCCTTTTGCTGACAATCTGTTAGCCGTAACGTAGAACTGAAATCGCCCACGTAGCGTATGTTGAAATATCCTTAAAAGGCGGCCGACCTTTCCACTTCATCGAGCATTGAAACAGCCAAGTGAAACGTGGGCGAAAGGGTGCCTGCCAATAGATATTGCCCAAAATTACGACGAACCAGGCCAGGCTGTGTAGATTGCCCGTTTACCAGCTGCCAATAACAACATGCAACTCACACCCTCTTGTTGAATACAGTGTTGCAGATTGCCTACAAATTCAACTTTCCCTCCGTTGCATACAAGGTTTTCCCCCAGAGGTAGAAAATGTAAATAGTGTGTTTAGGATTTAAGTGAAATATGATTATACGTACATGTTCTATTTGACTACGACTATATTTATGCGTCCTTGAAATATGTTGTTTCTATCGTTATCAATTTTTCACTAAATTGAAAAATTTATTTTGAAAGTTTACAGTTGTTTCCAGAAAGTAGCTAAGCTAAAGCAATGTTTTCAAAGGAGAAATGAAGAAATTGAAACTAAAAATTAGGAACCATTAAAGTCACTTATGAAAATAGTTGTGTTCGATATTTGTACAACTTGATTTTAAAAAACAAACAGTTTCCTACGCAGAGTAATTTACGTAAAATGCATATAAAGTAATTACCTGTCCAAATGCATCAATTGAACAGATCACAGACGATCGATGCATTTCCAGTTCCGTGTTTTCATTGATGACGTCAAAAATTAACATTTGTATTAAACATTTGTATTAAATAATAAATCCCATATTTTTTTTAATATAAAAATGTAACCATGTAATAAAATTGGACGCAACCTCTCTACTTGGAAATGAACATTAACTGATTGCCGGAGACGATACTACTCTTGTACCCTAGGTGCATAGTATGCAGCGGAGATTTCGGTGATAGCATTTCTCTCACAACGTTCGTAATCATGACCCATCGTTTTAGGTACACATCTGCTTCCAAGATAGTGTAAAAATCTGAACTTGGTTATTTGCGAAAACATTAAGAAAAGTAACTGCGATACAATTACAGTTCATAGTTTCAAAAAAGAATAGATAATATCATAGTCGTAACTTGGGACAAACTGGGGGGGGGGGGGAGGGGATCAAAAAGCTTTGAAACCCATTAAAATATCGTCCAGTACTACAGTATTTAACTGTTATATTTGCAAATCGTAAAAAAAAAATACTCCTTACTTTGCTCCTCAGGTTCCAGGAGGTAAACAAAAGTACCATTAACTTGTAAATTTTCATAAATCTGAAAATTTTGAGGGGAAAGTGTCCCCCTTGCCCCCCCCCCCAAGTTACGCCTGCAGTTAATGTTCCTTGAAAAGAGTACAACCTACTTGTAACGCAGTTACAAGTAATTTGTCACTGTCAAACACCAATTTATTGTTTCTATTACTTCAAAACTAGATAAAAGTTTTCAGAATTTCCCTTTGAGACTGACTACTTTTTCTTTAGTTTCGTCTCTGTGCAATCAATAAATTTAGAGAAACTGTTATCGAAGATGGCAACACTGATCCGAACACGTGGGTAGACAGTTGGACCACGCCAACATGTAGGAGGGACAACTTTGTTTCTTCTATTTTTTTTAAATTAAATCTGTATATAAGGTAAGTGCATTCCAGCCGATGGAAGGTACGCTACGGTGTACACAAAGTTGGAATTATTTCGGAAGGGCTCTCATTATAAAATACGTCATCGGTGCACTCTGGTGCACGTTATTGCCGAAGCGCTGTTTTCTATGATTAATACACGGCGCGGCTCGTGACTGCCTTGGGGTTCAGCAAACCCACGCAATGCTGTTTGGCAAATGTTCATCT
>NC_139231.1:78904248-78951170 GCF_977018435.1 Lepisma saccharinum | reverse complement strand
CCCCAGAGGTAGAAAATGTAAATAGTGTGTTTAGGATTTAAGTGAAATATGATTATACGTACATGTTCTATTTGACTACGACTATATTTATGCGTCCTTGAAATATGTTGTTTCTATCGTTATCAATTTTTCACTAAATTGAAAAATTTATTTTGAAAGTTTACAGTTGTTTCCAGAAAGTAGCTAAGCTAAAGCAATGTTTTCAAAGGAGAAATGAAGAAATTGAAACTAAAAATTAGGAACCATTAAAGTCACTTATGAAAATAGTTGTGTTCGATATTTGTACAACTTGATTTTAAAAAACAAACAGTTTCCTACGCAGAGTAATTTACGTAAAATGCATATAAAGTAATTACCTGTCCAAATGCATCAATTGAACAGATCACAGACGATCGATGCATTTCCAGTTCCGTGTTTTCATTGATGACGTCAAAAATTAACATTTGTATTAAACATTTGTATTAAATAATAAATCCCATATTTTTTTTAATATAAAAATGTAACCATGTAATAAAATTGGACGCAACCTCTCTACTTGGAAATGAACATTAACTGATTGCCGGAGACGATACTACTCTTGTACCCTAGGTGCATAGTATGCAGCGGAGATTTCGGTGATAGCATTTCTCTCACAACGTTCGTAATCATGACCCATCGTTTTAGGTACACATCTGCTTCCAAGATAGTGTAAAAATCTGAACTTGGTTATTTGCGAAAACATTAAGAAAAGTAACTGCGATACAATTACAGTTCATAGTTTCAAAAAAGAATAGATAATATCATAGTCGTAACTTGGGACAAACTGGGGGGGGGGGGGAGGGGATCAAAAAGCTTTGAAACCCATTAAAATATCGTCCAGTACTACAGTATTTAACTGTTATATTTGCAAATCGTAAAAAAAAAATACTCCTTACTTTGCTCCTCAGGTTCCAGGAGGTAAACAAAAGTACCATTAACTTGTAAATTTTCATAAATCTGAAAATTTTGAGGGGAAAGTGTCCCCCTTGCCCCCCCCCCCAAGTTACGCCTGCAGTTAATGTTCCTTGAAAAGAGTACAACCTACTTGTAACGCAGTTACAAGTAATTTGTCACTGTCAAACACCAATTTATTGTTTCTATTACTTCAAAACTAGATAAAAGTTTTCAGAATTTCCCTTTGAGACTGACTACTTTTTCTTTAGTTTCGTCTCTGTGCAATCAATAAATTTAGAGAAACTGTTATCGAAGATGGCAACACTGATCCGAACACGTGGGTAGACAGTTGGACCACGCCAACATGTAGGAGGGACAACTTTGTTTCTTCTATTTTTTTTAAATTAAATCTGTATATAAGGTAAGTGCATTCCAGCCGATGGAAGGTACGCTACGGTGTACACAAAGTTGGAATTATTTCGGAAGGGCTCTCATTATAAAATACGTCATCGGTGCACTCTGGTGCACGTTATTGCCGAAGCGCTGTTTTCTATGATTAATACACGGCGCGGCTCGTGACTGCCTTGGGGTTCAGCAAACCCACGCAATGCTGTTTGGCAAATGTTCATCTGGTGTAATTAAGATTCAAAGACCTCAAGTTATGCAAGTGGGTTGCAGTACCGCAACAGCTATTAACTACGCCCTTATGCCATGAATTTTCTCTACTCGACCCCAAAAAAAAATATAAATTCAATAGTATTAGAGTCGTTTTCACGTTCAGAAGAGACAACGGGGCTTATGGAGAAACCGCACAGTGTTGCCACTACAGCGCTAGCTCATGTCGCCGGGAAATGATGACCTTCCTTCACAATGAAGGTGTTACACATTTTGTATATATAATGATAATTATATGTAATTATTAACAATGATATTATACTGGAACGTTACAGTTACCCTTTTTACTATGATCCATTGCGATCACTACACACGCGAGTGTAATGCACGAATATGACACTTCAGAAATCACTTAAAAAGTAAAAATCACTGAGAGCTCACACAACTGAAAACACTTTTTCGGGAGAGGGAAAAAGTCTAAACAGACCAAAGCAGATCTCTCACTCAAGTAAGGGGACCCTGGCACATGGGTTAGATTCAAGTTGCTACCCAAACAAACAAATGAGTTATGGCCCACGTGAACTGATAAGACGTGAATGACTCAAGCAAGGCATGTCATATTTCTATCTTGAAGCCCCATATTTTGTCACGTGTTGGAAAGCCTTTCAAAGGTTAATATGGTGTCTATGAATTTATGTGTACGTTGGAAACTGAAAGGTGATCTTCATTTCAGCATTAATGTCGACAGTAATGTAAACGAAAACAACTGTGTATTTGCGACAGCACTAATGTTGCTCACAACAGCAGCATTGGAAATAATTGTCAATTATTAAATTTAAGTAATTTCAATTCTATTATAACAAACTGCATGAAGTTTATATTTTTACTGAATGGAAATAAAATAACAACTGGAAAACTTGGTGGTGATTAGCCGGAATGCTGCGGTGAGTCAGCTCAAGATGGCCAGACAACGTCTCCTTACTTCGCGCGCGGTTCGGGTTAAAAAGAAACTCCAAATGCATGGAAGTAATATTTCTGGGAACCTTTGAGTGGTTATAAAAAATAATTTCATTATTTTCTCCACAACTTTGTCGCTGGAAGTTTTTACTTGGAATTACAGAACAAAAAATGGCCAGCGACGACATTTTCTACTGCACGAATATAAAAAATCTCCACATACTTTATTTGAATATTTTTTAATGCAAATATGCTTTAAAGTATTGATAAATTCTGAGTATCACCGTCACCTATGACAATTTAAAAACAGTGTCAATTTTTTTCATAATGAAAGCTTCAATTTTACGGCATGTTTCAACGTTAGGAATGAAAACAATGTAAAAATTGTGTTTTCACAGAAAATTTGCGTTTTTAATTTATTTAAAATTATGTAAGCAAGTTACCAGTTTTTTGTGTTCACCATCGTATTCTCTACAAAATTTCCTGCAAAACTGCAGGTACCGATTTTACTTAAGCTAAATTTGTAAATCCAGAAATTTGACAACAGCGCGCTCGTATTTCCCATAAGAAAAGCATTGCCCATAAGAGCCCATTGTGTCTTCTGAACGTGAAAACGACTTTTTTTTTTCTAGTAGTAAGATGTTTAAGAGACACCGGAAACTTGTCATAGTAGAAAACTTTGTAGTTGGTTGCATTAAGGCAAAGTGTACAGTACGTGTTGATTCCTCTATCAAACCTAACACTGATGTGTACACACAGTGTGCGAGAGAGAGAGAGAGAGAGAGAGAGAGAGAGAGAGAGAGAGAGAGAGAGAGAGAGAGAGAGAGAGAGAGAGAGAGAGAGAGAGAGAGAAAGAGAGAGAGAGAAAGAGAGAGAGAGAAAGAGAGAGAGAGAAAGAGAGAGAGAGAGAAAGAGAGAGAGAGAGAGAGAGAAAGAGAGAGAGAGAGAAAGAGAGAGCGAGAGAGAAAGAGAGAGAGAGAGAGAGAGAAAGAGAGAGAGAGAGAGAAAGAGAGAGAGAGAGAAAGAGAAAGAGAGAGAGAGAGAGAGAGAGAGAGAGAGAGAGAGAGAGAGAGAGAGAGAGAAAGAGAGAGAGAGAGGGTTACAACTTTCAGTAGCCAAAGAAGAGAAGGCTACTTAAAATAATTGGTAGGTTATTTAAAATAATTGGCATTATTATGAAGCATGGCAATTAATAAACATTTCTTTCTTTCTGAACAATATGGATGTAATGTACAATAACTAACCCACTCTCTAGCCTTCTTGAACCCGAAGGTTCATGGCTGCAGCAACACAGGCCTTCCATCTGTCCCTATCCTGATCCTGAGCAAGATCTATATACTCTTTTCCATCCCTACCAATTTCCTTTAGGTCCATCTCAACATTATCCCTCCGTCTTCGTCTTCCTACTGACTGCTTACCATCAGGTTTTCCAACAAGAATCCTGTAAACTCATCTTTCCTCTTCCATTCGTGCCACATGGCCTGCCCACCTAAGTCTTCTTGATTTAATGTATACTTATTTAATTACCTAGCGCAATATATTCTTTCTGTGATTAATTTTTGTGACTAATGATCCGCCCCAGACTCTCCAGATAAAAATTTCTTCTTCCACTGGTAGAAAAGGTTTCTCAAAATAAAACTACAACATTTCATGTATTACATTTTATTCCCTTCTTAGTTCTTAGTTTTGACTACAACTACTTTTCAAAACCATCAAATTTGAAACTCCTTCCCTTGTATTATACGTAGCTAATTATTTAAAAAGTGACCGCAAACCGGCTAGAGAAGACTTCAATCACAGCTGTCAAAAGGGGCCTTAAAAAAATCTACCAACTCGCTTTAATAGTGAAGTTACCATTACAAAAGTCGACAAAGTACTGATTGTTTTTATCACTACTTTACACACGCAACCACGGAATTCGTATGGGCGGGGAAATTCGGCGCCTGGCCACAGTATATAACAAGGTTCGTGGGCCCTAAACCGTCTACTACTGCGATGCAGTTTCATTCTGTTTCAAAATAAATGTTATGAGCTCCCAGGGTCTGTAATTTTTAAAGGACAGGCACATAAAAAAGGGGGCATCGGTATCCTTTTCCAACCCGTTGCTTGGACGTAACTGCATAGCTATTTCTGCCATTGGTTCCATGTTTTATTCATCCCCTCTTCATGCTTGGACACGAAATTCCACGCTTGATGGGGGATTATACAGAAAAACAATGGAGTAGGAATAACGACTGGCTGTCTTTCGTCCCACCAACACTGCCTATTGAGTTTCTCTTGCATTATGACCTTTCAGTCCCCCTTGTAGCGGTCAACACTATAATACCAACCCTCCCAGACACGAGAATGCATGCAAATAAGAAAGAAGGGGTTGTGGAGGCTTGGAGACAAAGATACTGTCTCTCCTGATGTTTTTTTCTCGTACATGGTTGCCATCAGGGTAAATGGATAGCTACTGCAGTGGTGTCAACTTTGCTACAATTTCACCATATCGACGGTTTTTAAGGCGCATGTGTAAATCCCAGCATAGTTTGTTAGCAAAACTTCTGGGTTATGTGTCACTTTTCTGCTTCTTTACGCTAATTGATGATTAGATTAAACGGATGTAGGCGGTACTCGTGAATGATCGACCATGCCCAGGCTATATGGCTCTAACTTGAACTTGTAAGTAGCACTCAAATCGCTCGGGCACAGAGGTACATAAATGTCAATAAAATTACAATTATACATCCGTAATCGCATATGAAACAGAATTATTGTCGTTTTTTTTTCTAAAAAATAAACTAGCAGCAATGGCAAAATTCTTGCTTAAAGATTATTCTATGTTGTGCATTTCGGAGAAGGCATTTGAGTCCTTACAGGATATCAGTATTACGTAATTATTACTCGTTTCATTGAACCTGCCATCTAGCGGAACGTTTCAAGGATCGAGAACCTCTCAGTTCTCCATCCGTAGTAATCCATGCTCCTACTTTCTGCCTTCGTAATGTGGATGAACAAATATTGCTCGGCAATTTGTCCGTTACTACTTTCATTATTTTTTCTTGTATCCTGCGTGCTTTTATGCAATATTTTTTGCGTATACTTTTGCAGTGGTTGTCAGTTGCTTGTTGAGTGTTTATGTTTCAATCGTGAACCTCTCATTGGACGAAACAAAGAGAACGAACATGGTGGTGGACAATTTGCTTGTTAATTACGTATGCATCCCACTCTACAAACGATCTTTCAGACGCTCTTCGACACATTTTTAACAGAACTAGATTCATCAAGTAGTATGTCATCCATTTTCTGGAAGGGAAAAAAATCAGTGGTTGGCACACTGCTTTGATTTTTCTAACTCGAGTGCTTGAAGATGGAATGGGGAGACTACAAGACAAAAAAGAAAATCGGAACGAAAAGTGTTCAGTGAACTCCTCTAGGATGTAATGTAACCGTTGGCGTGTGTTCAAAAACAAGTGAAGCATACAACACAGGCGCTTTGTGGAATGCTGTAGCCATAAAAGACGAATTGCATGCGGCGAAACAGTGCAGTATCCAGAAAGAGAATCGGATTAAATAAAGTGAAACAAATTTTCTTTCTTATTGCAATCAGCATAAGATCGAAAACCTGATGTAAATTTTGAAGCATAACAGAATTATGGTATCACTTCTGTCTGTGCGAGAACAAGCACGCTCATCAAGATTAAAAGTGATGTAGAGAAAAGTCTTGCATGACAAACACTGACAACATAATGAGCAACCAAAAATATGACGTCCAACTCTGCCAACGTCTGTTTCAAAGAATAATGGAACACCATCTGCCGACCACTATGCGAAGTTCGTCTGTAGTAAAGGTCACAAATGAACGGTACTTTCACAAGAGGGCATGTGTGCAACACGCAAATTTGAAAGGGAAAAGCATGGGGAAGAACATTTAGGCAAGAGAAGACTGTAAAATGAATCACTTTCATACGTGGGCGTCTTAAATGTGTTGCAGCAATAATTGTAGAATCTCGTTGCTCAGTACTTTAGGTGAAGGTTGTTCTAGTCCATTGTGACCATCTTGACTGACCAGAATGGGAAAAGAGCAAGTTCCTTAACTAGATCAAGGGCAGTTTTAGTAAGGGGGGAAAAGGCGAGATTGCAATGTTTTCCAAGAATTAAAACTCGCAATGTTGTGATCATTTACACTCCTTTGTCGTGATAAAAATACTACAAACCCATCCATAATCAAGCAACCGTTCAATTGTTTCCTAAAATGGAGACTATACCCTTACACAACGTCCATAACATTTTGACGGAAGGATGTCTACAAAAATATCTGAACATTCGAAACGTCAAATCTTTATGTGGTAAGATTCTACCTGCAGTAACAGTTACGGTAGTTTTATGGCAAATTCCAGGAAAATTTTCACACTTCAAGGTCGGAGGTAGATGTACAGTCAACGAATTATAATGGAGCCGCCGTACCAACCGGTGTCCATTTACAGGGCAGAACGGTTATATATTCGTTTCCCTGCTGGCTGCTGTGAGGAGGGGGGATTTTTTAATGTTGCCGCTTCATGCCCAAGCAATAGGCTTGTTGTTTGACTGAGAGTTCCTTCGTAGGTAAACTCGGCAACAGAGGGTCACTGCCATGAAGGCGGTCCCCGCTCCGGCTGAAAGGGCGCCTCCACTGGTGGTAGTACTTTGTTAAGTTACACAGTGCAATTTTCATACACTCACTTCAATGTTTTGTATAATTAATTAGAAACTTTACGAAGGATTAAAGATGAATTATACGAGGTAATATAAACTGTACTTTAAAACAATCGAACAATGTCATTCTAACTTCACCTTGGGTAAAAATGCTGTATAAAGAAACGAATTGCCACTCTAAGGCAATTGCCACATACACCAAGTGAGGCGAGTTTATGCACCACCAACTTCTATACCCTGTGCTTTTCCTACAATTATAAGATTTAAAAGTGTATTATACTGTGCGTGGAAGGAACTTGCTATCGTGATTAAATCATTTTGTAGAATTTTATTTTCACTCCCAGCTATTATCAGGTTTAAATTGAGCAGCCAATTGCAATAGCCGGTCCTGTGGCGTGGCATTTGGAGTAGACTAGCATTGTTGCCGGTTACTTGATAAAAATTGTTCCAGTCGTAGAAGTACCATGACGAATGAACTCTTTACCAACATTGTGTTATCTACTCGAAAAAAGGCTTTTTATGCTTCATAAAGCAGCTCGAAAGAGATATTCGTCTCAATAAAGCATTTTTACAAGTTCTACTTAAGATAGTTCGTACAGTGGGATGCACAAGTATTGCTCAAATAGCCATGGACAATTTGGCATCAATGTTTCTCTTGAATCCTGTGTTTTTAAAGAATAGATTTTTACGTAGAGGTTATTAGCAGCTTATTTCGCATTTTGTTTCAATTCTTAAGGCACTTATTGAGTAAAATAAAGTACATGAACATGGTGATGGACAATTTGCTTGGCAATACTTATGCATCCCACTGTAGGTTTTGGGTTTTACAGCAGTCGAAAGTTCTTACACAACACTATAGTAAATGAACATATCCTAGAATTAAACACATAAAATGTTTACAATAATAGAACAAATGCTATTGAATAGCCTTTCGAATTCAGAGACACAAGACACTATTTATTCTGCGCATGGTAATAATAGAAAGAGAGCAAGCTCAAGCCAAAAATACGAAAGGAAACGGAGGTACTATATTATGGACAGATGGATCGACCTAAAATAGTCCCCAACGGCTTTTTCCACGGTCCATATAGCCATTACAAGGCACCTGGTAGATGGCGTTAAGATCTGGGAGGGGAGGAAACTGTTATGTCCAGACGAATATAACTGCCCGAGCAGCAAATTGCTTTCATGAACAATTGAGTCCCGGTTTTCCGCTCTTATACAAGTGTACTTTTTTTTGCCTTACTGAGTTTGTTATGGGAAGCCTCGGTCCTGGCACGAAAAAATATAATGGCTTCTCCCATCATGGAAAAAAAAAAATGGGTCCTGCCAAAATGGCGGCGAGATGGGGGTTGCCAGATTCATGTATTAATTAAAGCACTCTCATCATTTACCCCCCACCATTCTTTAGTTGCCTGAAGAGGAACTACTGACATTCCTACAGATTGCGTACATAGAAATTTGGAAAGTGATCTTGAAGTACGAAAAAAGAATAATTTCTGTGCTAATATATGGTGAACTTTATTAGGCGAAAATTACATCATCCCGAGCAAAGATGACATGACAGAGTTATGGAGACAAGTTTTTTCACGTGTTTATTTGTATTTTCAAATGTGATGTACTACAAAATTATGGATGATCCTCATACATTTTACACTTAGTTATATACACCATAACATCAAGAGATGAGATATAATAGAAATTTGATATCACAAATATTGTGGTTACCATATTGAATAATCTAACAGATATTGCAAAAAACTATATTTTCCCCAATATCCTGATATGTAGTCTAGACAATATGCAGCCCAATTTTAGTCTACATGTTTTCTTATCATGATCTGGCAACCTTATATGGGATGTGGAAGCATGCGATTAAGAGTGGGGAGCGGATATGAAGCTTCCATTTTCACGACTGACAAGCTAAAAGCACTCACGGATAGGGCAAAGGATTATTAAAAGGCAATGGGTCCTTTTACCGACAGGAAAGAGGGTGTATTATTATTGATAGCCGTGGAAGGACGAAGAGGACGTATAAAGTATGACGCTACTGGCAGACAACTGCTGCTCGATGGCTCACTAAAAGCCATTTAAGGACGGACCCCCCTCTTTTTCGATCAGTGTCATGGGCAGTGTGCGAGTCTGGAAGTATACGTGCAGCAGAAGCTCTTTTTAAACGCATATTCCGTTATCAGCGGTGAAAGGATGAAAAGGTGATAAGCAAAAACAGGGCACTTTCCTGAATTGGGTTTGTGAATCACTGCGACTTATTTTTAACAGACGAACGAACTGGTCGTAAATTGAACCTAGTTGGAACAAATCTACTGTAGTGTATTTCAAGCCAAAGAGGCCAGAAAAAGAAATCCGAGTGCCAAACTTGCTCTCTATCTACTATACACATATTACAGGCATGGTACAGTGAGAATAACAAGTATTTCTCGGCAAATTGTCCATTTTCTATTCCATCCTACGTATTTTTAAGGAATAGATATTTTATGCAGACTGGTGAAGAGGTTGCCAGCAGATGGTTTGGCGTTTGTTTCAATTCTTGAAGCTCTCATTGGTTAAAATAAAGAGAATAAACATGGTGATGGACAATTTGTTTGGCAATATCTATGTAGTCCATTAACAGTACGCATTGAGACATGCGGCTAGCGACAGCCATAGCATTTATATGCTAACAGCACCAAACCTGACCTGCCTAACCTACTCACATATGCATCTCATAGCAGAAATAAACATGTGAATAGGTTAGGTTTAGTGCTGTTAGCGTATTTTGCACAACAGACAATAAATACGTGACGCCATAACAGTCTTGCTCACAGCGTATATCCAACTTCCTAAAGCTGTCGCTACCCGCTCGTCGCATGGAGGCGCTCAAGAAAACTCGATTCGTCATTTATTTTCAATTACACTGGAACACATTTTATCAAAGTGGGGTGATGTTGAAGGTGTTCTTTACCGAAGATTTTATCTGCCTTAAAACTCTGTAAAATCTTGTGTACTAACATACGATAATAATGTAAGCAGGTGATAGTTTTCTGAAATGTCTTACTCTTAGGAAGTTGTGAATCAATAGGCTAAAGTAAAACATCTACAATTATTTCACATACGGTCACAATTCAACTAGAAGTGACGCAGTGAACAATTGTACAAGAGCAAATTGTATTAAAATTTGAAGTCTGGTTTATATTTTCCACGACAGGAGGAGTGTCAAAAGTAAACCATACAAGGATATAGTATGAACATAGAATATCTTTAGTTTGCAACCATAGTGAAACTAATAAAGGTAGGACCATCCAGAATATTCTACAAACATGGCTACGTTATGTCACGAAGACGTCTTTGATTATCTGGAAAAACAGTTCTGTGCGATTAATTTACCACCACGTATGCATTAACTTGCGAAGAATTAACCTCGGTACAGCGACTTTGACCACGACCCACTACAAGCAGTGGAGAATGATTTAATTTTTAATGTTTAGCGTCCACTTTTGCCACTCTTGGTAAATCGCTACGATGAGGATGCGATGTAACTGATGAAGGGACGCCCATGCCTAGGAGGGATTCGATCCAGGGACCCCTGGTGCGGTAGCGCGCTGTGCTAACCACTCCGCCACGAAGATCGGCTCAGTAAGTTGATGCAGAATGTGTTATTCTGTGACCAAGCTATATTCAACACCTGTATATTCTCCACCCTGGCCTGCAACAACTGATAAATTGTATAATAAATCCAATTGAACAAGATCGTTTCTCCTCCTTATATGAAAGCCTGCGCAATGTAATGTGTCATCATAAGTAGGCAAAGCATAATGATTCACCCGCACCAACTGTTATACGTAAGCGCTTTTTACTACAATGTTGGCTTGCAATTACCCAATTATTTAAGAAAGTTTTAAAAGCATATAGTCTTCTTTAGCTTCTACTCTTTCAATTCAACAAAATGAGATGATATCTCGTGCTGGACAACTGCAGTTCAAATTGATTATACAATGAAACTTGAACTTCCCCGCAAAGGTAATAATCAAAACGATGTGACGACAAAGAAGATGGGAAGGGAAACTAGTGACTACATCGTGGCAACTCTGTTTGCCACTTGAAGTATCAACAACACTTAATTGAACAAATTGCTTGAGTCTCGTCTGCTGTAAGCTAAAACGAAGCCAACTCCAATGTTGCCAGTTCATAATGACGACGACATTGTATAACATCAATTGATCTGTGTGCGCACCATGGCATCCGACGTGTCTTTGTGTCAATCTTGTTCAGAACTTGTCTCCAACCAAAAGCTGAATGGATGTGTTATAGTCAGGCAGGCAAATATCTAGAAATATGTTTCGGGGTGGTCCGAACCAAGTGTCTCAAAATATTATTATTATTAATAATGTTTACACAAAAATATTTACTTACTATATTAAATTAAAATATGCAAATAAATTAATATTATATGTTATTACATGAATAGATAAAAGGACGGTATAAGAATAATGATATAACAGCACGTATTCATTATCTAGCTTACGTGTAGTTAAGGGCGGCAAAATTTGTACAAAAAACCCTGCCCTGGCAAGGAAATTAATATCAAATAGATAAAGAATTGAATATTTATTACATATAAAAAAGGGTTGTTAGATCCAGTTGATGAAAAGTAAAGTCCCTGGTGATATTTTATGAATGTTACGTTGTAAGTAGTATGATTACAATATAATCCTTACCTTCCAATAAGTCTGGCGGAAATAAATGACCCTCGATTAAAGAATAAGTATATTTTCATTAATTTATTTTAGTAATTTTATTTCATTATTTCATTTCTGAAATTAGGAAGTCTTTCGGGGGATTCAGACACCCTAGACCCCCTATATACGTCATTGGGCATAGTATTTGTTGTAGTCTTGCTTGATCGCGCCAATGAGTACTCAATATAATACAACAAACCGCGGAGAATTCTCGCCTTAGGCAAATCTCAAAATCAATACTTTTCGTTCGTACAGGATGATTCAAAAGTCCAAAACATGGCCACACGACGTTGATAACATCGTGGGGACATCATGTTAATACATTAATCTTTGGACAAGTACAAATAAAACTCTCCCCCATTCGTCCAATACCAGGCGACGTTCAAGTTTTCCAGCTAATCAAAAATCAAGAAGGTTGAAGTCCGGAGACTTCACAAGCCACTTTTCGGGACAAATGCATTTCAGGACGGTATAATTTGATAATTATTACCTTGGTTTTGTGGTTTCTAGCTTCGCCAAGTAAAGATACTGCTTTCCAGTCAAGTTTTCTACATTCGCTCCAGAGCGGAAACGAAACAAGTAAGGGTCATCTGCTGGTTAGGATTACCACGGTCAAGGCACCCGAGTACTTAAAAAAAGAAGGAGGCAAAGTACATTTCTGACTCCAGAAAAATATATCGAAACATTGGGAAGCTTTCTTTTCCTAAATCATTTGTTCCTTCAGTAGGTAATATGAATGAGGGTTTACTTCCACAGGAGGCAAATGATCACATCTCAAGGAACAAGTAAACAAAAAAACTTATATTTCAATGAAGTTTTAAGTTTGCTAATATGTGAATATTTTTGAATCAATAGCCACGCTTCCATTAAATTATCACACGCGCGCGCGCGCGCACACACAGTGTTACCATGTTATACATATGGACTTAATACTTCCTCACTGACCACAATCATTTGAAATTAGTGCACGAAAAACATGCGTATATGCGAGGGAGAGATCTTTAATTAATATGTTATAATACATATACCCTATGTGCCCCTGAAAGAAATTGCCCTTGGAGTTTCATCATCTCCTTTTCATTTAATGTGATCCTGTGTGTTATCGTTTTATGCCACTTGCTACTCCCTCGACGTTGAGCGCTTTTCTCTAGACAACGTTGGAAAGGGTAACTGACAGCTGTTCTTGGCGCGACCCATCCCCCAGTTTTTCTTTTCACTTCTTCCATCAGTCCCAGCCATTGAACGACCTTGTAGACCTGACCTCCAACATGGCGACGGGGCGCACAGAGTGAATAACAAGCGCTGGCATACACTCTGGGATCTGACGTGTAGGTTCATTAAACAAGCGACTATCGATGTTCTGAAGTAGCGTCTTTTGTTGCTTTGGGACGCTCTGTTACGATAGCTCGCACTCTTTCACCATCAGTGAAAGGTCACCTGTTTATATTCATGAGCAGGCAGGGTAATTTAATAGAAGCTTGTTTGGGACTAGTTAAAACGCTTTGACTTCCGTACGGAAATGTGCATAAAAGGGAGAGAAATTGCTACACGACAACAATATTCTTTATTAGTGAATAATCAAGAAAATACAAGCTTTGTAAATGGGCTTTTAATTTGTACAGCAGTAAATATTGACAGCGTATAATCCATGTTTGCCATGTGAAACTGCTAAACACAACATTGAAAAGAAAAGGCAAGAGAAAAAATTACAGTTAGCGATGAAACGCTTTCCTGTAGAACTCTGAATTGTTAATTGTATATTTATATAAGAGTTTCGCTTTAACATGATGTACAGTGGGATGCATAAGTATTACCAAGCAAATTGCCCATCTTATGTTCATGCATTTTATTTTACCAAATGAGGGTTTTAAGAATTAAAGCAGTACACCAACCTAGCTGTTGATAGCATCTGCACAAGTATGCGTAAAAATATACACATTAAAAACAAATACCATGCTAAAATGAAAATAGCTATGGACAATTTGCCGAGCAAAGCTTGTGCATCCCACTGTACACATAAGTAGAGTCACAGTGGCGATAATACAAAACGTCTGTACCACGGCAGAGTACAGTCACGGACACTTCTGTGTGGTAACACTCCCATTAGTTTTCAATGGAATCATAACCCAGAAGTGTGCGTGTCTGTACAAACTCAAGAGGATGGTTTATTATGAACAGAATCAATAAATGATCCAAAGAAAAAATGTAGGAGTGACAATGAACTTCCAGAATATCAACTCTAAACCTGTTCCAGACCTGGCCAATATAAGCTTATAAAACGATAGACTTCAGTGTGGGAGTTTAGATCTTAAAATAAACATGAAAGAAAGAGCAAGAAGTCCAATAACATGTTTGTTTGCAGTTCTTCGCTATGGGAGGCGTTACTACTACTCAGAAAAAAGAAAAATAGGACAAAAAAGACGCGCCCACTGCAAAAACTACTTCACCAGTACGACTGAGTCACGTGTATTTTTGTCTACTCGTTCACGTTGCCACATTTTTACGAAATTTCCGTATGAACATCCGGCTGCGGTTTCGTAAATTACAGGCAAGGGAATACAATTACGAAATTATGCTTCTTACTCAGTTATATTCTTCCTCCTTAATTTCCAATTGGATATCTACATCTTGCGCATGAAATCGAGTAGGTGACTTTTTGACGACGTAGACAAGATAAAAATAGGGATTCCAAATTCCCTATGTCCTAGGAGAGTGGAATGCATAAATATTATCAGGCAAAATATCCCTCTCCAGGTTTATTTACTTTGTTTCACACGATGTTAGGTTCAAGAATTGAAACCAAACATCAACGAACCAATTGGCAAAATCTTTACCAGGATTGGTACAATTCCATTCCTTAAATAGTGTATTTCCAGTTGAAATTTCACTATACACGTAAGATGGAAATAAGTGAAAACAGAGTTGGACAATTTGCCTGTTAATATATGATCTATTAAGCAAACAGTCTCTTTAATCATGTTGCTTACTGCGAAAATAAAAACTGAACTTACCAATTTCACCTGAAATCCTTATTGAACATTACACGGAAGTGCCAAAAGTCATGAGATAGCGGGAGGGAACTAGTTGATGGCGCTGTAACATCGCGGCAAACCAGTCGACGTTGAGAAGCAGTTGCGGTGTTAGTTGAGAAGCAGTTGCGGTGTTATCAGGTAGACTTCTGTGATTGCAGTGAAACGTCATGTGCCGTGGTGATGGCAACCCGACGGGAATTATCGGCGTTTGAGCGCAGGGTGATAGTTGGTGCTTGACGAATGTGGCATGCGATTTCGGAAGTCGTCTGGACACTTGAACTTTTCTCGCCCAGTCATCTCCGCCTCAACTTTCTCCCACTACTTTTCACCTTCGGCCAAATAGCCTCCTTGTTTTTTCCATGCCTTAATTATCAAAGAACGCGTATATTGTAGGTTGATATCAAAATAACAGTAGTCTCTTAATTTAAATTGCTACATGATTTTGCAATATACATTTGTCATTGAGAAGTAACTTCAATTTATTTTTCTCTACACAAATCCAACTCTTCATAAGACAAATATACTCAGAAATAAGGATTTGGCTCTACTAAATCGGGACGCTCCGATCTGTCGCCCCGGCCCTTAAGCCGACCCCCCCACACACACACACACACCTATTGTTTTGAATGTTGGTAAGGCAGTGGTATAAATATGTAATACTGCAACTTTCAGCCACATTATGAAGTAGCACACACATTTTTACAGGTACGTGTAAAAAAAAGAAAATACTAATACTGATTAATATACATATAAAACCGTGGCATATTGAAAATAGAATATTTTCAACTTCTGCTTGACTTTCCCGACAGGGAAAAAAGGTGCCTATTTTGCAATGGACGGGCTCATTCAAGAGCATGAAGACTACAGTATTCCCATGAATCTTCCTTTTTTCTCGTACATATTCAGCGTTTTACTTAATTCATTGTCGGTTTGAAAAAGGAAGTACTGAATACTAAACGCACAAGAACAAGAAAGACACTCAAACTGAGTGATAGTCCCACATTATTGATTCTGCCCATTTCAGAGCAGAATCCTGCGTAATTTTCCACCTGTTGCGTGCAAAGTTTCGGTGTGCAAAAGTTATGTAATACGAGTTGTTGAAAGTTATAAATTGTCCCCTATAAAGGGGGTGGAGGCAAACGAGAACCTCGGTTTTGGCGCCCGTGGTGATGTGATATATACATACATGACACTGTTTTCTCACACCTGTAAAATGTAACATTTGTAGTCATAACTTTCTCCTGATTAAAGATAGGTTATAGAAACTTTCACCACTGCATTTCTCGTAAAATTCTATCCACACCCCAGAGTGGGTGATCTAAGGTTGGAATTTTTCGGGCTTCGTCCCCGTGGCTCCAGGGCCCACCCAGCCTCAAATCAAATGATACCTAGCCCTACCCCCCCCCCCCCCATAGTCTAAATGTGCCTCCATGGCAAGGTGCTATATGCACAGGAAACATTAACTTTACCTTTATCTGTATACATTGTATATCTGTACACCTGAGTAACTACGTTTATTTTTTACATACACGAACCCTCTACTATGTCAATGGCTGAGGGCCCCCTAAAAGCTTACTTCTCTCCGCCACCCCCCCCCCCCCCCCCGCACTGCGGGGTTTTGCGGCTTGTAGACCCGGCACTGGATCCGAACCACTATGAACCTCGACCGGGTATCAAACCCGGGGCCCCTTGATTACAAGGCAACGATGCTACAACTGCGCCATCGAGGAGGCCTCCACAACAATGGTAACCTGGGTTAAGGGAAGTTTGCATTTACAACTTTTGAATTTCCCCGTGTTCTTTACTCCTTTCATTTCAAAGTCTTGCTTTTCTGAAATCTTGGAAGAGGTTATAGCCCCATCAGCACTTCCCTGTGTACGCCAGTATTCTCAAATGTGATTATCGTCAGGTGTTTATCCACCATATGAGTGGTGTAATTAGGGGATCATATAAGTTTATATTGAACGGCAAAATGAACATAAATTGGGCTTTGCTAAAAATTGGGAGTGTTAGGGACGTGATTGCTATATTTTCATTTAAGTGTTAATTTTCGTGCTTGCTTTTTATACAGAAAATCTTTATCCCTGGACGAACCAAGTGATTTGTAATTAGAACCGATCACGGTAATTAAATCACGGGCTTAGCATAAATACTCGGCGGGAAACCGAACGACTTCTATCGTTACTCAAGTGCGTTCGTCACGTGTGCGTGAGTTCGCGGACACTGATGGGCCATGTCTTTCCTTACGTACCCACGCACGAAACTCGAATTAATGCACGCGGCACGTCTCATACTTTGGTAAGCAATCGCCTCTGGCAGTGATGACCGTTAGTTACTGCGTGGAGGAATAACAGACCCGGTGATCTACAACCCTTCCCCCCTTCTCTGCCACTAATAACCTCAGTTACACATGTTCCAGCAGAAAAACGAGGTATCACCTGCTTGACATTCTAGGTGGGGGAATTCTCCGCTGCTAAAAATGGCAGAACGAGTGGGAAGGCAGGGGTGAATTCCTTCCTCCTGAAAGTGTTAGCAGGTCAGAGCAGCCCATTCTTTAAAAGGCAGCACACACCAGGAAGAGGGTGAGACGTTCGTGCAATATTCCAACTTCCTGATTACGGATCGAATCACTGCTGCAAAAGCACTGCATCCATCAAGATTTAACGTATCACAGTTCACCTGATCACACATTTGGCAACGTGGTGTTTTCAATGATCTTTGTGGGAAGGAACGACTATGGAGGCGTAGAACAGTGAACCTGTGCAAGTTACCTACTCCGAGAAGAAACTTTCAAATCCTTGTAAATTTCTCCAAGTTTTATTTCCTTCTCTGGTAAGAACAATTCCATTTCTGAGAATTTTTGTGACAAAATTATCAGATTCCAAAATTGAACCTCAATTTTAGCAAAGGCAACGGGAAAAAAAACAGTGGGTGAAGCGGTGTCCCGGTTAAAACAAATTGCCCAACTATATTTCATGACCATTCGTATCCTACTTGAGCAGACAAGAATTCAACCTTGCAAAACATCTGCAGAAGACTAGGCAAAATCCTGAAGCTGGTCGTCTTTTGTTGAAGCAAACTGAATCTGAACTTTTTCCTTAACATTTCACACTGGCAGGCGCTGAAGCGTCGCCTACTCACATTTAGAAACGATAAATAAGAGACATCTTGCAGTTGCGTGCGCAAATAGGGAAAACTTCGTATTCAATTGCTTCAACAAACGACTATCAATTGGTTCTCTGTCATTCTACCTACTCTTCTAACTCATTGGTTCAGATTAATTAATATAATCTGTGAAGAATAATACTTTCCTTTAGCCTATTATACTGGGTGTCTTTTTAAAGAGGCCCCGTAGAAAATGTGCTCCTTGCATGTAGGCAACCCTGGTACACCGAAGAAAAGAGTGGGGTAGAGAACAGTCCAGGATATCGGTGCCAAGCAGTTTCGGCAACATAGACACAGAGGGGAATTGAAAATAAATTGTCCAGTAGTGACCTTGAGGCAGGCAGCGTGCAGGTCAGTTGAGTGCAGTTGAGCGGCGAGGAAAGTTGTGTGTGGTTCGGTGGGTCAGCATGGTGTTAACGGTGCAGCAGCGAATCTTTGTTGTCGAGACGTATGTACGCTTAGGTTCTTGGAAACAGTGTGCAGATTTGTTTACAACGGAGTTTGCGGTGAATGGAGTTCCAGCGAAGGCCCCAACGAAATCAATAATGCAAAAAACTGATTTCAAAATGGCGGGAAACCGGATCCGTGCTGAATAGGCCAAACATGCGTCCAAATACTGTCCGCACTGAGGCAAAGGTGGGGGACGCAGCGCAGCTAATGGTCCACAGTCCACGAAAAGCAGCTCTGTGTTTGGCACAACAGTTGCAGGTGTCCCAGTCAATCGCTATGTGGATCCTGAAGCAGGACTTGAACTTGCACGCATTCAAAGTTACCGTGATGCATCAGGTGCGGGATGTGGACAAGGCAGCTCGCGTGCAATTTTGTGAGTGGCTTCTGTCCAATATTGCTCCGGAGGTGCTGCAGGATGGTTACTTGTTCATTTCCGATGAAGCATGGTTCCATCTGTCAGGCTACATAAACTCCCAGAACACGCGACACTGGTCAGGTGACAATCCACACGTGTTCATGGAGGTTCCACTGCACGCTCAGAAACTCTGTGTCTGGTGTGCCGTGTTGTCACGCCGCATCATCCCCGTGTTCTTCCATGAGACTGAACTAGGCTCGTTACATCAGTAACATATTCAACGGGTTTGTTGAACAACTGACCGAGTGAAGGAACGCTTACTTTCAGCAGGATGGAGCCACGGCGCATACAGCATGTGCAACGATCACGCGCATTGAGTCAGTGTTCCCGCCTGATCGCGTCATCAGCCGTGGCACGAACCAACCTTGTCCATCTCGTTCTCCAGATTTATCACCCTGTGATTTCTTCTTGTGGGGAGCTCTAAAGACACAGGTGTATAGCAAGAACCCTCACACACTCGAAGAACTCCAGAACAACATTATCACAGCTATCCAGGCCATCCCGCAGGATGTCCTCGCCTGTGCTTTTCAGATCATGTATCGTCTGCACACGTGCCTCGAGGTCAAAGGAGGACATTTCCAGCACCTTATCTAGGTAGGTTGTTGTCACACTGTACTGTATTTACTTTTGTCAAGTTGTCTAAACTGCTTGGCACTGATATCCTGGACTGTTCTCTACCCCGCTCTTCTCTTCGGTGTACCAGGGTTGCCTACATGCAAGGAGCACATTTTCCACGGGGCCTCTTTTAACAGACTCACCCAGTATTATCCACATTACACAAATGCGATTTACTACGCAATTCGTTCAATTATGGCGTATATTGAACACACACATTAAGACCCCCACATAGTGTGACTTCGGACAATAGTGTGACTTCGGACATTACCATTATGACGTCACAAACCCACGATTGTTGCGTTCAGGTTAATCCAATATCTTGAATCAACTATCATTGGCTCGACTTAAAACTTGTAGATACCCCAACACTGCTTTTGGGCACAAAGTAGGACGATAATACCAACTCAGTCCATTATCCTCGTTCCTAAAGAGAAGGCAGAATGCCTCTACAAATAAACACAGCTTAAGTGTATGGTACTTTCATTCTAGTAAGACAACGTTAGTATTGTGGCCTCGCTGGTCACTTCAAGGAAGTACATATTTGTTTTAACATGAAAGGAAATTGTGGTACAGGATGGGCGGTTTCCGGCAAATGCTAACAAAAGATGTACGTTGGCTGTAAGGAAAAAATATGAAAGCAGGTTCAAAAGACATGAAAAGCAATAGTGTACGACATGAGGGATGAGCGAGGTTCCAGTGTCGTTGAACACAACTAAATTGTCTCTTATAAATGTTCTGCTCATTTCTCGACTAGCACTGCAATATGAATGAGACATCATGCGAAGATTATATTAATGTATGCTCAAGTCAGAGAAACGTAGTGACTCGGATCTCGTAGACTATTAGGGATTCAGATATCGGGTCTGTCTTGTCTCGACTTTCAAATAAAATGTCGTTCATTATAAAATTCAAGCCCCAATCTCTATTTAGCCGTCATGTCCAATTATCAACTAGCACAAGTTTTTAAGTCAGGGGCTTATCCTGAATTTTTAGTGGGGGGGGGGGTAAGTTTTTAGAAGACAATTTGTAAATTTTAAAGATCGCATGAACTCCTCCGATTGCCTTCCTTAACTGGGAACTAAAAAAAAACCTGTGGAAGCAGATATTCTGTCGTCAGTATAAAGGACTGAGGTTGAGTACAGTGTAAAACTGTCTTAATACTTTTATATAGCGAGACCATTGCATGCACTGACTTAGAACTGAAGAGTGTAAGGAAATAATATACATTCTAAGCAACAGACATTATCTTGATGGGATCTTGGACAGCAAATAATATTTGTTCTCTACTAACTTCTGATTCTTTACACCAGTGGGATGTTCAACTGATTGCATCAAGACCAGCCTACCCAGTTCCGACAAGGCGCCCACGTTCGGCCTGTCATAGAGGATTGATTACTCAATCAACCCACCAATCCAACCAAAGAATATGACGTCACAGAAGCGAAAAAACCGCCATGGCGCAAGAATGTTGATGAATTCTACATGTTCACAGATGTTGCCCTCTTGTGGTGATTTGTTCTGCCATTTGCCAATTTCTGTCTAATATGTATATTGCAAGGTTCGTTGAGGGTATGTGGGTGAAGTAGGTAAATGGACAAAGTGTAATGTAACCAAGGTTCTTCGAGACAAGCACCTCTGTTAAAGAATTATCAATCTCCATGTACAGTCACGGACTGTTCTGGGTTGTAACAATCCAATTGACTTTCAATGTGTTAGCCACAACCCAGAAGTGTCCGTGACTGTGCAAATTTGGTTGAACATAACTACTGAAATTGTATACTAATTGCAGGGACGTAGCTAGGTTGATCATTTATGGGGGGGGGGGGGGGCAAACGTAAGATTTTTTTCTATCAAACTATTATAAATTAACAAACTATTTATACACCATATACGCCTATGCTGTATACATACATTATATATAGTCTTGGAAAGAAAAGGATCAAGGGCCTCCTCGGTGGCGCATGGTAGCATCGTCGCCTTGTAATCAAGGTATTCCGGGGTTCGAAACCTGGTGGATGCTCATAGTGGTTCGGATCCAACTTTAAACTGTAGAACCAGTCCCGATTAGCCTTACTGTGTATAAAGTGGACTTAAAACACCAACTCAATCAATCAATAAATTGGAAAGGAACATCATTTTCTTCTGTAGCCCCCAACAGTCTTACGGATATACTCTCGCGAAATACACAGCCATTATTCGGGGTAGTAAATGCAGAATGAACTCATTAGCTTAATGGCTTATACACCAAGAACAATGTTATTAGTCTTTAGATTTGTAAAGTTGCTGGAAAAAAAATTGAGAAGTAGATAAAACCCTTTCCCGTGGTTTTAGATATAAGTGCTGGAACCAGGTTTACAAGTATTGGCAATAGTGCAAATATGACATGTGTGCTTAATGAGTTCAAGCTAGGCATCTCATGTATACAGTTCATACCGGAATTGAATCCGGTATCTCTTAGTTCAAGGGCGGGCCCGAGTCTTCTATGGCATCTGAATGTTCACTTGGGAAATGATGACGATAAGAAATTATATGCACACCTCTAATTTCTTAAAATTAATCTTATTTGTGTGTGGAAAACTGAATATATGATGGCACTGGATAAAACGAAGTTCCCACACGCTCAAATAATTACACTCTCGTCTTTGGTTCGGCAGGTTCAACAACCTGCCCGGGTTCGATTCCCGATGGAGGCACATAGTTGTTCGGATCTCACTTTAAACTGTACGTCCAGTCCCCATTAGCCTTACTGTGCATAAAGTGGACTTAAAAACATCAGTTCAATTAATCAATCAATCGAAAGGTTCAAGGTTCGATCCCTGGTGGTCAGGCAGATAGCCAGAATTTGATTTCGGAAGGGGTTTATTTCTTATCGGCAGCCGCCATATAAAGACGAAAAGGATGGGGGAGGAGTAAATGCGCTCAAGATGAATTTCTTGGTATATTGCAACTTACCATATACAAGATGTTTAATCCTGTTAATGAAGTAAATTTAATTACTACCACACATTATTAAAATCAGATATTTGTAGGATTTCGGGAAAGAACTGCACCCCCGACCCCCTTCCCTGAGTATGTGCCTGCTTGTATTAATTCCAAAATTTCTGTGCTGTTCCAACATCGTGAGGACAATTTGGGAAGTACTTAAAAGCGACATGGAAGCAAATTCTGCTCTCGAAACTATGGGACTCGATGTGATGACCACGCGGAACCGAATGAAAGAACTCTTCGCAGGCCTTGTCCCTCAATATTAATTTTACTGACTAATTGTAAGTTTTTTTTCGGCCTGCTCAATGACGCAGTGGTAGCGTCGCGCCTTGCATCAAGGGGTCCCGGGTTCGATACCCAGCGGAGGCACATAGTGGTTCGGATCCCCGATTAGCCTTACTGTGCATACAGTGGACTTAAAACACAAACTCGATAATTAGAAGGTTTTACAAGAACTAAACAGGCCTTTTTATGCATCGTACAACTTTGCTTCTTTTCACCCTAATTTTACAGTTTTTCTTCCTAAGAATTCCACTGAGTATAACACGCTACGAAACCAGGGGTCCAAGGTTCGGACATTGGGCAGGTATGGTTGTATCATGTCTGTCCCATCGCCATTCCTTCGGCTCATCATTCATCCTCATCGTCGCATTTAACCCAATATGTAGAAAAGCGGCGTAATATAGAAATATATAAATGATTGATTTGATTTATTTTACTTGCTTTTCCGACACTTTTTGGCTAATCGTAAAGATGAAGATGAGAATGAGTGATGTGAAAGTGATGAGAGGACCATCATAAAGAACACACACGCCCAGTCCGGGATTCGAACCCAGGACCCCTGGCATTGTAATGCACCTTGTTAACCACTGCACAACAAATAGAAACAGAAAATGCTTGATACGTTACTTGCTTCTCCATAACTCATGATTATATTATAAGTGCTTCTCCATAACTCATGATTATATTATAAGTATTATTCGCTGTATGACTACGGATTAATTATATTTGTATGTCTAGCCAACCTAGCCACCTAAGCAGCAGCAGCTTCCGCATTTGCAGGTGGCGGCTAAATGAAGAAAAATCACGGTGGAGGCTAAATGAAGAAAAACCACAGAAAGTCAGAAAGATATACAAATTTTGTAACATAATACTTATAGAGCATGCAGACGGCTGTAAAAACAATTGCTACATACCTAGTTTCCTTCCTTAATTGAAACGTGGTTTATTCTTCATTATACATGAAATCAACCACCATAGGAGTCGAACCCAGGATCTTGTGTGGTAGTCAGACACTCTTTTAGAATGCCAATATGTTGGATATTTTGTCGATCTGTCGATCCTGATCCATTGTTTCCGAGGAAGACAACCTGGCAGCTTCTCATTCGACATTTTATTCGCGATGTAGGAAAACGAGATCACAAACACTTCGTGATGCTATCTTCTCGCGTTTACATAAGTTTACCACCGCTCGGACAACAAATCCTACTTCAAACTGACAGATATCAACTGTCAACCAAATCAACAGATGAACCGACCGCTTCGATGTTTCTACGAATTTTCAGAAAGTGGCCTTTCCCTCCTTTCAGGGCAGGTCATTAGCAGGAGGGTTGAGTGCATTTGAGTAGAACCGCTATGTCACTCATTTCCGCGCCGAAAAAGGGACAAGCAATAGAATTTTGTTCTTTGAATTTGAAACGCATGGGGATATCTTTTCTAAACCATAAAATAATTAACGCAGAAAGTTCTAGCCACCCGTAGCTAAATCTTCCTGTTTATGTCATCCTTTCCACGTCCATGGAGCCAGTGCAGGGCCAGATGAAGAGAAAGTGCGGGTTTTGGGGGGATCCTGGATCTGGTGTGCAGCAGGGAGGAAACGTGCATTTTCAATAGGTCTCATACTTCCCTGACCGGGGCGGACCACAAAACCATGAACTGCATCCTCTCCCAATACATCTCTTTGTGTTCAACAAGCAAGAAACAGGGAAATAAGAAAGAAATGCCTTTCTTGGGTTCGTGCTACTGAAAATTGAAGAAGTGTTTCAAACTGCAAGAAAAAATTTACTGAAGAATTATTTGCAATATTTGTCAAAGTAAAATTTCCAACAAATACAGAAAAGTATCCCGGGGCCACGTGCACGTGACGTCCCTGACGAATTGCACGTCCTGTTCGAGTAATTCTATTAGTCCAATAGGTTGTCGTCACAGGTTATCCGAACAAGTTTCCTTAATTTTTTTATTTAATCCGCGAAATAAACTATACAATTTCAGAGGTTTTTCCATTTTCCATTAAGGTTAATTAAGGTTTTCCACAGTCAATTAACGTTAACCCATACGTGAGAAATAAATTGTATAAAACTTTAATATTTATAGTTATTCCTCAGGCTCTGTCTGAAGAGCCTCTTCACGTGACGTCAGCAAACCAAGTTAGTTGAGCACATGCATTTCAATAAATTCATTCACCTTGTGCAATTCAATCGAATGTTCTGTGAGTGTTCGAAAGGCCCAAGAGCTGTGTTGATATCCAACTGCTCTAAGGGAGAAATGAGCGGCTTCATTAAATCTTTTACATAAATGTGTGTCTAGATATTATCAATAGTTTCGTGGCTACGTATGTTTAATAAACTATTGATAATATCTAGACAATAGCGAAAGTAAACACATGAAGATTCACGTGAATGCTCTTGAAGGAATTATAAGATGCTGTAAATTTTCATTTTTTTTAATATCAAGGCGGTATCTCGCAAGGAGTGGAAAATTGGAAAAAAGCTTCCCTACTGTCGGGTAAAGGACCAGCCGAGCCCTAAGAGTGAAACAACGTCCTCGATTTCGATACCCGGTGGAGGCACATGGCACAGTGGTTCGGATCCCACTTTAAACTGTAGATCCAGTCCGTCCAGATTAGCCTTTCTGTGTATAAAGTGAACTTAAAACAACAATTCAAATCAATATTCAACGTCCTCGGTAATCGAGATCCAGAACACGAAACTGCTGATCCCGAGAAAGTCGCATTCTTCGTCGCCAGGAAAGCATCAAAACATTATTTTCTTGTTTTAATATTGGTGCAGATTCCCAACCTCGGATATCGTTGCGACGAAGGTTCAGAAGCGGTCAACAATGACCAATTGGAACATTATTTACTTATATGGATCATCCAAGAACATGCAACAAACTTGAAAACATCCAACCTTGACCACATTTTCTCATGTTGCCTCCACAAGAGCATGTGTTGGTGTGCCTTTTCATGGAACTACAAATAACTGTACGAAGCCCTCAAGGTTATCCTTACCTCATTCATACCCTTGACACGGTGGTTATCTCCTGGTGCCATTATCCAACAGATGTTACACCGGTTGTCTGGGCAACTCCCCACGTCAATGTTGCCAGGCGCAAAGGGAAATTTCTTCTAAGTGCATATTTTTTCCTTTCTATAATGGATTAAGATCAGCACTATTACGCAGGACGTCTAACGTCAGCAAGATATTTTTGTACTCCCGGTTTGTTTACCCGCCACTGTATTACGTCATTCTGAACTCAAAGCTGCTCATCACATCATTTTGTACACTTCACTTTCTTCTATTACATCACGTGTTCGGTTAGATTGGCGTTACAAGTACTTGCACTGCCAACTCCTAAGTGTCTTTGATAACTCTGGCAAAAGCGACTTATCCATACTCTTTCAGCCCGTTTATTTAAACGACTGTATTCATAACAAGCGGTTTCTTATAAATCTGTTCTGTTTTCTTTCCCTGATGTGATGAACCAACCTGCTGCTGATGAGAAGTGTAGAGTGAAAATCTGATTTCCTAAGATTGTTTGTTGTCGTAAGGTAGCGCGGAACCTTGAGTGGTAGCTTCTCCTTCCTACTGTTGAAGGATACGCACATAACTTATACTACATGCAGTAATGTCTTCTCAGCTTAGAACTTCCAATGAAACCTTGGAGACCTAATTATGCTTTGCACACAGATTACTCTCTCTCCTGCAAGTTTAAAGCTCCATAATTGCCTTCTAAATTTTACAAAGTTGCTAGTCTGTGTTTTTACTCTCTCGCATGTTCCATTGTCTGTTCATTAAGCACGCAATCAGTGCCATCTGTTGACTTAGTACTAGTTATAAGATATTTGATAAGTCCGTGCACATTATTCGATATTCTCGATCGTTGAAACAAACTCTGGAGCTCTTGACTTGCATCTGTTTCCAGAATTGCAACAGGTCTGTCTATCCTTAGTTCCAAGTATATTACTTGGGTCTTCATGGTACAGTTAACCAACTATAGAAATAATGGTACTAGTTTAGGTCGTCAAACACTGATGTAATTCGTTTCAGAGTCATATTTACACATTTATAGCGTGGACAGCTACAAAAAATGCAGCAATGTCGACTTCCTATATATATCTGAGACAAAGCATGAACATAGGGCACAATGCGATGCATAAATATTACGAAGAAAATTATTAACAGATATTTTCATATTTCTCTTACGCCCTACATGTTTTAAATGAATGGAACTACACTGATGCTTGTGCAAAGGTTGTCAACTACCTCATCGACGTTTTATGTCAATTCTTGAACCTTGCAATTCGAAAAACAAAAGTGATTGAATATCAAGTTGGGCAATTTGCCTGAGAATATTTATGCACCCTACTCTACCAGTTAAGACAAATCGTGGAATACATAAACATCCGCTGGAAACTTTAGTTTACTACAGGGACGGCGACAGGGGTGGGCACGGGTGGGCAAGCGCCCACCCAAAAATTCCTGTGCCCACCCGATTGCCCACCCAATCAAATTCAATAAGTACATATACTCGGGGATATATGAATGATTAAATATTCAAGTGTAACCTGGTGTTCATAACATGTACATTTTACTTGTAAATATTATCTACCCTGGAAACGTTCACATATTATCAACCCATAAAAAACCACTTTTGTCATTGTTGAAACAAAAACTGTGATCAAATTAATACTTCCATGTTTAAAAGCAGCTAGTAGGCTTAGGAGGCTCAAAATTATGCAGGGTATGATCAAGATTAAATCAGAATTGAGGTTGAACTTGAGGACTGCAGCTCCGGGCCTCCACTACGTATATATATTCCGGCCTGGCTATGGTTAAAATAATCTCCAAATAAACAAATCTAAACATCATCTTAGCGTTACTTCCACCTGCAACACGATAAATTATTTCGACTTTTTAATTAATATTAGAATAATTTAATCAAGAAGACTTAGTTAGATGGGCAGGCCATGTGACACGAATGGCAGAGGAAAGAATAGTTTACAGGATTCTTGTTGGGAAACCATGATGGTAAGGGAACAGTAGGAAGGCTAAGACGAGGATGGAGGGATAACGTTGAGATGGACCTAAAATAAATCGGTAAGGATGGGAAAGATTGGATTGATCTTGCCCAGGATAGGGACAGATGGAAGGCTTGTGTTGCTGCAGCCATAAACCTTCGGGTTTAAGTATGCTATAGAGCAGGCATGTGAAACGCGTCGATCGCGATTGACCGGTCGATCGCGGGGCGTTTGTTGGTCGATCGCAGTTATCTATTGTAATTATACGAATATACGTTATTTGAATTCAACTTCTATAATGTATAATGGTTGAGTAGATACAAATTTTTGCAAAGATTAACGATTAATAGTAGCTCACTGCCTGTTGTGACAATAAAAAGTAGATAACTGCTTGATTGAAGTTGGATATGCCTGCTATAGAGTATAATATAATTTTAATTAGCTCTGCATTGAAATTCCAGAAGTGTCCCTTCTTTTATTACAATTTTTATATAACTGTCATCTTCAAATATCAATATGATATACGAAATATCAACTTTATATTCGTTCTACTAATAAGAAGGAATCACAACAATCACTACAATACCGAAGTGAATAAATTTTAATAAATCAGTTATATATGGAAAAAGCTACAGAATTATTCAATTGCTAATGAGTGGCTTATCCTATTTAGAAATCCTCGTTCCACACATAAATTTTGTCACATAAATCAGCCGAAAATGTAAGCAGAATCTGTAGATGCAGCTGAAGTAAAGAAAACAAAGTTATGTCACGAAGTATATAGAAGACGATTTTGTTAGTTTGTTTCTAAGCCCACTTTCATGCTCAGATAGGCTAATCGGGACTAAACCTACAGTTTAACGTGTAGTCCGAACCCGTGTGCATTGTGCTTCCACCAGAGGGGGTGGGGGGTCAAACACAGGACCTCTTCATTATAATGCGACAGCGTTATGCCATTGGGGAAAAATATACAGAAAGAACTCGCACCGAACGTGGCATTTTATCACCACAGAAGATGCGTCTATTTTAAGAGAGTGGTTGCCTGAGACAAGTATTTGAGACTTTCGGAAAACAACGTCATTGTTCACGGAATTAGCTGCCTTGATCCACTAATGAAACGCCGTGCGATTGAAATTACCACCTCAACTTTCAAAGAGGTATAAACTAATGAAACTTCAATTTTGGAAGATTAAGTTCTGGTTGATTTGTCTTATTTTAAGTCATTTTTCTGCTAATTTTGATAATGACGACGTTATAAGGTTCAATGGTGATTAGATGAAAGTAACCAAGGGGCGAAAACAAACACGCTGACACTCAAAATACAAACCCTCATAAATTATTACTTTGACAGTGGTTCCAGGCGCCAGGGACTCGTTGACCTGAAAGAATAAAGTTTCCAGGGTATGCTGCACAGGATAGAAGTTGACATTCTAGTGTGTTCGAAATGGTCACGCCATACAACCCAATGAAAAATAGATGAAGTATTACTGGTACGATGATCAACTTCGATGAATTTCTTGTGTCCTAAATCATTTTGTTACCTCAAAAAATATGTTCATGTAACCATACGTGTATTGCTTCTCCCGCATTAGTAATATGACAGTTCTTCAGAAAACGAAGAGCAACTTAACTAATAATCTCTTAAATTCTGAACAGATTTCTCAATCTTACTTGTTTATTACTTCTGACGAGTGATATTTTGTCAAAATAGCCTTTCATTAGCCTAGAGATACTTAATGGACAATGAATAAATAATTTGTTTTCCGTGTGTGTTTTAAATCATTCCTAATAAGACGTTCATTTTAATCCAAACAATCTGTGGCGGTGATTAGGAGGAGCGGGAAGTGGGGGATGCAGTTCCCCAGCCACATTTTGCCACTTTTTGCCCCCGCACTATGTCCTCTTTATGCTAAGCCTTTTCTACCAAGAAAACGTATATTCAGGGGTGCCCACAGGGGGGATTATGGCGCAGGCTGCGCCATCGAGATTCTTTGGGGGATTTTTTCCCTTCAAATAACGTAAAATTGAACATTTATATATTTCTCCAAAATACAGGTAAAAATTTTACACCTTAAATTCACTATATTTAATCCATTAGATGAAGAAAAGAAAACGTTTAAGGTCATTATTGAAGGTGCGAGGGGGGGGGGATAAATATCCAACTCTTATATGTTAGGCCTTAATTGACACGTGGGTTCTGGGGGCAATTCTGAATTATACGTTGTCGGGGACAGTATTCAACTCTAAGTCTTAGATTATGGCGGGTATTTTAGTTAGAGGGGCACTGAGCATTAAGGTATCCAATTCTTGTGTATTACTATTGTCTTAGAATATTGAAGAAATTCTGGTGTGGAGACTGAGAATTAAATTTTTGGAGGAGACAATATCCAGTCTTCAATATCAACAGTAAGTCTAAAATTGGCATGGACATTTTTGTGGTAGGATTGAGTAAGAAATTTAAAGGGGGAGATAGAAAGCTCTTGATAAAGCGTTAAATCTTAGATTGTCAAGGGATTTCTGTAGGGAAGAGAGAGTTTGAACATTAAATTTTGGAGACTGTATTTAGCGATATGGTATCCACACGTTTTCGACCACGAACGTGCCAAAACAAAAGTTGGAAAAGACTAAATATCCCGGGATCTTAAGAAAGTATTGACACCCCGTTAAATTAATATTCTTGAAAGCCTGCAAAGACATGGATGTAAAAATGTTCTTGCTTGCTTCGCTCGCAATAATGTGTTTGTTACAACAATGCGTGTTTGGCGCTTTACTGAGGTGCATGTGAATTTTTATGCTATAGCTGCATTACATGACATGATCGATATTCTCCATATTCATGAGTAACATCACTTCTTAAAATATCGTGCTTAGTGTTGGTATACTGCTTAGGGATTACGATATAGTTTCAGGGCGCAAATGACATGATTTAGGAGGGGGACATGATTTTTGTGGGGATGCGCCATTGGCCTTGGGGGGGGGGGATGGGCACCCCTGCGTATATTGTCCTTGCCCCGTCAAATGTTGGCACCCAATCGCTGCTACTACAAACATTCAGATAGATTTGTCAGTTGTACAAACCTTGTAAGCTAAGAAAAGTAACCCCTAAGGAGTAAGAAAACTCTTTCAGTCAAAAACTTATACGATGAAAATACTATGCTCAGGAACATGCATTTAAATTACGAGAAACTTCACGATTGTATACCATGGCACTTTCTATCACTGTCGCCGAATACATAAAATCAAGTATGTGCCTTGTATTTGCAACACAAGCTTAAAA
The DNA here is from genome assembly GCF_977018435.1 of Lepisma saccharinum. NCBI lineage: Eukaryota > Metazoa > Arthropoda > Insecta > Zygentoma > Lepismatidae > Lepisma > Lepisma saccharinum. Next base: position 78,920,032 of record NC_139231.1, on the reverse strand, counting down.
CTAATTCACATTTATTTCACTGTATTAACATGCATGAAAGAATGTGATTAGAATGTATGGCTGGTGTATGGCTGCGCATGTGTAAACACTTCCTTGAAATAATTGTGTCCATCAGAGACAAAACGAAAGGAAATGGAACAAGATGCGAGAATATATTAGAAAAGAATAAAGAGGAAAACAAGGAAAGGGAAAAGAAGTAAGAGGAAAATCGGGAGTGTAAGAGAGAGGAGGATACATACGTCTTACGTACACATACATGGTCTTACATTTATACTGCCCACCCTAATCTATCACTTTGGAGTTTCTGCCCACCCGGTCGAAAATTTCTGGCGCCGCCCCTGGTTTACTAGATGCAAGCCTAATCGAATTTCGTGCATGGAAGTCATGTTAGGATTATCCAAACGGGAATTTTTTAGTTCCTTGATCAATGGTGAAAATATAGAAGTTTTCAGTCTGTGCTTGCAGAACTGTCGTTGAAAAACATACTCTACTCCAGAGAAGTGTAATTAGGTAGTTGAATGAAGTTCTCCCAATATTGTCGAGAGAATTAAGACTTGTTCCAGATTTTGTCAGCAACGCACTACGCATCAATGTAGTAAAGTTTGAAATTTAAATTGAGCATAACGTAATGCAATTTAGATTTAAATATATGCGACACAGAGATAAAAGAAAGGCGCAACAACTCGCAACATCTGGCACCACTGCTTCCTACAATCGTAGGCTGCGACCACATTCATTACGTCACGAAATCAACCTCCATTTGTCTATTTCGAAGCACTCCTTTCGCAGGGAAGCTAAAGGCAGAGATTATCAATGAGGTGTGGTCACTCGAAACGACAACATTCCAGTGACTGCAGCACGTGACGTAGGATGCAAATCCTGGACCTTACGTCATTTATATTCCACCAATTCCAGTTCGGAATAAGAATCTTAAAAGGAAACGATGAAGATCGTCTGGTTTTACCGAATATGGGCGTCCAGACACAACGCGTCCTTCACGTAAGTATTACGTGCATTTCGGCAGGATGTACTCGAACTCGATTCCTGTCTACGACAGAGGATCAACAAGCACTAAAGGCACGAGGGGTGTTTCAAAGATGGGGGATATGCGCATTCCATCCTGCCACATATTCCACGGCCTGAGGTGTACTACCAGGAATTGGGCAGTATAGGCATACCTTGGCAGGAAGCATGGGGGTTCACTTGTTCTCCAAAAAAAAAAAAATCAGGTTTATTAAAACTTACTTTTGTTAACCTCTTGGAACCTGAGGAACAAAGTAATAAAAACTAATAATTGTGGGTTCGCAAATTTCACAGTTATTTAGCAAATAATCCTGGAAGCTATTTTATGAGATTGAGAACTTTCCGAGTCTACCCCTCCCCCAAAAGTAAAACCCCATGTTTGATTCCGCATCCTCAAAATTAGGCCCGAATATACGCCCACGTCAGGGAACGCTCTATCTAATGCATGCAATGTCCGTTATGAGCTTATTACTAGACCCACCTAGTGGATCGTTCCTATCCAAAATTCATATAAGAACCAGGCAGCCAATGACGTCCACCCCATCAACAATAAACCTGTATTTTACCTTTACCGTGTTATTTAGTGTAAAACGTCGACGATATAGAAAATAAAACCAATTCTATTTAAAAGTTATCATTGAATTTTAGATTTAAATTACGGATTCGTATGAACATTTGTCCTGACATATTACAGAATTTTCTCAACGAGAGAATTGTTATATGCCTCTTGCCTTTATACTGTTAAAAATTCTCGACGGAATCATACATAGAAACTTGTAGAAACATAACTGCTTTCAATAATGATTTGACAATTTGTATTATTTCTTGTGTAATACATTCTCGAACTTATCATGACCGTTACACTTTAAGTGCACATTTTGTGCCTGCCCGATGATGTAATAGGGTGCAAACGCTGTCGCTTTGTAATCAAGGGATCCCGGGTTTGATACCAGATGGAAACCATTGAACAATCCCACTTAAATCTGTAAGTAGACTTGAAAAACAACAGCACACTTGCCATTACTATTTTCATTCACCCTGGTTTGACCCTACGCATTTTGAATTATGCAGCTCAATCTGCATACGAATCCTCTAAGACAGTTTACTAATTTCACCGACCTCAGTGATGTTGTGGTTAGTCCAGTGTATGGCATATTTTCAATTATTATTCTCTCATAATTTTTCACAATTTTATGCCCAACGTCGTTGTTAATAAGCTAAATTCAATTCAATTCAATATTTTTATGCAGAATGAGGTACATAGTTGGCAACATTACTTCGTTGTTTCTAATCCTTTGTGTTGGTTTTGATTTGACTTTATTTGCTTTATTTTACTTCGCTATTTGTGCCACTTTTGGCTAATTTGCGAAGATTGGAATGAGGGATGATATGATGAAACTGATGAATGTACACTCAAACATTAATGCCCATGCCAGGATTCGAACCAGGGATGTGCTAACCACTCCGCCACAGGGGCCGGCCCTTTGTGTTGGGACGTAGCTTTGTTTATCATGTACAACTAGGAACTAGAATAGTGATTAAGATAAACGGTAGAATCCATTCTCTACTAGGTGACTCAGCATACTCGATTGAAGCATTCAAATACGACTAACAGATGTCGCTAGTGTGGTGATTAAAACGACGGCGCCACGGTGAAAAAACAGCCACTGAGTTACATAAACCAGAAGCAGGAACTCCAGACATTTCTGCAAGTTTTTCTGGTCCGGTAATTCACTCAACGTCCTTGCTCCCCGTTCCCAGGCACCGACAGGATTTGTAATTATAAAACTTGGCTAGGCGGAAGTAGATAATATGGAATAGTCCCGGCACGATTTTATTTATCCCGAAGAATCTGCATTTTTCTCACACTACTGGGGCAGCCTCGGTCTTCCACTCCCTGCCTCAAGCAACTGTCAGTTCCTTCAGCTGTCTTCCTCTTTCAACATTCTCTCCTGCCTGCACTACCAGCTGATTCCAGCCTGCCTCAGACCCTTTCAATCAGGTTTCCCTAGATGAGCAGTTTCGCCTTCTTTCCTCACCAATTCAGCGTGCATTCATGAATCATGATCATGGGCGTCTGCAGGGGGGTTAAGAGTTTACTTGCTTCCCCCTTCCTGATTGATTGATTTGGTTTATTTTACTTCGCTCTTCTGCCCCTTTTGGCTAATCGAGAAGATGAGGAGTGGTGATAAGATGAAATGGATGAAGTGACACTCACAAAGAACACTCATGCCCAGGAGGAAATTCGAACGCGTGACCTTTGGCGTCGTAGCGCGCTGTGACAACCACTCCGCCACGGAGGTCGCCACTTCTCCTTACTGGGGTATGAAAAAAATGCTTAATTATTATTGTTTTTCCTATATTTGTATTCCTTTTCTCTCTGTTTTGTGCTCTTTTATCCAAATTTTCGTATTCTCCCTATATTTAAAATACATTTCTTCTTGCTCATTTTTTTAAGTTTCCTCTTTATTTTCTCCCAATCATCTCCTCTCTTTCTTTCACGACCGTTTTTGCTTCTTTCTGTCGCTCGCTTTTATTTCAGTTCCCTTTAGTCACTATACAGCGTGTTTCAAAAAGAATATACGTATTACAAAGTATTATTTTGTCCAAACTATCGATCGCTGCGCCCCGGCTCAGATATTAGAGAAACGAATACAACGAATACATAGTCTAGTTTATATAATAGCCGCTAGATGTCAGTTGTGTTCTGTTTTGCTTGGTAACCGTCAGTTGTTTGAAATGGCTACTCCGCAGCAGAAATCATTTTGTGTTCTCGAGTTTGCGAAGTGCAATTCCGCGATTACAGTGCAAAGACGTTTCAGGTTGAAGTACCAAATTGATCCTCCGAATGGGTGGAACATTCGCAGATGGTATCGACAGTTTGTAGATACAGGATGTGTATGTAAAGGAAAGAGTCCTGGCCGCCCTCGTGTTCCTGAATTAAATGTTGCACGAATTCAAACTGCTTTCCAACGTAGCCCTTCAAAATCAACTCGTCGTGCCAGTCGGGAGTTACAACTTCCTACAACAACAATTTGGCGTGTTTTGAGACGTCGGCTGGTTATGAAGCCGTACAAGGTACAGCTGTTACAAGCTCAGCGTCCTGATGAGAAACGCAAACGTGTGGCATTTTGTAACGAGACTCTTGATGCTATTGACAATGACAACACTTTCGCACAACGCATCGTGTTTAGTGATGAAGCTGCGTTTCATGTCAGTGTTCAGGTAAACAAACATAATGTTTGCATTTGGGGCCTACAGAACCCACATGCATTCATTGAACATGTACGAGATTCGCCCAAAGTGAATGTGTTTTGCGCGATATCCCGATCATCTGTTTACGGCCCATTCTTCTTTGATGGAAACACGGTTAACGGTCAGCAGTATCTCTCTATGTTACAAAACTGGTTGTTTCCGAGGCTGCACGAAGACAACTTCATTTTTCAACAAGACGGGGCACCCCCTCACTGGAGTCGCCAAGTGCGTGATTATCTGAATGAAACTCTACCGAACCGTTGGATTGGTCGTCAAGGAGCTGGCAACTTAGCATGTATCAGCTGGGCTCCACGGTCACCGGATTTGACACCCTGTGCCTTCTTCCTGTGGGGTTTCATTAAAGACAATGTTTATGTACCACCACTCCCACAGAACCTGGAAGAGTTGAAGAACCGGATCCGTACTGCCGTAACATCAGTGACGAAGGACATGCTTGCCCGAGTATGGGAGGAATTTGAGTATCGATGATATTGTTCGTGTCACTGCTGGAGGCCATATTGAACATCTGTAATCTTAACTTGAGAGGTTCGTAAGTATGTGTGTCAAGTTTCATCTTCGTATGTCTTAGACGGAGAAAGAAGAAAAGAGAGAGAGAGAGAGAGAGAGAGAGAAGGAAAGAGAGAGAGAGAGAGAGAGAGAGAGAGAGAGAGAGAGAGCGAGAGAGCAGAGAGAGACTCCTTCCTTCCTCTCTCTCTCTCTCTCTCTATCTCTCTCTCTTCATTTCTCTTTCCTTCTCTCTCTATCTCTCTCTCTCTCTTTCTATATATCTCTCTCTCCCTCATCCTCTTTCTCTCTCTCTTTCTCTCTCTCTTTCTCTCTCTCTCTCTCTCTCTATCTATCTAAAGTTTAATAAATATATGCATGCGAAATACGTATATTTTTGAAACACGATTTTCTTATTTTCTCTCAGAATCTCAAATATTTATATTTTCCTGGCCCGTAAACAGTTACATGCCTAAACAACAAGTCCGCATAGACAATGTAAACTACACTGAAAATTGATTTACAGCGCTATTTTGAAGGGAAAATACCATTTATCGATCATATTGGTTCGTTTCAGCTCAAAACACTGGCATTTACGGCAAATATATATATCATTTTATTTTGGGAAAGGTAAAATGCAGTTAACAAACAAGTAGAAATCGTGACACAAAATCACGAGAGTATTGTATACATATTTCGAAAGCCAAGATACTACCCACCATAGGCGCCGACTCCATGGGGCTTTGGGGGGCTCGAGCCCCCCAATGTTAACGATGTGGGGGCAGAACCCACCAAATAATTTTGCTTAAGAGGATATAATGTATTATTTTGCTTCTCTTGTAAAGTTTACTCTGAATTGTGCCACATGAACTTAAACTTTAAATACACATTTAAAATTTTCTAGACCATCAACTTTGGGGGGGGGGGGGCTATGACCGGAGACAGCAAAACACATGACTTATTACTATATACTCAGTATATAATTATTATTTACTATTATACATATATTAATCAGAGATATAATGAATTTAGCCAACGACTTGTTAAAGACTGTTTGGGAATCCCCTAAAATAATGCAAATAATTTAGGAATATTATTGATGTGAATGAGAAGGCTGGCCATACTGGACTGCCACCACTTTGTCCTCGTCGGTGGAGGTTGAGAGCCTCCAGTATGCAACACATCTTAAGGAACTATGAAAACCTTCTCTTACTTGAGAAATTTTCTGATTCTACTGACGCAGCATCAAGTAAAATATTCTAGCAAGAACAAAAAAGTAAAACTATTTTCCTGCGATTTGTTAGCATTTATGTAAATAATTAAATAAAACTGTTAAATATTGTAAATATCCGTTACTTCAAGGTTATTTTCAACCGTCACATGTATGTTGCGGACATTAAAACACACCCATGCCCTTGCCGGGACTCGAACCCGAGACCTCTGGATCAAAGTGAGTTGAGTCGACCAACCAACACGTTCGGCTACCGAGGCCAGCATAAAACTGTTACTTTGGCCTCATAATGTAAATACATACTTTTCAATAAAAATGTTAATTATCTAAAAAAACAAATGAGCAGACACAAAAGACATAAAGAGACTTTGAAACATTTTCTATACTTTCTTCACGTTACATTTCATTTGCATGAGGAATATAATAGCTGGTTAAAAATTCCTATACGAAGACGTAATGTTTATTTTAAAAAAATGAGGAAGTGAGTCATTCATTCATTTATTCCAGTGATCAGAGCCCCCCCCCCCCAATAATTTTGACAAGTCGGCGCCCCTGCTACCAACCTTTTTTTCTTTGTCAGGATAATCCCATTTCACTTCTACAACGCACGCCCGTTGTAAATTACAGTTACTTCAGGCGATCGGCAATGAGCAGCGTGTTTGTGAGGTGGCTATGTTCGAATCCTGATTAAGACATATACACACTGTGTTCTGTTCTCTATTAACTGTTCGTCAGTCTTCCTTATCGTCGTAATTAACATAGAGAGGGAAAAAAGGGTTAAGAAAATGCTTACTATTAGTAACATTTATTACTTTATCGAGAAAATTCCAGACACAGCACAGGAGGCAATTTTACACTGAAATTGTCAACAATGAAGATTAAAAACTAAAAATAAATTAATTATTTCATGAAGTACCAAATAGCATTGTAATTTGAGACAATCACAGCTGCCGGCACGGTGACCCTCGATTTCGTTTGTCTGAAACTATATTGAAGTTAATGAAGGTAAGCACTACGTTGACTTGAAGTTCACATACAATACAACCAATAAGCGCAAAAGTATAACGACAAAAGCTCCTTATCATTACTGTATAATGATTTATTAATAATAATATGATAGGGGAATGTTCTCCTCCTACTACGTCCTTGTCTTAGGCGTACACTTTTGGCCTATGCTAAGGCCCGCTTTAGACGAAAGCATTCTAGTTAGCATTTTTCCTAATATTTATGCCTTCACCAAAATGCTACCGTGTAAAGTGAAAAATCTTATGGCATTATTATGCTACGAAGACTACGAGGGATTACGGTCTCATTTCCGTAGCATAACCAATCAGGTCAGCTCTGGGTGACGAGGGCAGATGTATTGCCGGCCGATTGAGATATAAACCAGGTTTGTTAAAGGTCCAGGAATTTTAAATAAATTCAATTCCGGTCCAGGAGAGAAAATCAGCAAGCGTAAATGGGTTCTGGACCGTAAAGAACCTTTTTTTCTGTAAAGTATTTCAATTCAGTCCAGGAACTTTTTTTCTGAATGAATTTAAATACGGTCCAAGAACCTTTTTTCCGAATTAGTTTAAATAGGGTCCAAGTTCCGTATTGAAATGAAACAATACGCAACTTGGATCGAATACGGACCTGACGATAAACAATTATCCACCTGTGACCATGAAAGACTAATCCAGGTGCTGGCTGTCTCGAGAATCTAAGGTACAAGATAGAAATGGACGAAACGCAAACGCTGCAGTCACGTTGCCCTTCTCCATGTAACCCCATTCTCTCGCGCGCGTTCCTTCACTTGGTTGTAGCGCGTCTGTCCCTGTTGTGATATCTGCTGGGAACAGAGCAGCCTCACGTTACCTCACCGACGGCTCCTATTGGCTGCGGTTCCTGGATCGGATGCCGGAGCAACACGAGACGGGTTTGTTTAAACTCAATGTGACGCCATATAGTCCATTGCGTTATGTACAGCAACTCTTCGACAAGAGAGTTTTTTAATCTGGCCACGAGAGAACAACAGCGTTTCGATTTATTCCCTGCGCTACGTTTTCTACAACCGATGTAAAACGTACCCGCGGACATTTTTAGAAGGCAACTTTTGATCGGTCAACACTGGTCCAGGAATTGTAAATATATTCAATCCCGGACTGGGAGAGAAAATCAGCAAACGTAAATGAGTTCTAGACAGTGTATAACCTTTCATATTTAAAGCATTTTAATTCGGTCCAGGAACCTTTTTATTCCGGATGAATTCAAATTCGGTCCAGGAACCTTTTGTCCGGAAGAATTTCAATTCGGTCCAGGAACCTTTTGTCCGGAAGAATTTCAATTCGGTCCAGGAACCTTTTGTCCGGAAGAATTTCAATTCGGTCCAGGAACCTTTTTTCCCCGCATCAATTTAAATACGGTCCAGGAAAATTTTTCCAGGAATAATTAAAATTCGGTCCAGGAACCTTTTTTCAATGTAACAATACGCAACTTGGACCGAATTTAAATTGTGAGAGAAACAATGTTCCGGTCCTGCAGCGGAACCCAATAGAACCCTTTAGAATTTATGGGTTCCTGGACCTTTAACAAGCCTGATGTAAACAATGCATCACTTCACATTTTTAAAAGACAATAACTATTCAACCGATAGGAATAGAGCGCTTCGTATTAAATGGTTTTAGGTACAGAATACATACTTTACACAGTTTACTGTACACATATGGAAGAGTATTTGAGTTTTTTCAATTGCAAACACCATGTACTCACTATAGATGAGTAGATGGTATCACCGCTAACGTCGGTCGCTGCGTGGGTGGTCTTTAATATTCGCAATTTAATTGCACGTACTTATAACTAATGTGCACGGGTTTTAATTAATTCGCACGTACTTAGAATTTATTTGCATGTACTTAGAATACTTTACATTTATGTATTTGCATGTTTATAACTTTTTATGAATATATATTTATTTATTTTATGAAAAATATGTATATAGAAGGTAATTAGAGGTACTAAATGCTATGCATATGATTTCATATTCATTACTGCAAAGTATGTAATGTATGAATCGATAATATTAATGTTTATAATATTGAAAATTGGAATTTATGGTTTATGAACCGCTATGAAAGGTGGTAATGGGTGTAGGTACAGGTCCAATTAAGATTTAGGATGGTCCCGGTACTCGAACCAACGATATGTAACGGTAATAATTTTAGTTCACTAAGGAATAATAATAAATGGCATGTAAGACATTGAGCGGAGACGAACTATGTATAACGTGTGAGCTGAGTCTGATGCCAGACAGAAGACTGTGAACTCCGCGCAGGTAGGGGAGAAAGGAATTTGGGGAGTGTGCGTTCAAGGTCAAATGACGTCAGAACGCCAGGACAAAGAAGGAACCCGATTGACCAATCAGAGAACGCGTAGGTAGGTTTTCAGAACCGGTTTTTTCAAGGTTAACCAGTACGCAAGAACAGGAGAAAGGTATGCAATGCCGTAGGGCAGGGGAGGGATTCAACCAGACAACAAAGGATGACTGAGAATGCGCAGCAATGGTCAAATCTCTGAAGCTATGCGTCGCTTGTAGAACTGGTTTCCGCCGCCAATTAATATTCCGCTCAGGGTTGCCCTAAGGCACAGGACGCTTTAGCGAGGTTTTTGGATACCCAATTAGATTGGAGCGAGAACTTTACTTTGAACAAGGAGAACGAAGCGAAGGGGTTTTATATCTGTACTAGGAAGAAGGGAGAGCTATCAGGGACTGGGCCTACAGTTTTCACTATTTGCTTTTATCACGGGGTATCGAACCTAGGACCCTTTGATTATTGATGTAGGTAGTAAATGTATGTTACTGTGTGCTATTTAACTTCATTTTGAGTTTATTTTTTACCAAACTTTGACTTTATGTCAAACATTTTCACAGCTTATCCTTATTTTTACAAAAATAACACTATTTGTACTATTCAGGCAACATTTTTTATTAAATTTTGAACTCGCAAAGATATTTTTACAACTTTTTAACTTATTATTTTACAACTTTATATTAATTTTTTACCAAAATAACACTATTTGTACTAATCAGCAACATTTTTTATTAAAATTTGGACTCACAAAGACATTTTTTCAACTTTTAACTTATTATTTTACAACTTTATATTAATTTTTTACCAAAATAACACTATTTGTACTAATCAGGCAACATTTTTTTATTAAATTTTGGACTCACAAAGACATTTTTTTTCTACGTTTAACTTATTATTTTACAATTTTATGTTAATTTTTTACCAAAATAACACTATTTGTACTATTCAGGCAACACTTTTATTAAATTTTGGACTCACAAAGACATTTTTTTCAACGTTTAACTTATTATTTTACAACTTTATATTAATTTTTTACCAAAATAACACTATTTGTACTAATCAGCAACATTTTTTATTAAATTTTGGACTCACAAAGACATTTTTTTCTACGTTTAACTTATTATTTTACAACTTTATATTAATTTTTTACCAAAATAACACTATATGTACTATTCAGGCAACATTGTTTATTAAATTTTGTATTTACAAAGAGATTTTTTCAACTTTTAATTTATTATTTACAAGTTTATGCCTATTTTTTTACTCAAATAACACAATTCTATCTGTTCAGGAAAGACTTTTAGTTACATTTTCGACACACAAAGTGTGTGTTCTCAACTTGTATCTGTTTATTTCACAAGTTTAGGCTTATTATTACCAAAATAACACAATTCAATCTGTTCAGGAAAAACTTTTAGTCGCATTTTCGACACACAAAGTGTGTGTTCTCAACTTCTATCTGTTTATTTCACAAGTTTAGGCTTATTATTACTCAAATAACACAATTCTATCTGTTCAGGAAAGATTTTTAGTTACATTTTCGACACAAAGTGTGTGTTCTCAACTTTTATTTGTTTATTTTACAAGTTTAGCCTAATATTTACTCAAATGACACTATTTATATTATTCAGGCACCATTTTTATTACATTTTGGACTCTCAAAGACACACACACACACACACACACACACACAGACAGAGAGAGAGAGAGAGAGAGAGAGAGAGAGAGATTTTTTCCAAGTTTACAGGATTATTCTCTAGTTTACTCAAATAACACAATTTAGATGTGTTTTGAATTATATTTTGGATGCAAAAGTATGTTTTGACAAGTTCTACCCTTTTATTTTACAAGTTTAGGCTTATTATTACTCAAATAACACAATTTAATCCAGTCAGGAAGGATTTGTTATTATATTTTGGATGCACAAAGAGAGGTTTTCAACTTTTTTATTGATTTTTTGCAGGGTATGTATTAATTTTTATTTATTTTGTTTTGTATCATATATACATTTACAAATTTTTAACTTAGAGTTTAGTATTTATTTAATTTTTTCAAAAACACTAAAAAAAAGTACTTTTAGCTAAAATGTAAGCCACAGAATATATTATTATTATTATTATTATTATTATTATTATTAGGGTTTACTGATTTCCACTATGCTATTTTTGGTTCTGTATTTCTATATGTATTTATTTAGGGCAGGTTACGCCTGCCACGTAGGAAAGTTTGTTTATTTTAGAGTTTGCTGAGTATTTTGTTACTGCTATACTAGGTAAAAGTTTTCTAAATATACCAGATAGAGCTCTATATACTTTTGTTTTTGCTATTTTGGAGATGATGCGATCAGCACCACTCTCCATCTGCTTTTTATTTTATGTACCCAATATTATTTTGAGGCTTAGTGAATTCTAGAGCCTATTTATGCAGGAGAGAGGACTTGAAAATTTTGATCTCAGACAACCCACAACTATTTGTCAGAGTATTTTAAAGGATATTTTATACTTATTATGTGCCACTAGAATATCAAAGCTTGCTTAATTTTTATGTCTGTAACGCATTTATTGTATTTCTAGCTAAGGCTTACTGGATAAAGTACACGAAATGTTTAACATTTCAACTATTTGCTTTTATACGAGGGCAATTTTTTAGTGTAACGAAAATTATGATCTGTCTATGAGGTCTGAAACCCCTTTACCGAGGGTCCATATTTGGACGCTTACTAATATTGTTTTTTCCCCTTAAATATAACAATTTAACAATATAATTACAATACGAAGTTAACAGACGGCTTAGGGGCCTAGGTCCACTTTCCAAACTTTTTTACTATTCTAGAAGAATTATTTAGCTTTATAGCCCTTTTCAAGGTATTTTTGAAGTATTACTGGCTTCTTTGGGTGCATCAACACTTGGGTTATTTCCATTTGGTTTATTATACGAGGTTTATTTTTTACTCTAAGATCAATATATGTCTCCGAGGACTAAAATACATTTATTGAAGCTAAAAGCTTAGGCTGTAACTAGGGACTTAGCATGTATATCGACAATTTATAGGACAACACGAACCTTACAAAGGATTATAGGTGACGTAGGACCACACGCCAGAGCTTTGTTAATCTGCAAGAAGCAGTTGCAACTAGTGCTATGAGGATATAATGTTAATTTTTCATTGTTTCACAAGGAGGCTATTTTTTACACAACCAATATTTGCTTTTTCAAGTAACTACATGAACCAGAAGCACACATGCCAACACTAACTAGATTTTGATTTATACTATCTCAGGTGCTAAATGTATCAAGAACACTGATTGTACATATTTTTGAGAATCCAACTATATCAGGATTTTTCTATGTAAGTATATTTTTATTGACTGGCTTATTTAACAGATCAAACAGAAAGACGGCAAAATTCACTAAATGTAGGTGATTGCATGAAAATAACTAGATCAAGGGGTGACCAACAGTGAGCTGAATGTATATATAGAGGGTCGCGCTCTATTATTCTCACCTTCGCTGGATTGGCGAAGGAACGCACTTGTGGGCGGTAGAACCTGAACGGGCTCCACCATGGCATCGGAGACTCGAAGCAGATGTTTTGGAGGATGAACCCAAGTAGGGTCATAGGCGCTACGACCAATTTGGTCATTGCTTTTTATATGAGGAACCAATTTGGCCCACTCCCAAAATTAACTTAGATTGCTTATAACTTATGAAATTTGAAGTCTGCACAAGATCCGATGACAAAATCTAAAATTGTAACAACCCTCCCAGGGACTTGAACCCTGGACAGATAGGTTAAAAGCCTAGCGCTATACAAACTAAGCTACCTGCATTTTTAAAAAGTTAGTTATGTTAAGAAATATATTGAAACACCTGAGAACACTCTTGGTCTGGTTCGACAGAGAAGGAGACAACATTTCCAAATTTTTACAGACTGGGTGTATTTTTCCACTATAGAGGCCTTCACTATATGTAATTCGAAACGCTAAAGTTCAGCTAGCTTCCAAAATTGAGGTAAAAATTGTGTTTGGCGAGATTAACAAGTTACAATTATATCCAGTTACGGACAAATAAAGCTAAAAGTCTCAGATTTGCTGTACTAGCCAAGTTTTAGTAACATTTTCTTCACTTTAGTACAAATATCAAAGAAATAGGTATATTTTATTTATAATTTGACAAAATGTACTAGTATTTAATTCACAAAGTTAGGTAAAAAACAGTATTTTTAAAAAATATTGTTACTGCCTTCAAATTTTATGTTATTTAGCCACTAACAACTGGTTTACACTGCTTGGCATTCTTTAAATAGGAAAAGAAGAAATTATTTGTTTAGTATTTTTACTACTTTATATTTATTTAAGAAAACAATTCTACACTTTAACTTAATTTTAACAAATTGTTACTAATTTGTATATCAAAGTTATGTTATCTAGAGTGCATAAAGGCGTATAAAGTTAATATTTGTACTTATCAGTTCAACTAACAATTATATTTTACACACAAAAGATACAGTTAAATTACTTGAATCAGAGAATAATATTTTACAGTAATTGATTCATTCAGCACTAGTCAGTACTTTTATGCATCAGAAAGTTTTCTTAATTTTCTATTACGCATGCTATTTTGGGCTATTCTTAAAATGTATTTCTAGGGCAAACTGGTTTAATTTTCTGCTTATAATGCAAAGTTGACAGTTTTCGCACAATGCATTGTACATTTGTTATATTCTCTACGTACAATCCAAATATTATGCTTATTTAATGTATAACTAACTAACTCTCTACCCTTCTTAAACCCGAAGTTTCATGGCTGCAGCAACACATGCCTTTCATCTGTCCCTGTCCTGAGCAAGATCTATATACTCCTTTCCTTCCCCACCAATTTCCTTTAGGTCCATCTCTACATTATCCCTCCATCTTTGTTTTGGTCTTTCTATTGGTCTTTTACCATCAGGTTTCCCAACAAGAATCCTGTATACTCTTCTTTCCTCTCCCATTCGTACCACATGATCTACACACCTAAGTCTTCTTGATTTAATCATTCTAATAATATCTGGACATGAATACAAATTATGTACTTCTAAATTATGTAACCTTCTTCACTCATTTGTCTCCTCATCTGTTTTAGGCCCAAATATTTTCCTAAGGATCTTATTTTCAAATAGACTCAATTTATGTTCCTTTTTCAATCTAAGGGACCAGGTTTATTTACTGTATTTAACTTTTATTTTCTGTAATTAACAAAAATTAAAAGCTTATACTGTAGTTATTATATCTTTTTCTATCAGCTTATTTTGAAATTAATATTATTAGTTATAGTCTTTGATTTATAACTATATTGCTTTTTTATCAATTTATCTAAGAGTACACGCAGACAAACACATGTGTACACACGTTTATGTAAATAGATATGCCTTTTTTCAATATTTTAGTATGAAGATTGCACTTTAGCTATTTAAGCAAGGGTAGGAAAGGTAGGATTTCTGAGAATTTGTTGCAGGATTTTGTTGTCCAAGTATAGATGAGAACTGAGCTGGGAGACTGTTTTGAACATTTTCATGATAGTTTGCATGTGAACTGTATGCAAATTGAGCACTATTGACTGTGCATGCTTCTAAGTTTTGCTGTTATTTTACATCAAGTCTGTGAGACTGTAGTCAGTTTTCCCTTTTCAAGTAGTTTTTATTGATTGTATTTGTATATGTTTTGGGGACTTAGCAGTTTTATGTTATGAGGCAGTTTGTTGTAGAATATTTTTACCGGATTGTTTTGAGATATTGAGTGTCTGCTGTTTTACTTGTAATTATTTTCCTTCTTGTGTTGTGTATTTGACTATATTTTGTCCAAGTTCGTAGTATTTAGAATAATTGTTATTGACTTGTAGATGTAGGGAGTAATAAACCTTTGCAAGATGCTCTATACTTTAGTCTGAACATTATTCTTAGTGTTCACTTTTGAAGCCTTAGTATTCTGGTAGTATTATTAATGTAGAGGTAAATTAGGCTGAAATGTAGGCATTTTTCTGATACATTATACTCACTTAGTTGTTTCAGCAGGTAGAAGTTGCATGATGGTTTACTGCTGATGATGTTAATTTGCTCTGCTTATGTACTACGTATGATGTAGCTTACTTGAGTAATTGGAATTTTCTACTGAAAAAAGGATTGCTTGTCTATTTTATTCCTATGTTGTTGAGTTTGTCCATAAGCAAGCCATGTTTTTACTCTATCCTATGCCTTGGAAGAATCTAGATATATTGTGTTGGCAGTTTTATGTTTCTCTAAGGTTTCAGCTATGTAGTTTTTTAAACTGTGCTATGGGTGTGACTATTGATTTCTCTTTCTGGATGCCATGTTGGTTTCTGTGTATTCCTCTTGCTGCTTGAATTTGACTTAGGTTGTTTGCCTTTTTTTCTTAGATCTTAT
>NC_139231.1:78629132-78904148 GCF_977018435.1 Lepisma saccharinum | reverse complement strand
GTGCATAAAGGCGTATAAAGTTAATATTTGTACTTATCAGTTCAACTAACAATTATATTTTACACACAAAAGATACAGTTAAATTACTTGAATCAGAGAATAATATTTTACAGTAATTGATTCATTCAGCACTAGTCAGTACTTTTATGCATCAGAAAGTTTTCTTAATTTTCTATTACGCATGCTATTTTGGGCTATTCTTAAAATGTATTTCTAGGGCAAACTGGTTTAATTTTCTGCTTATAATGCAAAGTTGACAGTTTTCGCACAATGCATTGTACATTTGTTATATTCTCTACGTACAATCCAAATATTATGCTTATTTAATGTATAACTAACTAACTCTCTACCCTTCTTAAACCCGAAGTTTCATGGCTGCAGCAACACATGCCTTTCATCTGTCCCTGTCCTGAGCAAGATCTATATACTCCTTTCCTTCCCCACCAATTTCCTTTAGGTCCATCTCTACATTATCCCTCCATCTTTGTTTTGGTCTTTCTATTGGTCTTTTACCATCAGGTTTCCCAACAAGAATCCTGTATACTCTTCTTTCCTCTCCCATTCGTACCACATGATCTACACACCTAAGTCTTCTTGATTTAATCATTCTAATAATATCTGGACATGAATACAAATTATGTACTTCTAAATTATGTAACCTTCTTCACTCATTTGTCTCCTCATCTGTTTTAGGCCCAAATATTTTCCTAAGGATCTTATTTTCAAATAGACTCAATTTATGTTCCTTTTTCAATCTAAGGGACCAGGTTTATTTACTGTATTTAACTTTTATTTTCTGTAATTAACAAAAATTAAAAGCTTATACTGTAGTTATTATATCTTTTTCTATCAGCTTATTTTGAAATTAATATTATTAGTTATAGTCTTTGATTTATAACTATATTGCTTTTTTATCAATTTATCTAAGAGTACACGCAGACAAACACATGTGTACACACGTTTATGTAAATAGATATGCCTTTTTTCAATATTTTAGTATGAAGATTGCACTTTAGCTATTTAAGCAAGGGTAGGAAAGGTAGGATTTCTGAGAATTTGTTGCAGGATTTTGTTGTCCAAGTATAGATGAGAACTGAGCTGGGAGACTGTTTTGAACATTTTCATGATAGTTTGCATGTGAACTGTATGCAAATTGAGCACTATTGACTGTGCATGCTTCTAAGTTTTGCTGTTATTTTACATCAAGTCTGTGAGACTGTAGTCAGTTTTCCCTTTTCAAGTAGTTTTTATTGATTGTATTTGTATATGTTTTGGGGACTTAGCAGTTTTATGTTATGAGGCAGTTTGTTGTAGAATATTTTTACCGGATTGTTTTGAGATATTGAGTGTCTGCTGTTTTACTTGTAATTATTTTCCTTCTTGTGTTGTGTATTTGACTATATTTTGTCCAAGTTCGTAGTATTTAGAATAATTGTTATTGACTTGTAGATGTAGGGAGTAATAAACCTTTGCAAGATGCTCTATACTTTAGTCTGAACATTATTCTTAGTGTTCACTTTTGAAGCCTTAGTATTCTGGTAGTATTATTAATGTAGAGGTAAATTAGGCTGAAATGTAGGCATTTTTCTGATACATTATACTCACTTAGTTGTTTCAGCAGGTAGAAGTTGCATGATGGTTTACTGCTGATGATGTTAATTTGCTCTGCTTATGTACTACGTATGATGTAGCTTACTTGAGTAATTGGAATTTTCTACTGAAAAAAGGATTGCTTGTCTATTTTATTCCTATGTTGTTGAGTTTGTCCATAAGCAAGCCATGTTTTTACTCTATCCTATGCCTTGGAAGAATCTAGATATATTGTGTTGGCAGTTTTATGTTTCTCTAAGGTTTCAGCTATGTAGTTTTTTAAACTGTGCTATGGGTGTGACTATTGATTTCTCTTTCTGGATGCCATGTTGGTTTCTGTGTATTCCTCTTGCTGCTTGAATTTGACTTAGGTTGTTTGCTTTTTTTCTTAGATCTTTATTTGTTATATAGATCTAAGAAAAAAGGCAAACAACCTAAGTCAAATTCAAGCAGCAAGAGGAATACACAGAAACCAACATGGCATCCAGAAAGAGAAATCAATAGTCACACCCATAGCACAGTTTAAAAAACTACATAGCTGAAACCTTAGAGAAACATAAAACTGCCAACACAATATATCTAGATTCTTCCAAGGCATAGGATAGAGTAAAAACATGGCTTGCTTATGGACAAACTCAACAACATAGGAATAAAATAGACAAGCAATCCTTTTTTCAGTAGAAAATTCCAATTACTCAAGTAAGCTACATCATACGTAGTACATAAGCAGAGCAAATTAACATCATCAGCAGTAAACCATCATGCAACTTCTACCTGCTGAAACAACTAAGTGAGTATAATGTATCAGAAAAATGCCTACATTTCAGCCTAATTTACCTCTACATTAATAATACTACCAGAATACTAAGGCTTCAAAAGTGAACACTAAGAATAATGTTCAGACTAAAGTATAGAGCATCTTGCAAAGGTTTATTACTCCCTACATCTACAAGTCAATAACAATTATTCTAAATACTACGAACTTGGACAAAATATAGTCAAATACACAACACAAGAAGGAAAATAATTACAAGTAAAACAGCAGACACTCAATATCTCAAAACAATCCGGTAAAAATATTCTACAACAAACTGCCTCATAACATAAAACTGCTAAGTCCCCAAAACATATACAAATACAATCAATAAAAACTACTTGAAAAGGGAAAACTGACTACAGTCTCACAGACTTGATGTAAAATAACAGCAAAACTTAGAAGCATGCACAGTCAATAGTGCTCAATTTGCATACAGTTCACATGCAAACTATCATGAAAATGTTCAAAACAGTCTCCCAGCTCAGTTCTCATCTATACTTGGACAACAAAATCCTGCAACAAATTCTCAGAAATCCTACCTTTCCTACCCTTGCTTAAATAGCTAAAGTGCAATCTTCATACTAAAATATTGAAAAAAGGCATATCTATTTACATAAACGTGTGTACACATGTGTTTGTCTGCGTGTACTCTTAGATAAATTGATAAAAAAGCAATATAGTTATAAATCAAAGACTATAACTAATAATATTAATTTCAAAATAAGCTGATAGAAAAAGATATAATAACTACAGTATAAGCTTTTAATTTTTGTTAATTACAGAAAATAAAAGTTAAATACAGTAAATAAACCTGGTCCCTTAGATTGAAAAAGGAACATAAATTGAGTCTATTTGAAAATAAGATCCTTAGGAAAATATTTGGGCCTAAAACAGATGAGGAGACAAATGAGTGAAGAAGGTTACATAATTTAGAAGTACATAATTTGTATTCATGTCCAGATATTATTAGAATGATTAAATCAAGAAGACTTAGGTGTGTAGATCATGTGGTACGAATGGGAGAGGAAAGAAGAGTATACAGGATTCTTGTTGGGAAACCTGATGGTAAAAGACCAATAGAAAGACCAAAACAAAGATGGAGGGATAATGTAGAGATGGACCTAAAGGAAATTGGTGGGGAAGGAAAGGAGTATATAGATCTTGCTCAGGACAGGGACAGATGAAAGGCATGTGTTGCTGCAGCCATGAAACTTCGGGTTTAAGAAGGGTAGAGAGTTAGTTAGTTATACATTAAATAAGCATAATATTTGGATTGTACGTAGAGAATATAACAAATGTACAATGCATTGTGCGAAAACTGTCAACTTTGCATTATAAGCAGAAAATTAAACCAGTTTGCCCTAGAAATACATTTTAAGAATAGCCCAAAATAGCATGCGTAATAGAAAATTAAGAAAACTTTCTGATGCATAAAAGTACTGACTAGTGCTGAATGAATCAATTACTGTAAAATATTATTCTCTGATTCAAGTAATTTAACTGTATCTTTTGTGTGTAAAATATAATTGTTAGTTGAACTGATAAGTACAAATATTAACTTTATACGCCTTTATGCACTCTAGATAACATAACTTTGATATACAAATTAGTAACAATTTGTTAAAATTAAGTTAAAGTGTAGAATTGTTTTCTTAAATAAATATAAAGTAGTAAAAATACTAAACAAATAATTTCTTCTTTTCCTATTTAAAGAATGCCAAGCAGTGTAAACCAGTTGTTAGTGGCTAAATAACATAAAATTTGAAGGCAGTAACAATATTTTTTAAAAATACTGTTTTTTACCTAACTTTGTGAATTAAATACTAGTACATTTTGTCAAATTATAAATAAAATATACCTATTTCTTTGATATTTGTACTAAAGTGAAGAAAATGTTACTAAAACTTGGCTAGTACAGCAAATCTGAGACTTTTAGCTTTATTTGTCCGTAACTGGATATAATTGTAACTTGTTAATCTCGCCAAACACAATTTTTACCTCAATTTTGGAAGCTAGCTGAACTTTAGCGTTTCGAATTACATATAGTGAAGGCCTCTATAGTGGAAAAATACACCCAGTCTGTAAAAATTTGGAAATGTTGTCTCCTTCTCTGTCGAACCAGACCAAGAGTGTTCTCAGGTGTTTCAATATATTTCTTAACATAACTAACTTTTTAAAAATGCAGGTAGCTTAGTTTGTATAGCGCTAGGCTTTTAACCTATCTGTCCAGGGTTCAAGTCCCTGGGAGGGTTGTTACAATTTTAGATTTTGTCATCGGATCTTGTGCAGACTTCAAATTTCATAAGTTATAAGCAATCTAAGTTAATTTTGGGAGTGGGCCAAATTGGTTCCTCATATAAAAAGCAATGACCAAATTGGTCGTAGCGCCTATGACCCTACTTGGGTTCATCCTCCAAAACATCTGCTTCGAGTCTCCGATGCCATGGTGGAGCCCGTTCAGGTTCTACCGCCCACAAGTGCGTTCCTTCGCCAATCCAGCGAAGGTGAGAATAATAGAGCGCGACCCTCTATATATACATTCAGCTCACTGTTGGTCACCCCTTGATCTAGTTATTTTCATGCAATCACCTACATTTAGTGAATTTTGCCGTCTTTCTGTTTGATCTGTTAAATAAGCCAGTCAATAAAAATATACTTACATAGAAAAATCCTGATATAGTTGGATTCTCAAAAATATGTACAATCAGTGTTCTTGATACATTTAGCACCTGAGATAGTATAAATCAAAATCTAGTTAGTGTTGGCATGTGTGCTTCTGGTTCATGTAGTTACTTGAAAAAGCAAATATTGGTTGTGTAAAAAATAGCCTCCTTGTGAAACAATGAAAAATTAACATTATATCCTCATAGCACTAGTTGCAACTGCTTCTTGCAGATTAACAAAGCTCTGGCGTGTGGTCCTACGTCACCTATAATCCTTTGTAAGGTTCGTGTTGTCCTATAAATTGTCGATATACATGCTAAGTCCCTAGTTACAGCCTAAGCTTTTAGCTTCAATAAATGTATTTTAGTCCTCGGAGACATATATTGATCTTAGAGTAAAAAATAAACCTCGTATAATAAACCAAATGGAAATAACCCAAGTGTTGATGCACCCAAAGAAGCCAGTAATACTTCAAAAATACCTTGAAAAGGGCTATAAAGCTAAATAATTCTTCTAGAATAGTAAAAAAGTTTGGAAAGTGGACCTAGGCCCCTAAGCCGTCTGTTAACTTCGTATTGTAATTATATTGTTAAATTGTTATATTTAAGGGGAAAAAACAATATTAGTAAGCGTCCAAATATGGACCCTCGGTAAAGGGGTTTCAGACCTCATAGACACATCATAATTTTCGTTACACTAAAAAATTGCCCTCGTATAAAAGCAAATAGTTGAAATGTTAAACATTTCGTGTACTTTATCCAGTAAGCCTTAGCTAGAAATACAATAAATGCGTTACAGACATAAAAATTAAGCAAGCTTTGATATTCTAGTGGCACATAATAAGTATAAAATATCCTTTAAAATACTCTGACAAATAGTTGTGGGTTGTCTGAGATCAAAATTTTCAAGTCCTCTCTCCTGCATAAATAGGCTCTAGAATTCACTAAGCCTCAAAATAATATTGGGTACATAAAATAAAAAGCAGATGGAGAGTGGTGCTGATCGCATCATCTCCAAAATAGCAAAAACAAAAGTATATAGAGCTCTATCTGGTATATTTAGAAAACTTTTACCTAGTATAGCAGTAACAAAATACTCAGCAAACTCTAAAATAAACAAACTTTCCTACGTGGCAGGCGTAACCTGCCCTAAATAAATACATATAGAAATACAGAACCAAAAATAGCATAGTGGAAATCAGTAAACCCTAATAATAATAATAATAATAATAATAATAATAATATATTCTGTGGCTTACATTTTAGCTAAAAGTACTTTTTTTTAGTGTTTTTGAAAAAATTAAATAAATACTAAACTCTAAGTTAAAAATTTGTAAATGTATATATGATACAAAACAAAATAAATAAAAATTAATACATACCCTGCAAAAAATCAATAAAAAAGTTGAAAACCTCTCTTTGTGCATCCAAAATATAATAACAAATCCTTCCTGACTGGATTAAATTGTGTTATTTGAGTAATAATAAGCCTAAACTTGTAAAATAAAAGGGTAGAACTTGTCAAAACATACTTTTGCATCCAAAATATAATTCAAAACACATCTAAATTGTGTTATTTGAGTAAACTAGAGAATAATCCTGTAAACTTGGAAAAAATCTCTCTCTCTCTCTCTCTCTCTCTCTCTCTCTCTCTGTCTGTCTGTGTGTGTGTGTGTGTGTGTCTTTGAGAGTCCAAAATGTAATAAAATGGTGCCTGAATAATATAAATAGTGTCATTTGAGTAAATATTAGGCTAAACTTGTAAAATAAACAAATAAAAGTTGAGAACACACACTTTGTGTGTCGAAAATGTAACTAAAAATCTTTCCTGAACAGATAGAATTGTGTTATTTGAGTAATAATAAGCCTAAACTTGTGAAATAAACAGATAGAAGTTGAGAACACACACTTTGTGTGTCGAAAATGCGACTAAAAGTTTTTCCTGAACAGATTGAATTGTGTTATTTTGGTAATAATAAGCCTAAACTTGTGAAATAAACAGATACAAGTTGAGAACACACACTTTGTGTGTCGAAAATGTAACTAAAAGTCTTTCCTGAACAGATAGAATTGTGTTATTTGAGTAAAAAAATAGGCATAAACTTGTAAATAATAAATTAAAAGTTGAAAAAATCTCTTTGTAAATACAAAATTTAATAAACAATGTTGCCTGAATAGTACAAATAGTGTTATTTTGGTAAAAATTAACATAAAGTTGTAAAATAATAAGTTAAAAGTTGAAAAAATGTCTTTGTGAGTCCAAAATTTAATAAAAAATGTTGCCTGATTAGTACAAATAGTGTTATTTTGGTAAAAAATTAATATAAAGTTGTAAAATAATAAGTTAAAAGTTGAAAAAATGTCTTTGTGAGTCCAAAATTTAATAAAAAATGTTGCCTGATTAGTACAAATAGTGTTATTTTGGTAAAAAATTAATATAAAGTTGTAAAATAATAAGTTAAACGTAGAAAAAAATGTCTTTGTGAGTCCAAAATTTAATAAAAAATGTTGCCTGATTAGTACAAATAGTGTTATTTTGGTAAAAAATTAATATAAAGTTGTAAAATAATAAGTTAAACGTAGAAAAAAATGTCTTTGTGAGTCCAAAATTTAATAAAAAATGTTGCTGATTAGTACAAATAGTGTTATTTTGGTAAAAAATTAATATAAAGTTGTAAAATAATAAGTTAAACGTTGAAAAAAATGTCTTTGTGAGTCCAAAATTTAATAAAAGTGTTGCCTGAATAGTACAAATAGTGTTATTTTGGTAAAAAATTAACATAAAATTGTAAAATAATAAGTTAAACGTAGAAAAAAAATGTCTTTGTGAGTCCAAAATTTAATAAAAAAATGTTGCCTGATTAGTACAAATAGTGTTATTTTGGTAAAAAATTAATATAAAGTTGTAAAATAATAAGTTAAAAGTTGAAAAAATGTCTTTGTGAGTCCAAATTTTAATAAAAAATGTTGCTGATTAGTACAAATAGTGTTATTTTGGTAAAAAATTAATATAAAGTTGTAAAATAATAAGTTAAAAAGTTGTAAAAATATCTTTGCGAGTTCAAAATTTAATAAAAAATGTTGCCTGAATAGTACAAATAGTGTTATTTTTGTAAAAATAAGGATAAGCTGTGAAAATGTTTGACATAAAGTCAAAGTTTGGTAAAAAATAAACTCAAAATGAAGTTAAATAGCACACAGTAACATACATTTACTACCTACATCAATAATCAAAGGGTCCTAGGTTCGATACCCCGTGATAAAAGCAAATAGTGAAAACTGTAGGCCCAGTCCCTGATAGCTCTCCCTTCTTCCTAGTACAGATATAAAACCCCTTCGCTTCGTTCTCCTTGTTCAAAGTAAAGTTCTCGCTCCAATCTAATTGGGTATCCAAAAACCTCGCTAAAGCGTCCTGTGCCTTAGGGCAACCCTGAGCGGAATATTAATTGGCGGCGGAAACCAGTTCTACAAGCGACGCATAGCTTCAGAGATTTGACCATTGCTGCGCATTCTCAGTCATCCTTTGTTGTCTGGTTGAATCCCTCCCCTGCCCTACGGCATTGCATACCTTTCTCCTGTTCTTGCGTACTGGTTAACCTTGAAAAAACCGGTTCTGAAAACCTACCTACGCGTTCTCTGATTGGTCAATCGGGTTCCTTCTTTGTCCTGGCGTTCTGACGTCATTTGACCTTGAACGCACACTCCCCAAATTCCTTTCTCCCCTACCTGCGCGGAGTTCACAGTCTTCTGTCTGGCATCAGACTCAGCTCACACGTTATACATGGTTCGTCTCCGCTCAATGTCTTACATGCCATTTATTATTATTCCTTAGTGAACTAAAATTATTACCGTTACATATCGTTGGTTCGAGTACCGGGACCATCCTAAATCTTAATTGGACCTGTACCTACACCCATTACCACCTTTCATAGCGGTTCATAAACCATAAATTCCAATTTTCAATATTATAAACATTAATATTATCGATTCATACATTACATACTTTGCAGTAATGAATATGAAATCATATGCATAGCATTTAGTACCTCTAATTACCTTCTATATACATATTTTTCATAAAATAAATAAATATATATTCATAAAAAGTTATAAACATGCAAATACATAAATGTAAAGTATTCTAAGTACATGCAAATAAATTCTAAGTACGTGCGAATTAATTAAAACCCGTGCACATTAGTTATAAGTACGTGCAATTAAATTGCGAATATTAAAGACCACCCACGCAGCGACCGACGTTAGCGGTGATACCATCTACTTAGATGGTATAACTTTATGTGCCTTTCGTGCTCTATGTATTATACATTATAATTGCAAAAGCTAACCGAATACTTCCGTGTAAAGTAATCTGCTATAAGATTTTTGGAAGCATTTACATAGCATCTTTGCTAGCAAAAATGTTAATGGAAATACTTTCGTCTAAAGCCGGCCTAAACGACTTAAAGCCCCACCCACATCCCTCGAGACGCAGTGTTGCGTAAGAAAATGCAAATCGCAAGCAGCGACCGAGGCGATGTCCTCGCATCTGACCTTCTGACGTCATCCATTCGCTGGAACCCTCCCAGAAAGCATTGCGTCATTAATGGACACTGCTGTTCTTCATGGTAGCAATTTGGTAATATCCTTTGTAGTCGCCGTTCTCCCACGGGTTTTTTCCTTCTTAAAATGATCTTCGCCGGACAACAAACAACTAGGTTAATAGATCCAAGGACAAAACTATGATGAGGAATTTAGATCAACGTTCTGCATTTCCGGGAAGTCGCGATGTGTTTCAGCAATGCTAAATGAGAAGTGGCAGCACAGAATTTCACAGAATGGAAATGACGCTCGTCCTCTACTGCTTCTGACGTAACACAAATTCGGTGACAGCGAAGATTTTGGTGGGCCACACATCTTCCAATCAAAATGTACTTTGATGTTATTACGACGTGACCCAAACAAGGATTTACCATCAAATGATTGGAAATTTACATGCTGCAGTAAAAATTACTTATACAAACGCAAATGTTGTACTGAAAATATGTTAAAGTTAGGTTCAGATCTCCATGATCCAATGGTTGGTAGAGCGTGAGATCCTGGGTTCGAATCTTAAAAGGTTTCTTATCATATTCATCAATACCTATATATTTTTGTTACAGTGCCCACTCCGGTACACCCTTGGCGCCACCCTGCACACCTTAATCTAGATCATGATAGTTTGAAAGTGGGAATGCACAGGGTTCAGACATATTTCGGCGAAACACGACTTTTCCAGGCAAGCACACTAATAACCAAATGTTTAATCATTAACCATGTACTTAATATTCAATAGAATAACATTCATTCAATTTTGTGCAAAATAAATTAACAACAACACGCAACAAAAAAAATTCTGGACATTGTCGTCTCCGAATGTGTTCTAAAGCAGTGGTTTTCGTAATATTCATGTGAATCTGTTTCTGCCTTCCCACCAGAGTTATGACCTCCGAACAAAAGCCGTTCCCTAACCACCACTGGTATTTGCCATAGCATGAGTATGGAATTCCTGGAACGAGCATCAGCTTCCATCTGACACCGCTTATGTCAGCACTGTCCCGTGTCTGTATGCCAGGAATGTAAACTCATAGAGCTCACTCTATGCTGGAAAACAATCCCCAGAGAATGTGGATGGACATGGTTGTGAGAGCTACTGAGTTAGAATGCTTTAAGGAAAATATGGACGACGGTCCTGAGTATACATCTCAGTAAACTGTTCAAAAATAAATAAATAAAAATAGTACGTTAAAAACATTATCATTATTGGCGTAACTTTGGGTGGGGGAGGTACAGAATCAAAAACTTTTCAAGTCCATAAAAATATCATCCAGGACTATTTTGATAAAACAACTGTTACATTTGCAAATTCATAAAAATTACTTGTTGCTTTGTTCCATGATGTTAACAAAAATTCCAATAGCTTCTAAATGTTCATATACCTGAAAGTTTTGGGGGGCGGCAAGTTACGCCTATATGATTATTACGTTGAAATTCCTTGCCCCCACCCCCCGAAACATATAATTCGATAAATTCGATGTAGTTTCTTCGATCGTGCTAGATATATTTGTCCATTTTATGTTGTTTATCTGACACTTTTGGTAATAGCGACCATGAGGATGAGATGATCAGATGAAACGAATGAAGGGACACCACAAAGTACAGGCCGGGATTCGAAGTAAGTCGATCACTTACCGCGCTCGGCTACCAAGCCGGCCTGCCCATGAATAACAATGGCTACCCTAATTAACATGTTCAATTAACAGCTCAAGGTAACAAAACAAGGTAGGAAAATCGGAAGTTCAAAAAACCATGCGTGGCACCAGAATAGAGAATATGAAATTTCTTTGTTTTCGCCAAACAAACTTTTTTTCTCTCTCCCTCAAATGTATGCTATCAATGACACTTCGCGACCTATGGAACATCTGCATTGTGTGTGTTCGATAAGCACAACGTTTAGTCTCAATACCCTTAGTCCCGTGCAGTCTCTCCAGTCTCGACCTACACCACATAGGGTTATGCAGAATAAGGAAGAAATTCACATCACGATATGCATTGCTTTTGCGCCATCCTGCATGTGAGCTGCTAAAAACGGCTCGCTCAAGGCAGAAATTTATTTTCGCCTTTACACGAGGCGAGACTGAGAAGGTCTTAAAACTTGTGTTGTCGGTCGCAAATGGTGGGATTTTACGTCGCTTTTCTGCCACTTTTGCTTAATCGTGACGGCAAGGATGAGTGGTGATTAGATGAGATTGATGAAGGGACGCTCACAAAGATGGTCCCCATGCTCAGGACGGGACTCGAACCAGGGAACTTTGTAACGAAATCAAAGGTCGACCAAGTAACTCGCTTAGTCACCGAGCCAGCACCTGTGATTGTCTCAAATTCCAATGATATTTGGTACTTCATGAAATCTCTCATTTATTATTAATTTTTAATCATGTTACCAATTTTACTCCCCTATATATTATCTAATTCTTTCTCAACATGAACTTTCTATTCATTTTTCACATTGTACTTTCCTTTTCAAGTTCTTGCAGAATCCGTTTTTAACAGTCTCCCTTTTAACTTTAATACTAAATATAGTAAGCATTTTCTTCATCCTTTTCACCCTCTCTATATTAATTATGACGATAAAGTCTCTATATTAATTATGACGATAAGGAAGACTGATGAACAGTTAAAACACAACACAATGTATATGCCTTAATCAGGATTCGAACCTAACCACCTCACCAGCAGGCTCCTCATTGACGATCACCTGAAATACAGTTGATCTGTCCGAGGTAGGTTGCTGACCTACTAAAAAACAATACCAAGGTCAGAAGCGCTTCCACCAAGCCTCTTAAGGGCAGCACAGCCGCTTCAGTCCGCGTCGTTATCTTTTATAGCTGGACTGCGATAAACTCTGTGCCATCTCCGCGATAATAACCGTAAAAAAAACGTGAAGATTCATTTCAGTTCGAAAACGGAGGAAAAAAAATAACCGCACCCACTTCCATTTCCCCAAGCCGCTAGTGGAACGCACGACTCAATCAATCCCAACAGTAGCCTTTATGTTTACAATGCTGTTTCGTGACACTCCTAAAATACATCATTTTGCCCTTGCTGTCCTTCCTGCCTGCCAAAATAAGCTGCAGGCAACCATTTCGTCTCTTGCGCAAAAAGAAACAGATGCGCGACTGACAAAACCAGTGTTGCCAACTCGTGACACAGAAAAGTCTCCAAATCAACGGTAACGTCATTCGTAAAAACCTTCGTTATTTCGTGTGGGCTTGCATAGTGAGGAAAACAGGAATTTTAAAAGAATATCGGGCTCTGGCCTAGAACGTCAGATGAAGCGGAAATGAGATTATTCACTGATCACGTGTCAACTAGTAAGTGGCTGGCTACTATACCGCGTTTGTTACAACCTGTCCCGGTTCCCGCGCTAGCTGATCGCTGGCTTTTCTCGGTGCTGGGGAAAGTCAAAGCCAGGCAGCCAATTAAAATGCGCAACGTGACAACAGCGTCTACGTAAGGGCATCTCTTCTGGCTTTCATTCGCTCCTCGCTGTCCAGCAGAAGATTTTTTCCTCGTTTCTCATTGGCACCGAAACTGTCGAGCGATCCCTAGGGCGGGAAACGGGACAGGTTCTAACAAACGCGGTATATGCAAGCCTTGGCCTTCAGAGAACCCTATGTGGCTTTATACGTGTGTAGCTTTCTTGGGACGCGAAGGATACATAATATATTTTAACTCCACTACTATTCCTTGCTAGTCCACTTCCCTACATGTTCGTTATCTTGGCCTTCTTTGTTAGACATGACAATTATTTTTCGCATTCATAGAATGTGTAGAGTTTGGAAGGACATGACTTCTAGTCCGTGATCCTCCGACGGAGGAGGACTAGTCTCCCGATTTTAGAAGTTGTGTAAAGCGACGAACACAATGTTGCCAACCCTAGCATAATAGTGCTAAACTCTAACAGAATTTGAACTTCGTTGGCATCTATACTCCATCCAGAGAATCTCTGGAGAAAATCTTCGAGAAGGGAGAAAATGAGTAGGCAAGTCTCTGCGCAAGTAGTGACTCGCGAGTGCACAACAAATCAACGCGCGAGAGAGGAAGTGAGTGCACGAAGAGGAAAATGCGGCTGCAGCTATCAGTTGTTAGCAGGAGCGCGTACTGCTTCGCCCCGCCTACTCGCTTTCTCCCCTTCAATACAGTTATGCGCAGCCCTGTTCCACAGATTGCCGGGACAGAGTATAGCAGTCTGCATTTGCCATACTGGTAAAAAATAAATAAATAAAAACCAACCTAGCAGCATCTGCAAGTACGTGTCTCTGGAGGGGAGGAATTCAATTCAAAGGAAGATATTTTGGGGTAAATTATGTCTATCTTATCTCTACTTCACTAGCGAATGTGCTTCAAACAAAAGCGAGCATGCAGGCCCAGAGAACCAATCACACCCCGCACTATTATCTTACTTTCATTTCTCCTTTTATCGTCTCCAATTTACCTCGTGAAGAGCATTTTATTTTATGGAAGGAATAAATCACTTGCTTCTCTTGCGATATCATTTAAGGAGGCATTGCGTCATTTCAAAGATCTCTGGCAAGGCGCAATCAATTTCTATCTCCAAGTTACACAATTGAAGGGAAGAAATTACTCGAAATCTCTAGGCTGTTACAAAATGAAGAAGAATGGTCAGAAAAAATACTTGCAACCGTCCAATATGTTATTTTACTTCATATTTCTACTTCTCTCCTAGGAATGAAACTCCCAACAACCTCGTCATAGAGACCTGCTATTAACTTTCTATCATCATTATTAATAATAATAATAATAGAAGTTGTTCATAAATCCACCACATTTAGAATTTCGCCGCCGTAGTTGGCAACTCTGGGCGAAACTGCATCGAACGCGATGTCACTTTTAGGAGGACCAAGAATGGTGTTGTTGGGTTTGTTTACGGCGTCGACCGACTTTCACCCATTCGTGCAAGGTTCTTACGTAACGACTCCAGCCGCGGGTCCGTGGGCGCCAAGGTCTAACGTCCCGTCGTCAAACGACAAGGTTCTTCAACCAACTCAAGTCCTGCCCAATACGCAGCACCGACCAGTATGTATGATATTATATCCTGTTCTTAACATATGTTCCCCCGGCTGTTGGACAATGACAGAAACTTAACAGAGGCGCAATCACGATTTATTGTCCGGGGGCAAGTACCAGGTTAAACGTACCAATAATAATGGCATTATTATTATTATTACTAGTGGTAGTAGTAGTAGTAGTTATTATCCTCATAGTCATAAATTACACAAAGAGGGGTTAGAAGTCTGTACTAAAGCATTTGTTTGGAACAAACTAGCCTATTTGAAATATTTTTTCAACACAGCTAACAGCTAATAATGCAAAACAAGGACACAAACTGTATTGTTGAATGGCAGAAAATGGGTGATAAATGCATTCCGAAGATGATTCTTTTTGTACATAAAACATGTATAACTTTCATTTACAACATACGTTTTACATATATGCAACATGGAGCGACATAAAATAAAATAAGAAAATACATATGCAACATGCTAAAATTAATTGTGTCCGTATTCAAATTTTATTCAATAAATACGCGTATATACAACACATATTATTTAAATACATTACAGAAAAGAATTACCTTGCGAGCGAAGGCACAACCCCCGTCGCCCCCGCCCCCTGGCTACGGCTCTCCACCTGACGATACCGAGATAAGCAGGCTTTGCCAGCGAACAGAGCTAGAAAATTTTGCGAAATGTATCTTAAAATGCATAAGATTTGAAATTGAAGAGGGCAATTGCTCCTCTGTGCACCCTGCAGGTGACCTTGGCCGTCAATGTTTACCCCCCCCCCCCTATTTGTCCCTACCAGGGCGCAAATAATATCACGGGCGCTAACGCATTTTCTCTTTCACAACTTCTTTTCATTTACATTTCATTCGGCCGACTCGTGCCGCCACCTAGCTACGGCTCTGAACTTGACGAAACTGTGGCCCCCTTCAGGTACCCTTGGCCGTCAATGTTTGCCCCCCTAGAATTGACTTCCGTCGAAGGTTGTGGGGGGGGGGGATGAGCAATGCCCCCTGTCGTTGCGCCACTGAAACTTAATACTCCCTCTGTCCCATAATCATAGTTCGGTATGCCAAAATGGTAACTTTTTATTTATGTTCTTTTGGATACTTGATCGGCCAATTTGTACTGATCCTTGAGTAATAACGTTGTATAACACATCCCCGTGTTTCATTTACTTCTTCTGTATACACCAATGTCACAGTTTGAATATCGTACAATTATTATGAGACAAGAAACAAAAGCGTACCGGACAATAATTATGGGACAGAGGGAGTAAACAGAATTTGACTCTACAAATGAATTTGAGTTGTTTTAAGCGCCTGGGGAAATGAGCAATGTGCCTCCACCTGGGATCGAAGCCAGAACTCCTGAAATTACAAGACGGAAGGTTACCTACCACTATGAGGCCGATTGTAAACCGTTCGGCCACTGAGGCGGCTGCATTTGAATTACAGGTGCGACGATTCTGGTGGTACATAATTTTCCTGTATAGAAGCGTGTATTTATGTAAATTTCACAGACGTCATAAGGCTTACATAATAATCGGTTTCCCGCATAGCCGATTAGTTACCGCTCTCGCCTGGTGGTAGATCCAGAATATCTGATTTCGCGAGGGTATCGGGGAGAGGTCACCATTAGTCCCTCCTCCCCCGATATGTCCTCTCTTTAGATAATAAAAAAGGAGTCCGAGCGGACTTTCTTTTCAGAGTAAAAATATCCGGGTTTTCTACTAATCTTTAACAATAAATAAAACGTTACACATAAGCTTAGCAAGTTACAGAATGCTCGCTAGACGTCGTGCTAGTTCTAGTGCGAATAGGATCGTCGCTAACATCGATATTCAAACACCATCGATAGTTCGATATCAAAAATCTATCGGTCGCCATCAGAAATGTACACAAAACCTTTCACCGCTTATAACATGAACACTATGAGAGATCACATCACCCGCTTTTATTCATTATGAAAGCCCCCGATTGACTTATTTTAATATAAGTTCGGTTCCCGGTGCATTCCACATATGAAACTCTAGAAAAGATTTTATGGGCGTACAATAACTTGCTAATCAAGAATAACACCATTGACATCTTTTCTACGAACCTAAGGAACTTCAGTAAAGCCACTTTTAACACAATGGCCTAAGCTTAAACACATAAGTTCGTATTGCAATTGTGTGATAAAGTGTATTATATATATATAATAAATATTTTTAATATATATATATATATATATATATATATATATATATATATATATATATATATAATTTCTATCTCTATATTACAGAAATATATGTAATTGTAATGACTATATATCCTTCATATGGGCTCTGTAATTAGATATGTACCTGTTGAGTTCAATAAATAAATAAGTGAAAATGCGGCATCTTAGTGGCTTATAATTCTGATTTGCAACACTAGCAGTTCAGAATATATCTAGATGCAGGCAAAATGCAGCCAAATACAGTCCATACGACCACATGAAAAGTCTTAAACCACAATTTTGCCCTGAAATGGCACTCCTGAAAGGATTGTTGATTGCAAGTGGCCACTCTTGTTTCACTTTCCTACGCTCCATTCCGTTTATACTGACATCGCGTCAAGAGTACCATCAATTTTATTGTCAAAAGTAAAATTTCACAGCAGAAATGTGATTTTCTTGGTCACTTGCAGATTTGAATCAACATCGCAATCCATCATCTTGTATTTTTTTTCTAAATTGTGCTCGTTTTAATGTTCTTATATCGAGTGCATTGATTTGATCACCTCACAAGAAGTCAGTACACGAGTGGAAGCTCGTGAGTTCATGAGTTCCTTCTGATAGCGTCGAACTGTTCTTTCTCAAGAAGGTTGCATACGTGAAGGTTGCAATTCTATAATACATAAAAAGCCCAAGTCGCAAGAAAGTGGAAATATATAAATTGGGTCAAGATTATGTAAAATAGGCATACGCACTATATAATGAATTAGGCTCAAAACACGGAACGAAATTCAAACAAGAAGCCTACGTTAAATGAAGCAATAAAAATTAACAAGCACACAAATTCCCCCCTTGATAATAAGAAACAGATCTCCTCCACCGAGGAGTACATACACATCCTTCTCGCAGACGGAACCACCCAAATGCTTACTTGAAGAGCCACGAAAGACCCATATCAGACGCCATCTGACTCAAGACGCTTGAAAGATGAGAGCTTCCGCGCCCGTCCACATGTGGAGGAGGCTCCATCGCTCGTCAGCTTCGCTCTGGAGAGGAAGAGGAGAAATTCAAGCAACAGTACTGTTTTCGTCACTGGCGTATGTCATTCCCAATGTTTGCCGGATTAAGAACTAGTCTACCCTACAAAACAGAAAAGGAGAAAGAGGAAGATAATGCGGAAAAGAGAGGGGGGATAAAGAGAGCTAGGGAGAAAGTGTGTGTGTGTGTGTCAGAGAGAGATGGAGAAAGTGAGAGAAATACGTAAATAAATAAAAAAGCAGCTTCATAAAATTAGTCGTCAACCTTTACGAGAAGGCAACGATGCTCTACACGTGGACCATCTAATCTATGTGTAGGACACCATGATCACTATAAGCAAAAAGTAGAGCACAAGGTTCTATTTGTAGCACAAAATTCCATTTACAGTAAATATAATTAATTTCTAGGAAATAACAAACAAGTGCAAGTGACGTATTCTAATTTCATAAATTAATTCTGAAATGCATTCCCGAATTTCCAAACAATATTATTGTTTTTCCTAAAAGTCGTGAAGTTTCTCGGTGCGAGAAACGTTCAAGATTTCCAAACACTGCGATTTCTACAAGCTGTTCCCTCTTGGCGTGCATGTTTTCGCAATTTCTGGAATGAAACTATTCAATTCCAACAAATTAATACGCGACCACTTCCCGATGGTTCAAGATACCTAACATTTCCCCGACGACGGGATCGGGTCGGATAAAAGACACCAAAAATAGTACAACCTGCCCTAATCAATCAATCCCTATCCACAGTCATTCCCAGAAGACACGCATATAGGCAATCCATGGCGAATAACTAGAGACGTGATAAATTAGAGCACAAGTAATGCTGCACTGAAAACATGTGCCGACAAATATGCATGACTTTAAAAGTGCTGGATTGTGACAACTTACAAATCTTAGCTTCAATCTGGCTCGAGTGCGATCATTTTCGTAATATCTCTCGCTGCTCTTCACTTGTAGCTCGAGAACGAGTCACAACTACGTAAGCATCCATTCAACAAGAAACATCCTTATCTAGCACCCAACGGTAAGCCTTTTGCTGACGCTGTGCACTGTCGTCGGTTCAGTAGATAAACTCGTGCCATCAGCTGGAGATATTGAGAAAATAATCTCTCTATCCGCTACCTTTATATTATCGAGGTGTGAATCTAGCGGTAGTCTTTTATGAGGCATGCAACAAGTGCAATATGTTTAAACGTTCATTTTATGTGGAACTACCTCCTAAGAGGACGCATCCTTCATTCCAACGGATCTTTTTGTGCTGCCGCAAGGAAGGAATGTTTATTGGATCTGCCATCTGGTAGAGCAGTTTACAACCAGCGGAATGGCGCAGACCCGGATTAGTTTTTCAGCTCTGCGCCAAATTCTTCTCGTCCTGGACTTCTGACACACGGTCTCGTTTCAACATGCTTTATCACTCACCCATTCACCTTTTATTTCCTTTCCCAAATTCCAAGGACGTGCATCACGTACGTTAATATGCTACTACAGTATCTCGACCTTAAACATTTAAACTAAGTTCTGTACTGTGTTCTGTTCGTACACGTTCCACAGTCACGGTGGACGAGTCTTACAGGGCGGAACTGAATATGGACACTGACTGGCTGAGAGAAATGACATTACTTGCAGACATGTGATTCTTGAAAAGAAAAGTCATGTTTGCTACACAAGTTGTTAGTATCAAAAAGAGCACTTTGTCAACACAAAAATACCTAGGTAGTAAAATATACGATTATCGCGATATTTCGCAAAATACTGCAAACGAGAGAGAAATTCGAGTAAAACTCAAGTCCATACGTCACACAAAAAATGTATTTGGGATAAACGACGACAAATCAGGAAAGTCCACGGGCAAATAAAACTGCCTGTAACTCACGCCACACACGTACGATATGTATCCATTAACGATGCAGCTGTCATATTTTTGCACGAAGAAATTTCAGGCAAGAATGTGATGTCAAAATGTAGAAATATATCCACTCAACATTGAAATATGCATGTGGTTTGAGGAGGCTATTGGGCTCCAACTCCCTGCCCCCTGCGGAACGTTATCAATCCTAAAAATTATGCTCATCATCATGTCGACGTGGTGATTCATGTGGTATTTCCGGTTTCATTCTTGCACGCTTTTACTGAATCCCCCTGTATAACCAAACACTGTGAACAATAATAACATGTCGACAGCATTTATTCCACTCGTTAAGTAGAAATATCATTGCAGTTACACTATAATGGAACCACAAGCAAACCAACCTGCGCAGACCCGCGACTCCCGTGCACCGTACTCCCGCGAGGAAGGGAGGAGGAGAGTGGACCATACTTCCATATGGCCCGAGCTGAACGGAAGAAGGGAAAGCTGCGCGGGGACTTTTCGTTCAATGTTTTTATCATTGTGGTCGATCTATAGTATCCAGTGGGAAGGTAGTAAAACTGTTTATAGAACAGAACCCTATTTCTTCCCGAGGCCAGGATAACAGAAAATGCAAGAGCTTAGCACACCCTCTCCTTGGAATGACAATCATGCCCCCCTACCCTAAATAACTACGAGTAAAAATGAAACATTGTACAGTGCCGGTACCATCTTTTCTTTTTTGCAAAACAACTGACACTATATCGTGCAGTTGCTCGTCACGGTTTCCAGTTCGAAATGACAAGCAAAACAAATTATCAATTTTCTTCTGGGTTCCTTCTACAACATTCCACTCAAAGCTTTTTGCCTTCTGTTATCTAGAATTCCAAAGACATTCTTTATCAAGATTTCATCATAAATCAACTACCAAAACAAATGAATGCTGCTTTCTTGTGCAACGAGAAAAAAAGCTGGAGAAAAGATAAAAAAAACTAGTAAAAACTTTGTGCAATCTTGGATCAAGACATGCTACCGCAGCGCCATGTAGGAGAGGATCTTGAAACTGCCCTGACAAATCACACAGCAGCTTTCGTGCTAGGTAACTCGTATTCAGTCCTCCGAAAAAGGAATGTAGTCACATTATATTCTGGCAGAAATATATCGAATTCCGTATTCAGGCGGGATAATGCTCAAATGTATATAAACCGGTACATAAATGCCTTTTGCACTTTCGAAACTACAGTTATATATTTTCCTGTGCACCACTTTAATTTAAAAGTGTAAAATCATATTCGGCGTGTAAAGGGTTTCGCCTAATTGCTTATCAGCACAAGATAAGGTGATTTGTGACCTAATGGTTAGTTCGGTGGAACAGGGATGCCTAATTTGGCTGAAAGGATAAGTTTTTAATTGACGGGAATATATACTTTTTTTTATAATGGTAGCGTCATAATTATTTTATATGCTGTTATCTCCATTTCGCTGTTCAATTTATGCCTGTTAGGACACAATACTGTCTTTCGTTTTCTGCTGGATTATATTTTACCTAGTTAGAGAGAATAAAACGTAAAGCAATTTCCTGGGCATTACACCGTGCCATGAAGGCACACAAGTGGTGTGAAGGAAGGGTCCCACACAATGACGATTTCAGTCTTAATGGAGATGATTTGGAGATGTGATCAAGACCGTGGGTCCTATAGTGGAACCACGAGCAAAACAACCTGCGCAGACCCGCGACAACTATGCACCGTACCCCCGCGAATAGGGGAGGGGGAGAGTGGACCATGCTTCCATATGGCCTGAGGTGGAGGGAAGAAGGGAAAGCTGCGCGGGGACTTTTCGTCCCAAGGTTTTTTTTTTCTTGTGGTCGATCTATATCGCCTTTACTCGCCCTCCACAGTCTCACTCCCTGTCGCCCTTCGATAAGATTCTAACCGCTTCATGCAGGGACATCGTCAGAGGTCTGTCCCGGGAATCGAACTAGGGTCCTCCTTGCAGTTATCTTATGGCCACATTGAATCCGGTCTCTGCCGAACCTTTACACCCCGTGTTCGGCAGTGCTCGCCGAAGAGTCCTTGGTGATGTGGTACAGAGCGACAGCAAAGGAAAGAACCTTCGCGCACCTTCCCTTCCATCCATTCATCTCGGACCACAAGGAAGCTTTCTCCACTCTGCCAATCCCTTCCACGCGCGAATACGATGCACAGGACACGCGATTCTGCTCAGGTTCCTTTTCCTTGTGCTACCACTATAGTCACATTGCATCTAAAAATTCGTTAGTGTGCTGTCAGTTTCATATGCAGATGTACAGAAATGGCCGATAAAATGTGACACTGGATAACCCTTTGCTGAAACCATTATTTGAGAGGGGTGGGTTAACGAGATTTTGATCTTTTAAATTATTATTATTTGTGCGTATTTTTAATAATGAAAAATATCGTTAGCACTTTGCAACTCCCCTGGAATGTTGTAACCTATTGGCACCCAAATAACAAGTATAAAGAGTGCATTTCACTAGAATTTGGCGAATTCGTTCGAAAGAAACAAATGATTTGTTTAATATCGGAGGTGGGTGAAACAAGGCACAAAAGTGTTCAAAACAACTTGTTTTATTAAACTTTTATTATAAAACACATGACTATGTTCTTTTCACAAATGTTTAAAACGAAGTGGTTTTTTTTTCAGACTTGTTTAGAAACACATTTTGATACATGATGTTTTATAGTTTGTGGTTATTTGCGTGTTTTGTAACCATGCCTTTCAATTCAATGCGTGTCATTCTGTTTATTGTGCATAGAAATCTGTTCAGTGGCTGAAAATATATATTGAATTAACGAAGAAACATATCTTGATGAATACCCGTGGGTCACGTTTAAAACTCCTGGATGGCCATGTTTTTTTTTTTACAGATGTTTAAAATATATAATTTGAATACTACATGGATGAAACAGTTTTGTTCCTAACTTAACACACCGCAAAATGTGAACATTGTTGTTGTTAATGTCAATATTTAGTTGCATTCATGATAAAATGTTGCATTAAAAAAAATAATACAATAAATAAATAAATAGGACTTCCACTAACATTCGTCCCAGTCCAATTCTTGCTGAAGTTATTTTTCTTTTTTTCGTCCCAAAACACTATTCGGCAATATACTTACTAAGCGTCAACCACAAAGGTAATTAGAACAATGGTTATAATGAATCCTACCATCATAATGGAAGCAATATACATTTTGAGGAGACCAAAAACAAAATAAAATGTACGTGACTATTTTTAAGCACAGGTAATTTAACTTTCTAAGTTGAATTATAGAGAAGAAAACTATGTTCTGTGAATGAAGGGCGGGTATCCATGAACGTTATCTCTCTGAAAATGGAAGTTATAACTTCCTTACTTTCAACTGCAAGGTGTAAATATTGATACGTGTGGTGTACAGCTTGACCAAGATAAGCAAGCTTTGTGGCGCTGTAGTCTAATTTCAACAGCAAGCGAACGGATGGGGCGTGAGCGATGCAATCAGCTGCTTGCATTGTACACATGTTCTTTCATTGACAAACTGTGCAGCACTGTCTAAAGGTACACGAGAAGGGGAACAGAGTAGAGAAAATAAATGACTGGACTTTTGTCATTCTTATCTTGGTTAAGCTGTACAGTGTACACGATTGAAGTGAAAGAGGAAGAAATGCGCACGAACTCTTCCACAATAAGTAAACTCTTTAAATATATATATATGAACGGGTCGGGTGTAAAACATAGTAAACGACATTTTGGTTATTTTTTAGTTACAAAGTAAAATGTGAAGTCCTTCAATTTTCGAGTGAAATTGCCATGTCATTCAATTTGCATTGGACTCAGTAAAGCCTTCTGAAATTGGTGAATACAACACGAAAACAATTCATCTACAGTATAGCTTCAAATAACCATTT
This sequence comes from Lepisma saccharinum, assembly GCF_977018435.1. Taxonomy (NCBI): domain Eukaryota; kingdom Metazoa; phylum Arthropoda; class Insecta; order Zygentoma; family Lepismatidae; genus Lepisma; species Lepisma saccharinum. The sequence continues at coordinate 78,880,435 of NC_139231.1, read as the reverse complement.
TTCTTAATGAGCTCAGAAATGACCAAAATTTCACATACCATGTTTTACACCCGAACCCTTCATATAGGTGTAAAGCAAGTGCTTAAAAATCAAAGAATTTCAGTACTATGTCATGTTTCTTATACAAGAAGATTCGTTCCTATTTTTTTTCAATCCATGAACATAGTAACAAGTACAAAACGAAAAAGTATAGAATGCATAAGAAGCTGTGTGGGCAAATTTGGTTCCGAGCTAGACTTTCGGCCAGCGGCAGCGAAGTACGTAGTTTTCGAAAATTGCTCTCCTTCCCAATAAACTGCCACGACAATCTATTCCGACAAAAAAACACATCCGGGTTTATCCATCCAGAGGATTCTGGTGAATCTTAGTTTGGTTTGGTGTTGTCTAGATTTTACAAACATTCAGGTTATGATGAAAACGGTTAATGCATTAAATCGAGTTGATGCATTCTGTGCTGCCAGTCCAGAGAAGATAATTTGAATAGCATGTAATAAATCCTTTAAATTCTGATTCCTTGCTCACTTCTCGTACGTTTTGGATTGACGTAAATGGTTTCATTACCTATGCGATCTCGTCCCAACACCTCTCACTCGTTTATTTAGTAATTTTTAACATTCGTACTTACCTATTGTGCACTGCGAAACATTCTTTAAGGTGGGATTTTGCTTTTCTCATGAAAATAATTTCTATTTTTGACATTACGAGTAATTATTGTTCTTCATTTTTTCGTTTCCGCAACACACAATATGGCAGGCACAGCTGCGTGTTGCGTTGTCGATCATCAGTGGGTATGCAGTGTTTCCAACCTTCTTCACCGAAAAATACCTACTTCCGTGTTATTGAACACAAACCATTCTTGAATAGCCCCACGAACCATGCACGGCAAGGTTAGGTTGGGTTAGGCAAAGTTAAAATTGTCATCTTCTTGTAAAACAACGGCGTGGTTGGAAACACTGACAGGGGATTACGTCATCAAACGTAGGCAACATCAGGTTCACCTAGAGGAAGGAAATGAAAAGAACGGCAATTGTGCGTCGGATATATTTGTCTTGAATTAGATTACATGAATTCCCCGTGAAATAGATTCCACGATGAAACAAAATACCTCCACGAACTTTGAAAATGCTATAGAAACTCATTTCCGTAAGTAGTTTCTTCTGTAAAAAATGAAGAAATACGTTGGGGCGAGATCACTTATAGTGGAACCACAAGCAAAACAACCTGCGCAGACCCGCGACTCCTGTGCACCGTACTCCCGCGAGGAGGGGAGGGGGAGAGTTGACCATGCTTCCTTATGGCCCGAGCTGAAGGGAAGAAGGGAAAGCTGCGCGGGGACTTTTCGGCCAAGGTTTTTTTCCTTGTGGTCGATCTATACTATGATTTCAAGAGTCCCGCCAAGCTAAGAACTGGTGCGGGGACCCCCTGCCTGGCAGTGACCCGCTGTAGTCGCGTTTACCTACGAAGAAACTTGCGGTCAAACAGCCAATTAGGCCTACCGCTGCTCCCTGTTTGGGCAACAAGCGGTAACCTTAGAATCCTTCCTACCCTAGCGGCCAGCCGGAAAACAGGATTTTGTCCAAAAAAAAAAAAAAACAACGTTCTGCGCTGTGAAGGGACATAATTTGAACAACCAAAAAATGCAATATAGTGGCAGGTACACTGAAATGTTTTCAGTAATATATTCCCATGCAAAACTGTTACTGTTCTCGAAGGTTGAGACCTGCACCCCAAAATAACACCCGCTACGCCCCCTTTGCGTTCACTCAGTCTCAAATAAATGGGTACCTGGGGGAGGGGGGGTCAAGATGGAGTACATCACCTCCAAAATGGCAGAGATCGAGAGTATGTAGGGCTTCATCCAGTAACTTCCACCTAGAGAGTGTAAGTTCGTATTTAAGGGGATGTAAGATCCAAAATGATCATTAATTGATCCTTTGTGAAAATTTTTAGATGTGTTTGACCTATCCCCACATCTTCTAAATGTGCCTTCGTGGCAAGGTGCAATATCCACGAGGGTGGGGGACAAGAAGGGGCAGCGCCCCCTCTGGAAAATGAAAGTCAACCAAAAATTACATATTTCACAGATTTAGTCTCATTAAAGTTACAGTAATATATATTAACATTGTGAGGGCGTTATTGCCACTGCTCCCGGTATGTTTCTAGCTCACAGAAGCCTCGTCCTTGTAAATCTGGAGATAATAATGAGCATAAAAACTACCTTCTGATTTTTTTAAAATTAATTCTGCCCATTAATTGGTGAGTAAACACTGATTGATTGAAGCACTTTTTCAGCTATTTGTAGCAGTTTCTCTTTGACAGTTTTAAACAATATAAAAATAGTTGGCTGACATATAATTTACTTTGCAGGCTATCGAAATTCTATACGAGGATATGTTTAAAAAAACGAACTTACTCGCAAAATTTCCATTTACATAATCGTACGGTGCATGAAACAATTACACTCAGACTAAGACAGAATGACAAGTGTACAATTTGTAATAAACCAAACTATTTGGACGTAGACAGTACAAGACAACAATCGCCTGTAATTTAAAAGTTGAATGTTGGTGTACGTTCTATTCCCATGCAAAACTACGTCGTCACAACTGGTCTACACGCAGAAAATGGACGGAACCACATGATTCCGTTGAATTCCTGCCAATACTTAAAGCTGTTCTAACTCGCGCGAAAATAAATACCATAGCTTATCAGTATCTAAAAAAAAGTGATAAGTGCAGAAAAAATTATGTAACTAACGATAACATATCAATGCAAATGTATTTATCACTTACAGTGGAGTGCCCAAGGGGGCTCATAGCCCCAACCCCCCCCCCTTCCCTTTCGGCCAAGTATTACAAAAAAAAAAGTCAAAGGCAGGAGGAACATATAGCATAAATGAGGACTGACTACTATATAAAAAAAGTATACCCCTTTCGAAAATATTTGGCACACCACTGAATATTCAAACAAATGACACCTTGAGGGTACTTACCTAAGTCTTCGACGAGTTTTAACATCACACCTCCTATGTGTAGATCTCCCTTAACACGCAAAATTCTTTCCACTTGAAGATCGGTCACAAAAACCTTTAGATTCCACGATCCGTCGCCGACCAAATACCCGTCTGCCATCATCTTGGCTGTATTGTAAGTTGACTCTTGACAGGGGGATAAACACAACAATTTCAACTATGTTACTTATAAAACTACACGCACACGATTTTCCTCGAATTTCAAAACAAAACAATCTACTGTAATACAAGTGTCTACATATATGTCTTCAGAGCACTCATATTTCATTTGTGGCGAACAAAGACACATGTGGTACCCCACAATGGCATTTGAACAGTTAACACTTCTTGCCAGATTTCGCGCAACTCACTTTCACCCCACTGATCCGAACCACACGTTCTCTTTGACTGTGTTCAACTCTTCATTCGGCTACGAGCCAAAATAACATGTCCAACGCCCCCTCGACTTCTCCTTGCGCAAAGTAGATGCAACAACTTTTTAACTTATAAAATGGAATCATAGTGTTACCGACATTTTAATTTTCCACATAAGCTCAGTTTAATGTCAATATTTGCACGATCGTTCATAATACAAATGATACACTCTTCTTCTGCTGTCCCCTCTCTTGGCAAAAAGTTACAAACAAAAGTAGCTCGACTCCGCTACACGTTGTCTGATATCGCCGTAAAAGGCAACGCAAACACTACACTAGATAAAATATCTCCTAAGATTCGTTACTTGTAATTTGGTTTTAGTTTTGTGCAAGTCGTTGTCAAATATTATTTTAAATATATCCGTTTATTTTAAAACATTGATAAAAGGTTAATCAGCACAACAAAATTGTTATCTTGTGCAATAAAAACATGCCACCCGTGTTGTTCCAAATACGGTTCCCCCTTCAAGCCACGTTCGTTTAAATGTGTTCCATCTCTGTCATTTTCAAGGTTAAAACGCTCGAGATCTTGCTCCATATGTTGTATTTGCGCTTTTAATAAGTTGTACAAAAAAGTAAACAGTTTCCTAATAATAAAATGTAAAATAATAGAAAAGTCAAATAACTTTTACGTATTTCAGTGACATTTCCGTCAGATGGCAGCACACTCCACTCCAGAGGATTGTTTCAGGCAGTGTTGCCAGTGTTTCAGGTAAATGCTCGTGTGGTATTTACACAGATTTCTTAAAATATAAAGAAGCATTCTTGTCAAAGCATTACATAAATATTTTAAAATATCGGTACAATTTACGTTTTTATCTCCTGAGTGGTAGCTCGTAGACTGAGGATTGCCAACATCTTTCGAAAATGGAGAGTCCGCAAAAACCAAGATTTCCGACTAGGCGATTACTAGATATTGCCATGAATAATTTTTGTATATTAGTGTACGGCATTACAGTAGCTTTGTAGTTCAATTCCTCCGATTTCCACAATACAAATATATTTTCCATCAAGGGTCTACGGGGAAAACAAACTTATTAACTAGATGGGTTAGTGCAAGGGATTATTGTATTCCTAGCCGGCCCCCTGGCAGACTGATTATCACATCGCGCTACGACACCGGGGATCCCGGGTTCGAAGCCTTGCCTGGGCATTGATGTTTGTGAGTGTCCGTCCATTCATCATTCATCCCATCTTCGCGGATTAGCCAAAAATGGCACAAGAAGCGAAGTAAAATAAAGTTAATCAATTATTTGTTAACAGTTTCATAGATCGGAGACACATTAAAATAGGATATTTTGTGTATCGCATGGTTCGTACTTACCAATTGTGTATTGCGAAACATAGTTCAAGGTGCCATTATGCATTTTACACAAAAACTAAACGCTTTTTCTACTAAAATAACACATTTTTCTAAGTGCTAACGAACGCACGTAATGGTGCGATATCGCTTACTTTGCGAATGATATCGCTTCTTTTGTTTTCGAATATCATTGTTTCCAACCTTGTTCACCGAAAAATACCTACTATCGTGTTCGTCACGTGTGCAAATTGTACATTATGCACGGCTAGCTGACGGATAGCCCCACGAACCATTTCCGATAAGGTTAGGTTAGGTTTGGCAAGCGTAGTTAAAAAAATATATATATTGGAAACACTGATATGATTTCCCGGTCAAATAGATATCAGATGAAAGAAAATACCTCGACTAACGTTGGAAACCTTAGAGAAACTCATTTCCGTTAAGTAGTTTCTTCTGTAAAAATGAAGAAATGTGTCTCCGATGTATGAAACTGTTACCGATTATTTTATTTCTTTGTATTGTAATCAGTTTTTGGTAACACTTTCAATTAGTCAAAATGGAAAAAATGGTAAAAGTTGACTATCCGTCGGACACCTATAACTTCAGAGTTTCGTCAATTTTTGACATTCGTACTTACCTATCTGCTTTGCGGAACATTCCGTGAATGGTTTTTGGGGCTATCCATCCCGGAATCTGTGCGAAATTTAAACAAAAAATTATTTTTGTTTGAAATTTTTGACTCAAATTTCCCACTGATTCCGGGCTCCGCCCCTGGGGTAATTGACCTACCGCCCCCAACCGCTAACGTGGCCCTGCCTCCGCTCCGGCTCCCCGGCTCTTTCTATAGACTCCCTGTTAAAGGCATGTTAGAAATTGGCCGGAGTCACCTGCCCCCAAACTTTTAAATTTGAAGAAATCCGTTTCCAGGATACGGAAAACACCTGAATTTCACACAAAACACCTTCCCGAAGTTAGACAACTTATTATGGTAAGTAGTTTCTTCTGTAGAAATGAAGAAATCTGTCCGACGGATAGTAAAAAAGTACCGGAAAAACACTCTTCCCAGCTTCCAAAAGTCCACAGAAACTCAATTCCGTAAGTAGTTTCCTATCTTTTCTCCTGTAAATTTAAAGAAATGTGTTTTCACTATATCAGACTGTTACCGAAACTTACTTTCCGTAACATTCCTGAATGTATTTTTCTGTCATCGTTTCATCTTTTTTAGTGATAATTCATGTATAAAAATATCGCAATTCCCATTGCTTCCATGTACGAACCGGATGTTCCGTTCGCTTGATGACGTAACCCTCTGTCACTGTTTCCAATCACCCCATGTTTTTTCAACAAGATGATGTGATCCCAAATTTTAGCTGTGCATGCCTAACCTAACCTAACCTTCCCGTGAATAGTTTGTGGGGCTACCCGGGAAAAAATTGAAAACTAATAACATGGAAGTAGGCATTTTTTGGTTTAGAAGGTTGGAAACACTGCATCACTCGACAAAACACAAGCACGACGCATGATGATTCAGAATGCTCGCACCATATAGTACACGTACACATATGTATGTTTCTTCTGAATTCATTTCATTTTTTGTATATGTGCAATATCATTATCCTACAAAAATGTCTTACATGAGTAGGTTAGACAGGTTCAATTAAAGTATGTAGAGTGAATTATTTTCGTAACATCTCTGGCTGTTTAGCATTGGCAGCTTTGGAGAAAGTCATAAGTCCCGGAGCAGCCAATCAACAAATGAGCCGCTGGCGTCATCTCTACCCAGCACCTGTCGCTATCCCTGTTGCTCGTGCTCTGGACTGTTGGTAGGCTCACTAACTGGACTTGCACGGTCAGCTAGACTTGTTATGAAAATAATCTGACTCTACCAGTCTTATTCGTGCAGAGGTAGTGGTAAAGTGAAATGATAAAGTACACCGCTAGAGAGCAAAAGAGAGAAAATTTCTTGCTCAAATGATGTGCACAAAAATGGTACAGGACAGACAACAAATAAAAATAACAGAAAAATCACATAACGTTTAAAATAAATACAATAATGCAACCCAAGTGTCAATTTCCTGGTTCCATATTTGTTCGTACACCTACAATCACACCACAAGTATTCCAAATAAAACAGACACGAAGTGAACACTCACAAATTCCTAATACTTTGTTGAATATCCTTTGGCCTTAATGATTGCTTGACACCTTCGCTGCTTAGAATGCACTAGGTTGTGGCATGTTTCTGAGCTGATATTCTCCCACTCTTGCGATACAATCCTCTTGAGCACCTCTTTGGATGTTGTAGTTGAGTTTTCAACGTTTCTTTAATATGGCCCACAAGTGCTCAATTGGATTCAAATCAGCTGATTGCGGAGAGGTATGCAACTGTTTTGGAACATTCCAGGCGAGCCATTCCTTGTTGATACCCGCCGTGTGTTTGCTGTCCTTGTCTTGTTGGAACATGTAAACATGCTTGAGAATGTTATTGTACACTGTCTTGTCCATTATGCCATCAATAAAATGAATAGTTCCTACTCCCTTCAATGACATACATCCCCAAAGCATGATAGAAACCATCCCCTTATTTTCGGTGGAACGAGTATCAGCTACATTGTCATCTTCACGCACCTTCTTCCTCACCTATGATCCGAAAGGGTTTATTCTGGTCTCATCGGATCAGTTCACATTGCTGAAGAACTCCTGGTCTTTATGCACATGATTGTTTGCAAATTGTTCACTAATGATCCTATTTCCCTCAAAGAATGTCCTTTAAGAGCAAGATTGCCTGTAACACCTTAAAGGTCAGAGCTGAGCTTCATTCGCTTCCCTATTACATACTTCCCATGCTCACCGGGTGGTTAACACTTAGTAGCAATGCTAGAGTGGCTACACAGACCTGCAACTGTAGCTGTACGTACAAAAATGCAGTGTGCTGCACACAACTACGTGACATGGTTACTACATGACTCATGCGTACGAACAAGAAAGGTACGTACATCAAACATCCTCAAACCATTTATAATACTCTCCATCCAGTACATTTACTGCATCTCTCATCTTTTGTACAAATTACCTTTTCGAAGGTCCTCCCTGAATACTGGACACCTTTTGTTAGATATTTCGCCAACTAACCACGTGCAGAGGGATTTCATACAATTTATTGAGCCTGTACGAACAGGTATGGTACCCACTGTATATTCCCTTGGTATTTACCAATATACTTCTTCTACTTTATGTTCATAAGACATATTTAAGTCGGAGGAAATATCTTATGCCAGCCAAGTTTTTTTTGATTGCCGTAGGTTTTTCACACTTTGTTTTTATACCCTCACGCAAACACACACAAAAACAGAAAGCCAGCACCCAAAAGATATTGCACTATGACTGTCGCAACCTGCTTTTGGAGTGAAATTATTGTATCCCAACTTAAAAACCATTTATACACATTCTTCAAACTCTAAGCCGTGCACATTTCAATACTTTGAAGAGCTTTCCTCCTCCATGGCAGAGTGGTTTATATGATGTACTACAAAGTGGAGGTCTGAAGTTCAAATCTCTGGTCAGGACATTGTTTGGCCCATCAGTTTTTTCATGAGTTCATCACACATTAACACAAGAGGAAGAAAATTGATAACCTAATAGAAATAAAGAAAAAAGCTTGGCGAAAAATCATCTAGGGGCATTCCAGTCTTACATGTGTGACATTTTACACATACAGTGTAAGGTTCTGTATATGAGATTGGTTTAATGGTAAAACTTCGATATGGTCCCAACACCTCTCACTCGTTTATTTCGTCATTTTTAACATTCGTACTTACCTATTCTGCATTGCGAAAGATTCTTCAAGGTGTTGTTTTGCTTTTTTCACGAAAATAATTTCAATTTGTGACATGAGTAATTATTATTATTCCTTTTTTGCGCTTCCGTAAGACACAATATGGCGAGACAGCTTGACTAGCGTGGTAGATCATCAGTGGGTATGCAGTGTTTCCAACCTTGTCAACCGAAAAATCCCCACTAACCATTTACGGATAGCCCCAATTCATAAATAGCCCTACAAACAAAAAAATCCCACAAACCATTCACAGATAGCCCCAATTCATAAATAGCCCTACGAACCATGCAGGGATAGTCCCACAAACCATGCACGGCAAGGTTAGGTTTGGTTAGGTTAGGCAAACATAGTTAAAATTGTCATCTTCTTGCAAAAAAATGGTGTTGTTGGAAACACTGAGAGAGAGTTACGTCATCAAACGTTCACAACATTTGGTTCACGTAGTGCAAGCAATTGAAAGCAACAGCAATTGTACGTCGGAGAGATATTTCTGTTGAAAAATACATGATTTCCCGGTGAAATAGATTCCATGATGAAAGAAAATACCTCCACGAACTTCTAAATGCTACAGAAACTCATTTCCGTAAGTAGTTTCTTGTGTACAAATGAAGAAATATGTTGGGACCATACCAAAGTTTTACTGGTTTAATATATTCATAATGAACTACTTTCATAGAATTATGAAGTACTTTGTGGTGTCTGCTAACAAATGAAAAATAAAACTTATGACATAGCCAAATGCATGAAAAACATAAATAAAAATGTGTTACATGTGTGATATTTTAAAAATATAACAAAGTTTGACTTCATTTGTCTGTGAAGCATATAGGCTACAAATGAGAGTAATTTTTGTTGGCGAAATATGCATGTTATATGCATTCACAAACATTTAAACCTTAATGCAATTAAAAACAATGATAATTTTCAGATTGATTCTCTTTGATATTTACATTGAGCAGGACCACTTTTCGTGGAATGCCCCTCTAGTAACCAGAAGTTGGACCTTCATTTGTGCACAAGTGAACTTAAAACATACAACTGCCCAATTACAGCTTATAAATAGAAAATGCATCAATTAGTGAATCTTTTTCATTTTCACAAATTCTTATATAAAGAAATAAAGTTATTGATAAAATCTAACACAGTCAGTGGCATGCCAAAGGAAGGGTTGGTGGGGGTCATACCATCTCTTTCGCCAACTATTTCTAAAAAAAAGAATGTCAAAGGCAGAAAAAGATGGCAAACTGAGGACCGACTACTGAAAAAAGTATATTTATCCAGTCCTTTTCAAAAATCCTGGGCATGCCACTGAACAGAATACTAACGTTAATAAGTATAATAAACAAAACAATAACTGGACCTTTGTCCCATTTGGCAACTAACAGAAACCTTTAAGTGCCAACATTGAAAATCAACAGTAGTGTATACTAAAACACAAATCACCACGAAAAGTTCCAAGTTTGAACCTCAATCTCAGCATTCGTTCATCATTTGTCCTCATCATTATGGTTAAACTAGAAAGACAGGAAAAGAGCATAAAGTAAGAAAATGCAATAAGACATAATTCAGGTATTTTTTCTAGATAAAGGTAAGGTAAAGGTACCCTTGTGCCTGTGCACACATGCCATGTAGGCATATGGGGTGATGTGGAGGTAGAGCTCCACATATTCTTGATCCTGGCCATAGTTGGGATCATGTGATTAGCATCATGCCCGGCTTCTTTGCACCCAGGTACCCATTTATACAAGGCTGGGTGGGCCTCAGCCACTCAGTAACAGAGAAATGACTGGAAAAATTCCTGGCTCAGATCATCTGCCCTGGGATTCCAACAGGAGTCTTCTGCGTGGTAGCCAGATGCTCTACCAACATCTGAAATATGTTCCCAAAGGCCTGTCCCCAGATTCAATTGAAAAAAGAGGGCACATTCCTTCTCTTTATCACCATGATGGCAATAAGGTTGAAAATCACAGGCCATCTCCTGCAGTGTTACAGCACAAAGCAATATGCTGCTTGGAGTGATTTCTGGTGATAGGAATGAAGCACCTATTTCACTTTTTGTGAGGTAAAAAAACAACTTGCATTTTACAGCAACTCGGAAAGAGCATGTTGTACTGCTACACTTTGAATAATGTAGAACTGTCAAGTCATCTGCAAGGACTTGCATTTAAGCTGTAAAAGGAACCTCTCATCTGCCAAATTATGTTGTCAGAACTCTACCTGCTTCGATATAGCAAAATCTTGATTGATTTTTAGGGAGGTTTAGCTAATAAATAAATAAATATAGGAGATAATGTAAAATATGGGGAAGAATTGAAACTTTTACTGTACAGGACACGGAAAGTTAACTGTATATGAATGATTCTTTTAAAGGGGAACACCACATAACTTACATTTTGGAGGCTACTTATAATTTGATTTTGTTTATTTTGATTTCCTCCTCTGCCACTCTTGGCTAATCACAGAGATGAGTATGATATGATGAAATTAATGAAGAAACACTGACAAAAGAATGCCCAGGCAAGGATTCAAACCAGGGAGAGGGCTACTGATAGAAACTAATAATGAAAATAGGATATGATCTACTATCCATTTCATAATTATTGACTCCCTTATATCATGCTTTGCCATTAACATGACCATGCAAGTGATGTCAATGTGTAATATCTTGAAGCCAACATGCCTAACCTACTCAAAATGAAAAAAATAGTTACACTCTATAGACATAGGAGCAGAATTATAATGCTAAATGCATCAAATCTAACCTACTCATACTAGCATACAGATGCAGGATCAAAAACTTGTTCTGCACAAAAAAATGTAACTGGGAAACTGTTCTGTATGTGCCTATAAGCATGTGAGGAATTCAATTCATGCAGAATGATGACAATGGAACTACACAATTAAAATCTGAGCCAAATTTCCAAATCCATTTCATAAAGATTGATCCCTGATTTCATGCTTTACTATTCATGTTACCAGTGGATGATATCCATGTATTTTATCTTGTATTCATTGGAATGCATTTTTTAGTTTCTTTAAAAATATATATTTTTTCATTGTGGATTGTGTCCAATCATAAAAATTTAATTCTTGTAGAGTGAAGACTTTTTACTAGATGAGAAAAGTTAGACTGTTATCTCCTATATGGAATGGTGTATTCTGAATCTGATAAATGTCATTCAAGATCTCAGATTATTTTATTTTCCCTCACAAGAAACCAAAGTAACAATAAATGAAATGTTTATTTTAATTACTCACGCTTTCTCTTTTCTTCTGCCATATTTTCCATGTGGAAAAAATCTTCACATAACATATATTTACACAGCTACTTTTCGCAACACAATTTCACACAAGAAATAACATCCAAAAATCATTTTGTTGGAACTTTAAGCTTACTTCCACACACAGTTGGAAATTGGACCACAATTCTAGTAAGGATGTGCAATTAGTGTAGAGTTTTGAGTAATATGGCAGTTGATAGAACCAGTTTAATTTTAACAAATATTAAAATGTTATGAAATCCTGCATAAGGAGGAGGGAATACTGTTTCCAACATGCAGCACAAAGAGCTAACAGAGTAGCAAAACTTGATATGGGTGCTTGAGGAATATATTACCTAACATAATTGCACAAAATACATGAACTGAAAAGAAAAGTTGAAGGAAAACATGGAGCTTGATGAGAAATATAGAACTCGCTGTTCTGTTTTGTTCAAATACTTGCAAACATGTTGACAGAATTGAAATAAATGTGCATCGTATGTGAAACTGTATCCCATTCCCTTAGGCATCCTCACTAGTGTAACTGAAATGATAAAATTATGCTTATTTCTGGAATTTATAGTGATATTAGTTTTTCTGTCTTTTTCAGAATTTCTGCTAGAAAAGTGGACTCCATGGGATTATAATAAATAGGTAATCATGCTCGTTACACTAGTGAAAAGATATTTGTATTACCCACCACACTTACAGGCAACGCACTGCCTGCCGTGTTTGACTCGAAAATGCATTAGCTCTTTAAAAGGACAAGCTGTGGCTGTAGAGAGGTTACATGATCGGAGCCTCTTGCGAGTTTCCGGAAATGATTCGTCAGCATTCCTGCAGGGCATGATAACAAATGACATGCGGCATTTGCAAGAAGGAGCACCAAGCATGTTCTCAATGTTCCTCAACGTTAAGGGACGTGTCATGTGTGACAGCATTATTTATCGCACAAATGAAGACAATGCGTTCCTAATTGAGTGTGATAAGGAAGCACTACCTATGGTTCAGAAGCATCTGAAAATGTACAGACTTCGCAAAAAGGTTGATGTTGATAATATCGAGAATGATTACAAAGTGTGGGTCCTCTTCAACACAGATGTCAATAATGTAGATGATGATAAAGATAGAAATTCTTCATTGTTGGGTCATGTCTTGTGCAGTCCAGGATCTGCAGCTAGTACTAATCCAACAGTGCAACAATTGAAAGATGTGACAAATTCAGTTGTTACTCGCGATCCTCGATTAAGTGCTCTTGGCATTAGGATAGTGGCTCCATCTGAAAGCAATGTTGCAGTTATACTACGTAGTGACTCTGCCCCGCATGAGAAAGCTCCAACGTATCGCAGCCTACGGTACACATTAGGTGTCGGGGAAGGTGTGGTTGATTTACCCCCTGGGAAATGTTTCCCTTTGGAGGTGAACTGCGACTACTTGCATGGTGTTAGCTTTCATAAAGGTTGTTACCTTGGTCAGGAACTTACAGCAAGGACACACCACACAGGCGTTGTACGAAAACGACTTATGCCTCTGCTTTTCACATCTTCGCTGGAAACGTCACAGTTCGTTCCAGTTGAGAACGAAAGTGGGAAATCTGTTGGTAAAATACATGGAATCGAAAGCAATGTAGGCTTGGGGTTGTTAAGGATTGCTGAAGCTCTACAGGCGTCGTCATTGAAAGTTTCGGATGTTCCTGTTAAAACTCAGAAACCTAGTTGGTGGCCAAAACCAGCACCTAAAGAAAGAATTCAACCAAATTAACATCTATGTATACAATTTAGCAACAATATTTGATGTAGCCATCACAATCTGATCTGAAACTTAATAAAACACTAACATATGATTCTTGTTGATTTCTCTTGCATCCATAAATTCCATTTAATTAGGCCTTGTAACCAGTAGGTTAGCTGAAGTTATAACAGCATTGAATTGAAGTAAAATCATCCATATGGAGGGTTTGCCTTGACTAGGAGGAATAGAAGTCAAAAGTAGAGATGGTCAAATCTGGATGTCTGATATTTATTTTCTCTCTCCTACAAATATATGAATTATTTACTGCTTTCAAAATAGATACATGACAATTTTAATATCTGCCACACAGTTAACAATGTAACCCATCTCCTCCCAGTAATAAGCTGCACCTTGACCTGAATATTTTTGAAAAAGAAAGAAAGAGAATATCTACTTAAATTCTCAAATTACGGCAGTATACAAACTGGATATTACAATAAAAGGTCAAATATAACATGGAATATCGATCATGGGACTGGTTCCTCTGAATAGAATAAAAGACCGCCAAATTCTTTGAGTTTCAGTATCATTCAATTCAATATTCAATCAAGAATACTTTTTCTTGCGATTGTATTTGTACAGGAATTGTTGCTAGAAAGAAGTAAATTTTGAACCAAAATCTAGTTGTTGTTTTTTTTTTTGTTTGTTTTTTACACACATTTGAAGGTTAAACGTAAAAAGAGATATTCAGTATAGCAGACAACAATAGTTCATTCAAAATGGACTTCTTCAGCAGCCACTCATGTCTACCAGCAGTTGTCAAGTGATTCACTGTCACTCTGGAAGGCACCTGACTTCCTACTAGTTCAGCATCCTTCTCTGTGATATTGAGGTTCTTGTCTTTAGGTAGTTGTCCAGGTGATGTAACTTTGTTGCATTTTCAACTCAAAAACATATTTTCAAATGAACTCTAGTACAAAAAGCTCCTGCATAGCAAAATGATTAATGCTCTTGGCTTTAGTGCAGTTAGTTTCAGGTTCAATTCCTGCTGAAAACTACAAAATTCCCATATAGTAGTGGACTGGTCGGAAAGGCCAGAATACAATGGTGATGGAGCACGTCACTAAATTAAAGGCACTTGATAAACCTTGGCTTCGAAGGGAGTTTGGAGTTTTAGTTTTGAGTACAAACTCCCCAAACTTGAAATCAAGAATACTACTATGTGTTTTCAAGGATACTTCTCTGAGCAGCCTTTTTTTTCTTTTTCAGTTTCCTGTGTAATTTTTTCTAATTACTCCTAGAGGCAGACTAAAATGCAGTGGTGTATTCTGAAAATTTGACCTGAACCAAATCTTATTTATTGTATATATTTATTATATTATGCACCCTATCTACATTAATTAGATGTAATAGAAATAAAACACCACTGCAGGCAAGCAATTAAAACAGAAACAGAAGTCTTCAAATTTACCGGCAATTTCTATATTTTCATAAAATTTCCCTTTTTATCCAGCCCCCTCCAAAATTTTGAGAAAATCAACATTTTCAAATAAAATAAGTGAAAAACTTGGGGGACCAGAGTGGTAAATGCAAACACCCCTAAAAATGGGCTCCCGATTGGCATTTTTGAGAGTAGTAAATGCTAAAAATATAAGATATCTTATTGTGTATGCAGCCCTCCTACAAAGCACCTATGTACTATCCACCTTTACAATTTAGCCCCTCCAGAAAAAAAAATCCTGCGTACACCAGAGGCGATTCCTCCATGTAGGAAATGAGGAACTTCCTACAGTTCATTTATACTTGCTTCCATTTCTCTACTTTTTATGAGTTTAATAATAATGTGCGTTATAAAATTATGAGCTCAATGTACGTACAATTGACTAGGTTAGCTACTGTCAAGAGTTGACTGGTGGCGCTCCTTCCAGCCGCAGCCAAAATACGATGGACACACACGCTTTGCTGCCCTGCCTGAGGAACCTCGCGGGTATCACTACAAACAAATGGGTGAGGAGTGGAAAAGGGGCAGGGGGAAGGTTGCGGTTTTAAAGCATCCAGCGAGGAATCATCGATGGGGTCCTACATCAGTGGTGCCAACCCCATCAAAATGGTACTAAACGTAGCACAGCTTGATCTTCGTTGCATCCTACTTTTGGCATAATGGTCAAATCTAGTATACTCTGCAAACGCGACTCCCTGGGAGAGGGAAATCGAATTCAAAGGAATAGGTTTTCACGAAATTGAAATAAAATTACGTTCAAATCTTATTTATACTTCACCAGCGGACTTGTTTCAAATAAAAGGGAGTATGCACACACAGCGACACGCTTTTTTTACAACCATGCGACGATCCATCATCCTCTATCTTTTCTTTATCCTGTCGATTTTGTACCTGAGGAGATTTTAAAGCAGTAAATCTATAGAAGGTTGGCGGTAAACAAACCATTTTCTCAAACAGTTTCAAGTTCTATGCTCAACCCATCTTGTTTGTTGAGCCATTCTACACAATTTTGTGTAGTGAATAATAAGTAACGCAAGTTCAAAACTCGAAAAGTATATGCATAATTGAACTTAAAACTGTAGTTATCAGAAAAAAAGTAATTAATAATAAATCCTAGCACAATTTAGAAGCATTTATCATAATTTCAGAGTTTAAGCAGCACTTTTTATCATCCTCAATCCACACGACAGGGAGAGGGGACAAAATCGAAATTCTTGCAAAATCTGAAATATCGTCATGTATTTTCGTTGTTTTTTTTTATAGGTTCACATTAAAAAATTTCATAGTTCAAGGGGGCAGGGTCCCTTGCCCTACCTTGTGCGTGGGCCTGCAGGTAACATTCTAAATGCAGTGGATTGTACGAGCAAACCTTCCTCAGTTTACCATAACTTCTTCCTACACTTCAAAAAAGCCACGAGTCGCCACTGGCGCACACAAGGGTATGTACCCAAATCGTCCATTCCCATGATCTTCTGCCTTGTTTTACACAATGCTAGGTGAACAAATTGGAATGAAACCATCAACAAAGGACACAGCAAAGATGATAATAGACAAATTGTATAAAAGCATGTTCATTCATATCCACATTGAGAGGGTCCATGGATTGAAATAAAGTGCTAATAAGCAGAAGACCCCCTCTGCTATATCACCACCACAATTCAGTTTATTAAAATAAAAATAAATATTACTTAAATAATAATTGGAAATTTTATGTACTGTTACCTTAGCCACAGATTGATTGTATAGCAATATTCTAATATAAATGGACACAAATTGTCTACTATTATTTTCAATGACTAAATTAGTGCTCGGAGTGGAAGGGGTGGGGGTGGTATCCCTCTAGCTAGTAAATTTTTTGCAAAGCATCCTTCCAGCGGTCTCATTGTCCGTGTTAAACCTTGAGACACCCTCCCCCGATGGCACAGTGGTAACATCTTGTAATCAAGGGGCTCTGGATTTGATACCCGGTGGAGACATGTAGTGGATGATTAATTTTTCCATCAATATTTATCATTGTTATTCTGCTGTATTTAACGATTGTTTAAACTGTAGGTCCAGTCCCACATAGCCTTTTTTTCTGTGCATAAAGTGGACATAAAACAAAAACAAATACTCAAACCCAAACATTCCTCAGCTAACATTTTTCACTTCAGGCACTAGACTAAATTCACATCCTATGATCTTATATGAGGTGAATCAATACTGCTGGTGCTAAGACAGTTCATTTTCTATCAATTGATTTATTTTAATCAATCAATCAATGTGAGGTTCATGATTGGCGATAAAGCAAATTAAACTCGGCAACACCACAAAACAATCCTGTGAAAAGATAATTAAAATAGTAATGGGCCATTTGCGTCCGTGTCTATTTGAACTTGACTGTAAAATCATTTAAATTGCATAGTTGTGACAAAATGTACATCTAATTACAGAAAGCATACAGAAGAATGGAATCTGCAGAAACTAACACGGAAGTGGTTGCTGGAGGCATCTTCACGTGTTCTATGTGTAACCTATGTGAACGCTTTGACTATAAAGGAAAGAATGCTGAGTTTGCCAACAAGTTTATATTCAGTGAAGATTCTTACATCATGAAAGATCCATTTGCTCCGTCAAACAAAGGACTGTTTCTTCTGCTTGGATCAGATTGCTCTTGTTGTCTAAAACCCATTTGCCAGAGTGTAGACTGCAGCATTTTCTATACAAAGTGGTTTTGTGTGGAGTGTGCAAAAGCTAACATAACTGAATTTCCAAAAGTTATCCAGACAAAACTTCAAAGAATAAATGTACCAGGAAAAGGTTAAGAGATTTAGTAACGCCAGTATCTTCTGCGGCTCTTTACATCCTACCTCTTTTATATGCCACATTTCGGTACACGAAGGTTCTTAACAGTAAACGAAATATTAGGCATAATTAGAACTAGGAATTTTAGGCTAGAGAAACTAAGGTTTAGGTGCCTAAAATAGGCTTCCAAGGTATCAAATTTTGCTCTAAAAAGAAATTTGGCACATGAAGCAAACTTTACAACTGTGTTTGACATAAGACTATAAAAGTTGTAATTAAATGAAGTTTTATTCTTACATCAATGTTCACATCTTCAAAGAGATATATTTAATAAACAATAGATGTATTTTAATTTTTAAAGAAGCTTTTTGCAGTACGCATATTTAAGGACTGAAATTAAATTGATACTAGAGTATTAGCATTTTTGTTTCAATTCTTGAACCTCACATTTTAGATAAGGAGTGAATGAACATAGTGGACATTATTATCTTTGCCATCAGCAGTACCAATGTACGAGTAATGTTAGCAATTCCGCAAATGAGCGAAAAATCCACATTGCGAATTGTCTGAACTGAAATGAGTAAATAAGAGTATGATACGTCATGTTTTTTTAAAACCTTTTTTTAATATTGTACATAATGAACTTGTAACATTAACTTTAATAAAAATATTAAGCTAGTTTTTCATTTGTTTCACTTTCATTTTCTGTGCAAGGAATGGCCAGATTAGCAAGCAAATTGCCCATCACTATTTTCAATCTTACCTGTTTAAGAAATGGAATTGTACTGATACAGATCCAGCGTGTCATCTGCTTGGTGGTCTTTATTCTTGAATCAAACATTGCAGAGGAAGCAAATAAAAATAACAACCATTTGTCAAGGAATATTTATGCACTCCACTGCATAATCATTATTTACTCATAGATGCCACATAACATGTTCATGATTTCATTTGGTGACACTATTGCTATTCTGATGTAAGCAATGTTTTGTATTGTTCAAACTCATCTGCCACTGCACAGTTCTATACTCTGTCCAGGAAATCTCTGGACTAAGCGAACGAAAACAAGTCTCTGTGCAAGTAGTGACTCAAGAGAGCATGGATGGGAAAATGTGGCTACAGCTACCAGCTGTTTGTAGCAGCGTGCATTGCTTTCTCCACCAAATCAATTTCTCCCCTTTTCTACAGTTGTGTGTGGCCTTGGTCCACAGATTCCCAAGACTGTAGGTTCAAATCTTCATGTTGAAAATAAGATAGAAAAGTAGTTAAGTTATTTGAGTAAATTAATAATTTGTTAAGATGCTTTTTGCAGATAATTGAATTTTCACCATTAGCTTTCACCACACTCTCTCTTCAGGAGAATGGACAAGCTTAAAAAAACATGGTGGAAAGTAAAAAAGTTAAAATATGTGAAATTAGGTAAATGAAAACCAAGAAGCTGTTGCTTTGTCAGTTGGTTGACAGCAAAAGTGACCTGTGATGATCTAGATTAAAATTAAGTGTGACGATTATGGTCTGATTACTATATAACGACGCTACCAGTATACCATCAGGACAGAAAGGCCCCACATAAATGTGAGTAATCAATAAAGACATATTCAAGTGCTTGGAACAACTCCTTGTATACTGTAGAAAGAAACTAGAAACGGACAAAAAATGGAAGTGCACACCAAAAATAAGACATCAAGAATCCACAGCTACAAATTAGAATTTTTTGGTGTATTTTTTGCTTCACATAAAAAAAAAATTGGGGATTAAGGGTAATCTCGTAAAATAACACATTTGTTGGTTTACTAGGGATGAAAATAGGTTTGGCATATACTTATAGTACTTTCTGGCAGAAATAGGTCTTCTGGTGTTATTGCAATTAATTTTGCAAGCAATACAGAAATATTATTATTAAAATTATAATTAATATTATTGAAGGGTATATTTTTTACACTGGGTGCTTGAGAAATTAGAGATTTATGGATATATACTATCATGTATTGGTTTTTTTTCCTTAAGTAGCGGTCTAGACATCAAGGTTTCACTGTATACCCAAGTAAATTATACTCTATTACATGTACAAGAGTTGTCCAGAAAGTAAATTCTGATGGGCTATTAAGGAAAAAACAAGAATATATTTGCTTTGATTGATTCATTTGATTTAGTTTAACTTTGCTTTTCTGCCACTTCTGGAGAATCATAAAGCAAGAATACATTTGCATACCCTTCATACCGGGTGGGGCAAATAAAAGTGGCCCGGAGAACAAAGTTCCATGGTACAATCTCCGGGCCACTTTTATTTGCCCCACCTGGTATTACCATTTGATGTACGAGGGTCATTCGGAAAATAACCCTGTTGTGGCATGGCGCTAGTAGTAGCGCAACCGTTGTTACATCACGCAATCTGTGATTCAGTAAGCTTCCAGCTGTGTTAGTGAGAGCATCGTAGTGCCGTGCGTGTGCTGGCATCGAAAATCCTACCAAATGCGGGGTACACGGAGTGATAAGATTTCCTTATGTAAAAAATCTGTAAGCGGCAGACATTCATCGTGAACGTGGTACGACAATCACTTCTGAAGTTTACTTAACACTTTGCAGAAACTGAGAAGAGCCCTACAGAACAAACATCGCGGTCTGCTGACATCTGGGGATGTGTTCGAGCATGACAACGCTCACCCTCACACTGCTTGGCGAACACAAGACCTTTTGCGCCAATTCAAATGGGATGTTTTTGATCATCCCCATACAGCCTGGACTTGGCTCCTTCTGATTTTCATCTGTTCACTCACATGAAGAAACTGTTTGGGGCACAGCACTTCGCTGACGATGAGGATCTTCCAGTGGCGAAGCGTGCTGTCTCTGGAAGGGTAGGCACAGGACGGAGCAGGGTTTGGGGGGAGGGGAAGATGTGATTTTTTTTTAACAGTAGTATGTTAAAATATAGCCCCTAGAAAATAAAAGATAACATATTGCCTGAATCTCGTTTACTTAAGTCGGGATAGTGATTGTAAAGGATAATGTAGTGATTAACGCTCTCGCCTTATAATCAAGAAGTAGAAGGTTCGATTCCTCCTGGAGGCATTGGTTCAGATTCTACGCTTTATGCTTTCCCGCACGAATCACATAGGTTGTTATCGGACCAGCTGAGGCACTCTCGGGCGGGCCTTGCTGAATGCTCAGATACGGTTCCAGGCAGGGTTGCAAACTTGCGGTAATTATCGGAAGACCAAAAATTTCAGTTTTCTTTTATTAAGCGTCGTCTAATGAAATTTATAAGTAATAAAATAATCCGTTATAGACAAATATATTAGGGTAGGCCCGGCCTCCGGGCCTCATAGGACGCTTCGCCACTGGGATCTTCAAAATGCTGTGACAGGTTGGTTGAATTCCCTAGCGGTCGAGTTTTATGCGGAAGGGATTTGTAAGTTGGTGAAACGCTATGACACATACTTGAATATACATGGCGACTATGTTGAAAAATAGAGGACAGTTGTACCTTTCAGATGTAAAGTAAAAATGTGTTGTATCTAGGCATTTCTTTTATTTACAGCCAAACTGCTCGGCTATTACTTTCCGAATGACCCTCGTACTTAGACACAATTACCACCATGTTTGTGGCACTTGCCATACAGCGACATCACCAGATTTTGTATCCCTTCATTGCAGAAACCAAGTGGTAAAGGCTTCTTTGAACTTGGCATTGTGGAACTGCTGGCCTGCAGCCACACCCCTTCTTGTATCATTGAATCACTCGTGGCATATTCCCCATACACCTCACAAAGCTGCTGCTAAATTTCAGCCAGTTTCATGTTCCTTACATTCAAGAAACTGATTGCAGACTACACTTCACATGCAACAGTCTTCTCGATTTTCTTCAACATTATAAACCCACACCACGAAGAGTAAACACTGTTCAAATGCTTATGAATTGCATCTGTGACATGCCACAGCTTCGACAACCAGTGTTGACTGCAGCACTGTAGTGACAATATTTGAAAATTTATTTACTGGGTATCCTTGGTACCATGACAAGAACCTTTTCATAATATGCATCTCCGTTGGTAAAAAAAGAAGCATTTAACATTTTCTATTTTAATATATTTATTATCTAAATCAACACTTTGGTGAATGCAATAAAAGTACTTTTTCGGTCACTTTTCACTCTTCATGCATATTTCTTCATTAGCTGCTGTGCAACTGATTTCTTTTTTAAAAGCATTTTGCTTGACTTCTTTTTGGGGACCTAGAATGAAAAGAAACAATGTTAAAAAATTCTCTCTCATGGATGCATGTGTTTGTGAGGGTGTATAGTAAGGATGAGAGCAAACTTGGGCAAGTCTCACGATTTGGGGTCTGGAGGGAGGGAGTTTTTGGACCATAAATCAAGGTCTCCCCTGAATTAGGAAAATTATTTCCATGACTTACCCTGACCAAATGCATTAAAAAAATCCCTGAACTCGCACATAATTGCATTGATTTTTAAAAAAATGCCTTAAGTCGATAGGGTTTTTATTTATTTTCTGTCAATTAATGTAAATTCGGGCACATTTACACTGGTATCTGATAGTTAAATCTAACATAAAGAGTGCAGTCGGTTTTAACCTTGCACTTGATGTTGCAAGCAGCCAATAACCACCTCCTTCCCACTAATGAAACAGGAATCAGCAGTGTAAGAGCCAATCCTAGCAAGCAGAGTAGATAATGTAGAGTAGCATGGACTGATCATGCATCTAATCCATTTCAAGTTTTACTTTTGCTAATTTCTGTTCTTTGAAGATTCTGTTCAAGGACATTTCAAAACTGGAAACTATTCTTGTTGTGAAGATCGAAGGGAAAAAAAACACCCTCCCACCAGCAGAGAGCTGCAATTTTGTTCTTTCTCCCACTCATTCTTACCCACCCCTTAAAACAGGTTTACCTGCTGCCCTGTCTGCACCAACAAGTGGACTTGTGTCTTTACCCAGGTTCCTCTTCTTCCAGGTGCTCTGCACTTACAAGGTAACTGATTTTGACTAATTGAGATGATGAGGAGGAATGATGATATGATGAAATTGATGAAGGGACACACTCAAAGAACACCCACACACAAGATGGGATTCGAATCTGGGATGGTAAGTGTTGAGATCGTGAGTCCAGCATTCAACGCTCTCGGCCTTCGGGGTGACACAGAGGACTTCTCACAAAAATAGATTTCGAGAATGTGTTAAAATTAGTTAATCAGTTCTACGCATGACAAGTACGTCACGCAGTGGGAGGGGCAAGAAGAACGCACTGAGACTTGCAAGCTAGAAGCTATGGTACCTGACGGGTATAGAATAGCTGGCAGGAGCCATGAGGGCAGGTGGTAAGGCAACGTGCTGAAGGAAGTTTGTTGTGCAGGTTGCATGACATTTTAGGAGTGATCTCTCGCAAACGTGTCTGTCCCAGGTCTAGTGCAGGCCTCTGCCCACCAGTGACGGGAAAAAAAAAGTCACTTTCCGGCTGCAACAACAACAGCAGAAGTGATATTTGTTGATTAGCTGCTATGGCATATTCCTAAAGCTGTGTATGCCAGTGTCTGAGAGATACTTGTGGATGGGGATAAGGAGCATTTATCCTGTTTATAGATGTCTAGCCCTTGATGGGGAGAAGGGGTGGGGGGGCTGCTTCAAGCAACTGGAACCTGCCTAGAAAATTTGTAATAGCACAGGGGTGAAGTGTGCAATGCTTCAATGGTGTTGGAAGGCAATGATGCAGTTGCCACTTAGGCCAGAAATTTAATGTTGTGTTTAATTTGACCATATAAGTATTCATTTATATATTTTAGGTATTTAGAGTAATTTCTGGTGATTCACATGAAAATTTACACACATTCTATTACTAGGTTGGCCAACCATCCTGGAATTGAGCTCACTCTCCCGGTCTCCCAGAGAAACTTTATTATCTCCCAGAATGAAGAGATTTATTAATTTATTATTACTATTTTTATTTTCTTTTGGTATGCTGAGCAAAGAAATTTGTTACCACAAACCAAATCACTAAACTTTTCAATATTATTTTGAAAAATCATGAAAAATGAGTCATTGTTTAATTGGGATGAGGGAGAAATAGAAATTTTAATTAACATTGTTGCACCAAAGTATCTACACAAAATGAAAACAAAGGCATTGTTGCATGAAAGTCTCGAGCCTTTTTTATTTTCCTCCACCCAATTTTGCTTAATTATACAGATTATTTGTTGTATGTTACAGTGGGATTACATATGCTGCGTCCATGTAATTACCATGGCCATTGGAGAAAGGAAAATAAAGTATTTCTACATGTTCACTGTTGCACCAAAGAGTTATTTCGATTGGTTACAGGAAAAGAGTGATTCTGAGGTTGAATGTAGAGACTGTCTCGAAGTATTCTCGGTAAAATTCAAGATAAAGTTTCATTTTGAAAAAAAATTGTTATAGGTTATAGTATTTCGAATTCAGAAGAGTCTGTGTATACATATATTGACTTTGTTTGATTTGGTTTACTTACAAATTTTGATCGCTGGGTTGTTTCGATCAAGTAGCAAGTAGCAAGACAACAAACATAACAGCTGAAACTGGAACTTTCGGTGGTAAAATTGTGATTCAATGTACTTATCCAATTAGGCAACTGATGTTGGGTGGCCAAGGGGTCATTTATGATCATCCATAAAAGAGCTCTGTTCATGACTATGGCAAAACAATGACCCTATTAAAGTGATATTGTTAGACATTGAGCAATTTTTTTAGTGAACTACTTTTGATGCTTCTATATCCATCAAGTGCAGTCCTTGTCTAGAATTTTATGACATGCAACCACTAGTTTTGAACTTCTGTACATAGTCTGCATACAAATTATGCTTGTACATGTTCCATGACAGGCAGCAGTGGTGCAGGAACGTTCCTGATTTGGGGGGGTACAAAGTCTATCTCTTCATCCGTCCGTGTATGTCTGGTTCTTCATATATATATACACACAGTGTGTGAGTGTGTCTATATATATATATATACATAGACACACACACTCACACTGTAAAGAAAAAATAGCGACACTTGCTCGGATATGGTTTCACAAGATTCATTAACCAACACCCCCTGTTCTTTTCTATTTTCATTTATTTTTTTATGTTTCAATACAAGAGGCTCCCTCTGGTGCTACTCTAGTAACTAGCGTTACTTATAATTTTGCCTGTTGCATGGAGGACGATGAGTGCTTCGTGCGATGCGAACTTCCCGCATGCACAATGCACCTCAAAAGCAACAGAGTAGCACCAGAGGGAGCCTCTTGATAAAAAAAAAAAAAAGGAACTGGGGGTGTTGGATAAATGTCATCCTTTTCGCAAAACCACCCCCCATTTCTTCTGTGATGATAGGAGGGAGTGAGAGAGGCATCACATGATGACAGGTTTTCCATCGAATAAACACGACCGACGATGCCTCCTTCCTCTCTCACTCCCTATCTGCTCCCTTGCAACACTTCAGCACCCCTGCTCGTTCTACAGTTTACTAATGCATTCGAGAACGCTCCTTCACAAATACGGCTGGTGGACGAATCCTTCTTTTCTTATTGTTTTAATTCACTTCATAATCTTGTGAAAACCATATCCGAGCAAGTGTCGTTATTTTTTTCTTTGCAGTGTATATATATATAATGATGTCCACAGATTTCTTTCTGGTACATATAACCTAACACATATGGGGGTGTACATATACTAGCTTAGAAGCATTATTTATCTGCTTTCAGTATTGGAAGTTTAAATGACAATGGTGAACCTAAATGTTGCAAATCTCTCAAACTTAATGCATACATAGTAACATTTATGAATATGTAAGTGAGAATAAAACAACTATTTAAAAGTAAAATTTAATGATTTAGGTAGTGTGATGACTATATTATTGATTAAAAGTTGAATTTTGCTACAGAATTTCAATATGATATAATCGTATAAATAATGCAACAATAATAAGTCTCAAATAAGCTACACTTTTTCAGAAGTATTACTGCACAAAACATGGGAAAATGTACTTCAAAATAACCTGGCAATAGTGTACATCCACTGCATAGACATAAATGGAATGCAAATTTTATGTTGTAATTACACTTTATGAACGTAAAAGTATTTCAATATTTCAACTCATTTCAATATTTAAAAAAGCAACATGAAAACTAAAGTGTTATTTCCCTGCCTTTACACTTTTCCAAATACACTTTTTCTGTACTCATTGTTCACAAATTCTTTCATCAATACTGCCAGGTCCAAGTTGTCTAAATGGTGTTGATAAGCATGAAGAACACAAAGGTGATTCAATCGTTCTTGGGACATTGTGCTCCTTAGGTAAGTCTTAATCCTCTTCAATGTGGAGAAGCTTCTCTCAGCAATTGCTTTTGTTGCTGGAATTACAAGAAGTTCCTTCAATAATGCCTCAATCAAGGGAAATAGGTTTCTAGTTTCCTTGTGTAAACTTCTGAATTTTGCTACAACTTGATGGATTCCTCTTATCTCCGAAAGTCTTGAAAACATCTACAATTTGTTTTGTTGCTGGAATTCCCCTCTTTTCAGCTTCAGTTATCATAGACTGCTTCCAATTTTCAGGTGACAAAAGTATTAGATTTTCCAGTTCGCAGTAGGTTTTGAAATCAGGCTGATCAAATCTATACGATATTTCTCCGCAAATATTATCTAGTGCTTCAAAAAATGCTGTTTTGTACATATCTTCAACAGAGGACCGACCACCTACGAGGTTCAGCTGGTTTCTCAGAATGCTCTAAACGTTTGGGTGGACACCTTACTCTAGTCCTCTATTAATTGGTGGACATTATTCCAAATTTTCTAAATGTTTCATCATTTTGCTTTCCTTTCAGATGATTCAATACTACTTCAACAGCTTCTCTGCTACCGATGACTGTTTGGAAAGACTTCTGAAGAGAGATACTTAGTTTTTCAGTAGGTGCAAAAATAACTGACAAAGTAAGATTCCAAAGACTGTAGATCCTTTCATTAGGTTGTCAAGAAGACCACGGGCCTTGCTTGAAGAATCACGAGGAGCTCTAGAAATGTTCTCGAAGAACGCTAATAAAGCAGAATAATTTTCAACTATCGCATGTAAAGCTGAAGTATGAACTGACCATCTTGTTGGGCACAGAGGGCAAGTTGAGGTAAACTCTGACACTCCTTCAGCAGCTTTGATGTCTTTGAACTGTGATATTCTTCTTGGAGAATCCTTTAGAAATACACCAATATAATTTATCAAGTTCATTGTGTCTCTCAAAAGAGGGATGGTTCTTGTGGTATCTTGAAGAGCCAAGTTTAAATTGTGGTTATTACAGTGTACAAATAATGCTAAAGGCTGTTTCTGTTTGATTAATGCTTGAACTCCTTTTCTTACACCAGACATGTTAGCACCCCCATCATAACATTGTCCTCTAAGATGTTCTAAGGGCAAGTTAAATCGCTGCAAAGCATCGATAATAATGTCATGCAGAGCACTTCCAGTTGTGTTAGATGTTTCGTATAGACCCAAAAAACATTCACGTACCTCTAAGTCATTCACTGTTCACACACTGATTGAAACTTGCTCTTTACAGCTAATGTCACAAGTGTCATCGACAATTAGGCTAAATAACTTGTTCTCTTTTACTTCAGAAATTATTTCTTGTAAAACACAGTGAACCATAATTTGCAGTATTTCATTTTGAATAACATTAGAACTGAAGTCCTTTTTTCAAAAACTGTTCAAGTTGTGGTATTTCATCTTTTCTCGGTTGATTGAGCTGGCATACATTTCCACTTTCCTTGTAATGTCCTCGCAAAGGAATTCCCTGCCTAGCCAAGAAACGCAAAGAATTAATCATTGCACGCAAAGCCACTCTTGCACATTTGTGCTGTTCGTCCTTTGCACAAGAAAGTACACTACAAATTGAAACGAATTCAAGACCACCGAGTTAGGTTACAGCATCCTTATGAAGTGGACTGCATTCATGTGAAGTCAGTTTCTCATTTGCTTTATTCCATTTACGGAATCCACGACCATTCACGAGATCGGACACTTTCACTACTTCGTCATACTTTTGTCCAGAGTCCTTTCTTCAGTGCCTTGCAACAATAATAACAAGGTAATCCTTTTATGGATGCATTGTAATGGAGCCAAGGATACTCACGATAGAGCTTCGTTTGAAAGTAGAACTTACGCCCGTTAATTATCTGTGGTGAAATATTGAAGGGGTGATATGGTCTGTTGTCAAACATATTGGAACTTCCACTTCCAGAACAAGATGTTTCTTCAGAAGAATCTTTAAGAGATTTTTTTAAAGAGCTTGCAACATCATTTATTTCAGCACGCACATCTGGAACGGAAAATTTAGGAAATAATAACTAGGCCTACTTATCCCTGTGTTTAAATATGTGCAATTAAAAATCTTTTAAATATAGTTAATGCAAATACTATAAAAATTTATTCGCCTTATCATAAGTATAAGTCAGTATTCTCAGGATACCCTTAAAATCAATTTTTAAAGTATTAATTTTCAAAGTTGAAATATTTTTATGTGATGATTCATCCAAGTCAACTATTTATATGAATATCTTTGAAACTAATAGAAGTATAATAGCAAAACTTCGTTGATTTAAACCTTGAAAATACTAACTTTGTACAAGACAAATTAATAAAATTATACAATTTCGTATCTTACTGCTATTTCTCCACCTGGGTAACAAACATATGGGATTTACCCAACTTAAACGCAATTACAGTTTTAAAAGAAAGAACACCATGAAAATATGCCCGAGACTAATACTAACTTTAGAAAGAATTGTGTAATGTTTAGATTTTTATAGCTTTAACTTAAATTACAAACTTTTTTCATATAAATTGGCAACTTCAACAATATTTCAGTCAGGAGTGTTCAACTAATTTATAATTAAGGACCATTTTCAATCCAATAACATGCTAACTCGCTACGAATAGTTTCAGGTACAAGTGTAGGATTCAAAATGAATGTCCTTTCATCAATTTCACATAGCAAAGCGACGTAAAAATTACCAAGACTATCAACAAGATCAACCATTAGCTACATATTTCGTGGTCAGAAAGCACACTCAGTAAATACGAGTATATTTTCTACAAAATGAAATAAGACAAACCAGAGAATTAGGAATGCCCCTTTATTATAGACCCAGTGGGGAAAAATTACCTTAATTTTTTCATATTAGGGTAAATAGTTGACTAATGATGAAACACGATATCAGAAATATCTTTATTGTTTGCGTATCAATAATTCTTGATTGATAGATTGATTTGGTTGATTTTACTTTGCTTTTGTGCCACTTTTGGCTAATTGTGAAGATGGGGATGGTTGATGATATGATGAAATTGATGAATGGATATTCACAAATATCCATGCCCAAGCTGGGATTCGAACCCGGAACCCCTGGCATCTGAGCATGATGTGCTAACCACTCCGCTACGAGGGCCGGCTATCAATAATTCTTGTTAATTCAAAAAGACTATAGCTTAACTAAAACTAAGAGTGCGCTACTAGATTTTATGGAGTAGAGTTTATTTTTTAATTACTTTATTGATTTTCATAAATAAATTAAAATAATTTCTTGAATTGCATTTTTTCTTATTTTGTTCCATGGCTTTTCTTCCACATTTGGCTAATCGTGACAATGAGGATGAATGGTGAATTGATGTAGTAAAATAGATAGCTCCATACTAAGAATTATAACCTAAAATCTCTGGCATTCTAGCACCTTTTGCTAACACCACTCTGCCACAGAGACTTCCACTGATCTAACCTTATGTAACTAGTACACTGAAAATATTGCTCTCTTAAAAAAATGTATGTTTATGAATTATTACATGAAACTCATTCCATTTATATCTAGTGCTGATCTAAACGTACTAGCCCTGATTTCAGACCTCCGCATTTCATTACATCTATCTTATAAGCATACCCGCGTTTCTTAACACATTGGTTAAGAAAGGAAAGTTCAATTTTTCCCAGCCAATTTTAATAAAATTTAGTAGTAGAAGCAATTTATTAACATTTTTGTATTAAAACAGCGAAGAAACATTATACCAATTTGACCTTAGAAGTACAGTAAAACCTCGTTAATCCGAACTATGATAAGCTGGACTCCGCTTAATCTGGACAGGCCAAAAAAAAAAGCAGAATGCTTTTGGAAGAAGCCACATTGACACTGGAATACCCTTGTACTGCACTGTGTGTACAGTATTGCTTTACATTTTACTGTACTGTATAGTGTATTTAGGCCTATGACCTTTAAATACACCATAATAAACGTGTTTTATTGCTATAAACGGAGTTTTAATGCACTTTCTACTCTTCTTTTAGGTTATTTCAGTTAATCCGGACTGTTGTTATCCCCCCGTTATTCCGGATTAATGAGGTTTTACTGTAATTCTAATTGCTTAAACAGAAATAATGACCACGTTTAACTTGGCATGAACTACAAATCCACCAAGAGAATTATGTATTATCCATATTAAAAAAAAAAACAAAAAAAAACACATATTTCACAGTTTGATTTTGAAGTCCACTTTACGCATAGCTAGGCTAATCAGGACTGGACCTACAGCTTAAAGTGGGGTCTGAACCACTATGTGCCTCCAGCGAGTATCGAACCCTGAACCCCTTTATTACAGGGCGACGACGTTACCACGATTGAATAGTCTACATGTAGAAGCGTAATAGTAATTTACTAACACAAGCCGTGGAAAGGATTTTTAATCTGTTAAATTTCCCTTCAAATACAGCCATGCTTGAAATCTGTTAACTAAGTATTGGAGAATAAAGATATAATCACATACCTTCTTTTATCAATTTATCTACTTCTTGAAATTCAGCATTTGTTTCGCTCGTTTCCACTTTCCTTTCTTTGGCAAGAATTGGAACAAAAAGTTATTTATAGTTCTCCTCGCCATTGTTTAAACTACACCTACTACCACTTCCATACACGTTCTGATAGAAAATGAAGTTCGAAGAAAACGTGTATGTACGCCACTGAATCATTGACAGTTGCTCCCTGCGCACCAGTGTCGCACCAAACTATACTACCAATTCACTCAACCGGAAAAGAATGTGAGAACTGACAAACCCAAAGTTACGTTGACCGGTGCCAGCTGGACCCTCAAGTCCGGAGTGGGTATCATATTACCATGCATGTCGAACGAAGACTGCGACTTTTCAGTGTTGACGGAAATGTTTTTTTTTTTTTTTTTTTTTTTCTCCTTCTGGTCAGTAGCAGAGGGAAGGAAACCAAAACTTCACTTCAACAGCGAAGGGGAAGCAAGAGGAGAAAACAAATTACTATTCAATTTAGTTTGCAACTTTACCACGGTTCAACTCAATTCTATTCAAGTTGTTTGAGTTAGAAGAACTTAAATAAATTTTAAATCTGTGAAGTTGAATCTTCCGAGTCACACATTCCTTATTTCTAGGGATGTGCCGAAGCCGATTACAGATGTATGAAAATTGGCAGAAATTGACACATCAGCATCGGTATCGGAAACGGCAAAAATCCGATATTTAAACCGGTACAGATTATACTAGAGTTTTACCTTCTAAAAAGTTTTATATTCTGGTTTTGTAAGATTTATTGAAAATTTGGTTATGATTCGTCATTATTGTAGAGTTTTTGTAATAAAATTATTGCAAAATTCTCATTCAGAGGATCAACCTAACTATAAATCGGAAATAAAACAGTACATTGCTGTTGTTTTGGAAATTCAAAAATGAGTATTCAAACCTGAAGCAAGTGCTGAGAAAATACTTGGGCATACCTGCTGCACCAGTATTCAGTGATTGAGTGTTCACTGTTGCTGAACAGATTTGCGTTAAGAGAAGAAGGAGGTTACTTCCCGAAGTGCTTCCAAATCTCGTATTTCTGAAGTTGAATCTGTCAGAACAGGAATTCATTTTGCATTTCAAAGAACTGCTTGTGTACTAATGATAAATCTCTAGGTTCACATAACCTTTTGTAGATGCAAATGTACATTCGCATCTCTTGAAAATATATGTATATACATATGATATGCAATAGAAATGTACATAGCAAATTTATTTTTGTCATGCAGAAAATAACATCCCATTTCTGTTTATAAATCTTATGTATCGGAATCGGTTAAATATCGGCATCGGTATCGGTTCCAAAAATTATCGGTGAGTACATCGGCATCGGTAAATTTTCAGCTTTGTCACATCCCTACTTATTTCCTTGTCAAATGAACTGTAGGAGGGTACAGGGGGCACAATGGGATTTAAGCATTTAGGGGGGTACTGTAATCCCCTTTAAAATTTTGGGGGTACAATGAACCCCTGTAAAAAACCTCTCCTAACAACATGCAAAGTACATTTACCATAAAATCTAGGCAAGTACAGTAATTACCAGCACTGAGACGATACTGACATCATTATAGGAAACCATGGGTTCAAATTTAATAGCCAATACCTACAAAGACTGGGTAGCCCCCTAAATCCACAAAAATGTTACACAATACGTTTGCTTCATTGATTGAATGATGTATTTGGTTTACTTTGCTCTTATGCCACTTTTGGCTGATCGTGAATATGAAGATGATGAAATTGAACGAGGAACACTCACAAATAACACAGATGCTCAGGTTGGGATTTGAACCCGGGACCCCTGGCATCTTAGCATGCTGTGCTAACCCATGAGTTTCCAGAATTTTTCATGGGGGGGGGGGGAGGAGTGAAAGTTCATCTTTAAGGTGTAAGGGTATATTTTGAGCCCACATGACCATAAATTGGGCATGTGTGAAAAGTTTTAGGGGCATGTTGAGATATTATGGAAAGGGGTGGCAGGGTGTTGGAGGTGTGTGGATAAATCACTTTGCCACAAAGACTGTCCTGCAATACTTTCAACGAATCTATCCTGGATATTAGACAAATTTTCAGTTACTTTGCACAAGTGTTGTGTACAAACAAGGAATATGTGATTAAGTGACAGGTGTTTTAATATCCCAATGTATTTCTTTGAATATTTTAAGGTATGGTATAATTGCAGTGGAATATTTATAAATATTCTGAACACAATATTTAATTGTTGCAATATTGGTACCTCTACCAACTCAGCTCTAGTACAGTATTTAAATATCATTTTTGCTTTACCTTTTTCTTCATCTTTTGTTGATCTGCCACTTTTTGTCCCTGGAAACTTTTTGAACTATCTTTCCAGTCATTTGTATTTTTCTTTGCTGATCCTTTTAATCCACCTTTCGGTTTATGTCTGGGTTTAGGTTCAGTTCTGTTCCACTCCTTTCCCTTGGAAGAGCCTTCTCTCTGTTGCGACTTCCTTTTGGACTTTCCATATCGTTGGACCCTAATAGGACGCTTCTTTAAAAGCTGATTATTCATTTTTAGGGCCAATTCCACAGATTCTGCATTCTGCAAGAAAAGCAAATGTTAAGTTCAAAATATGAAATAGTATTTCTATTTTAATCAAGCAGCATATTTATATTATTTGAGTCAATTTAGTGAAGGTGTGATACAAAAGCTTCATACTTGGAATGAGGTAATACAAAATTGCCAGAATAGAATCAGGGATGGAAACTGGTCAAAGGGTCAAAATTATTGAAGCTGTGAAACAAACACGACTAAACAGAAGAAAAGATCAAGAAAATAACTGTCCTAAACTGAGCAGGTTCCAGCCATGTTCAGTCATCCAGTAAGACACTTTCCCCTTCCTAGCTCCATCTGTAGAGCGAGGGGTGAGTCTCAGTGAACTTCATTTTGTTCACATGAACACATGCTCCCAGACATCAGACATTAAAAAACTAAATACAAAAAGAAAAGTGGGCAAGATTAAAAACCTGTTAAAAACAAGATTCTACAAGAATTTTCCCAGAGATAAAAAATTCTTTAAGAAATTTAACTTCAAAAGTGATTTTAAAATTCAAAAAAATGTTGAATCCACAGGAACATAATTTGTTCATGTTCAAAGGATTATGTAAAGCCAGGGTTGTAAGCTAGACTGATGTGTATGTGGGGGGGTATATATATATATATATATATATATATATATATATAAAGCAGTATACCAATATTAAGCATTATATTTTAAGAACTGATGTTACTAATCAATATTGAGAACATCGTCCACGTCTTGTAATGCAGCTACAGTACAAAACGTCACATTCACCTCAGTAAAGTGCCAAACATGCAATTTTGAAACAAATGAAGCAAGCGAAGTGAGCAAGAATATTTTTACATCCATTTCTTTGCAGGCTCTCAAGAATATTAATATAAAGGGGTATCAATACTTTCTTAGGATCCCACGATATTTACTCTTTTCCAGTTTTTCTTTTCGCCCTTTTGGCACCGAATACGTGTGGATATCATATAGCTAAATATAGTCCCCAAAATATAATATTCGAACTCTCCCCTCTCCACAGAAATCCCTTGACAATCTAAGATTTAATACTTTATCAAGAGCTTCATATCCTAAAATGTAATACTCAATCCTCTCATCAAAATCTCCATGCCAATTTCAGGCTTATCTACTGTTTATATTGAAGATTGGATATTGCCTCCTCTAAAACAAATAATTCTGTCCCCACACCAGAATTTCCAAGACACATGAATTGGATACCACCCTCAATTTAATGTTCAATTCCCCCTAACTAAAATTTCTGCCATAATCTAAGACTTGACATTGATATTCAAAAGTTGGATATTTTCCCCCCAATGTTTAATCCTCAATTACTCCTCCAGAATCCATGTGTCAATTTAAGTAAGGCCTAATATGTAATACTTGGATATTGCCCCCTCCCGATAATTATACCTTTACAATTCCCTTGAAAGTCTACTAATTGCTATTTATATAGCAGCAATGGTTAATTATAACGTAATGCAACATGTGTCGAACATTATATTGGTTACGTCAAATTTCCATCATAGAAATCCCTTCCCCAAATTTGTGTAGACGCAACTTGTGTCCACAAACTCACGTGTGGGTGGCACCCCTGCCCCAGAATACTTTATTTTTTTCATGTAATGGAATAAGTATGGTGCATTTAAGGTGTATTTTTTTAGAAAAATATATAAAATGTTGAATATTATGTTATTTGAAGGGAAAATAATCCACCCAAAATTATTTATTACTATTATTATTATTGCCACACAAAAAATGCTGTAGATCTCAACAAGCCCTCGAACAGGATTCAACGACGAAGTGAAGTAACATATGTCAAAAACATAGCCAAGCTGTAGTATTCGATAGAAATGTACTTATGAAACGTGAAAATTCTGTGAAAATACCGAATACATGGCATGACTCTTGTAGTTGACCCGAGAAATGAACTTTACAACAGGGTATTACTGACGATTCAGCAATAAGGTCAAGTTGTCATAAATTACAGACATCTAGATCGGAAACGTGAAGTTTCTGTTTGAGGCATTAAACGTCGTTCGAATGTAATCTAGAACTGGAAATAGGGTTCATTTGTCTATTTTGACAACAAACATAGGACAGACAATGAAAGTGTGAAGAGAGATCATGGCAAAATGAAGGCCTTTCAGATAAGTCGCATAAAAGCCATAAGAAAAGAACTTCCTGTGAAATTTGCTAGTTGACTTTCTATTTGGTGGGACAAGCTGTTTTGGGTAAGGATTATTCATGGGAACTGGAGGGACATTTATTGCACAGGAGTGGCACAAAGCTGGAAGATCGGAAGAGAGAGCAAGTGACCTGTGTGTCTCAGCAAAAGTTACGGTTGCAGGCCGACCAATCCCCACTCCATTCAATAGGGTGAGTAAGTGAGGCAGGGGCTCAAAGAGAAAACAACGTGTAAGATCTGGCCCTCTGGAAAGGTTTGTGACTGCAGTGTTTTCCTTTTACTTTTCAACAGGTTATGCTATTCTTTTGTCGCTAAAATTAATGATGAAGATAAATAGAACCGAACGGGTCAAGGGTGCAGGTCTACTCGTTTCCTTTTGTGGTTTAGCGGAACATTACACAAGAGCCTTCCCAATAGCTCAGTGTCGCCCTGTAATTGAGAGGTACCAGGTTCGATCCCCGGCGGAGGTACGTTGTCCATTGGTTTGTTGTAGTTTGAGTTCTCGTCCACTTTATACACAGCTAGTCTAATTCGTACTAAATCTACAGTGATGGGTGAACAAAGGGAGCTGAAGTTTAGGGCACCATCTTATTACTATCATGTGACAATTTTTATTACTTATTGTTACTAGTTATAATGGATGCACTATAGTATGTTAGTGTTCGCATTAAAAATATATTGAACCCGTGAAAGGACGTCAGCGGGGGGGGGGGGGGGGGAAGGGGGGGGCACTTGCCCTCCTGAGATACCTGGGAAATGTTTACTTAATTGGAATGGTGAATTTACAGCGATAGTTTATTAGAAAGAATATTATTTGCTGTGATTTACAGGCTGTCAGTTACAGCAGTTAAGTGATTAATTGCCATGTCCAACAATGTAATGAGATAACTTTTTCACAATAAAGACTACAATCACAATAAAGACTACAATCATGTTGAGTGCCGTAACTAGGGGTATGTGGTAAGGGAGTGTTTAGAAAATATTAATAATCCTGGCATTCGCACATGAAAAATATCATGTCGGAAAATTTTTGGGACGGCAAAATATCAGGTGAGGTCAGGCCAGTTCGGTAGCTCAGTGGTTACAGCAATGGCATGGTCTGCCCGAGACCCGGGTTCGAATCCTGGTCGAGCCTGCATTTTTCGCTGAAAATTTCTATGTAGTACTGATACGGTCCAGGTATTAAGCGTATGGCTACAAGGTATGGTCTTCACTTTTGGCATAAACATAAGTGGAGATCTGTTTCAAATGGTCCTAGCGAAGATCCTAGATGACATTCCTGGAGTTTCCTTCTACTTTGATGACGTCATCGTCGGAGGTGAAACATTGCAAGAATGCTTCACACGCACGTGTGATGTCCTGAGTCGTCTGGCCAAACACAATGTGAAAGCGAGCGCCAGCAAAAGCCAATTCCTAACCTCATCTATCGAGTACCTAGGATACAAGATTGACGTCACTGGTATATGTCCGTCGGACAAGAACTTGGAGGCCGTCCTAAATTCTCCACCACCTCAAGACAAATCACAATTACGTTCCTTCATCGGGATGATCAACTTTCATCGAAAGTTTGTACCCAACTTAGCTTCGAAACTTCACTTTTTACTTTCTTTACTCAAGAAAAACGTCTCTTGGAACTGGGACGATAACTGTCAACACGAGTTCGACAGCATCATGGCGGAACTTCGACAGGTAAATCCTATTGTGCCTTTCGACCCAACAAAGCCAGTTGTACTTATCACCGATGGGTCTCCTTTCGGCTGTGGCGCGCAATTGTGTCATCGAGTTGAAAGCGGTCTACAGACCATCGCCTGCTCTTCTACCACCTTCAGTGAGACGGAGCGGAGATACTCTCAGGTAGAGAGAGAAGCTCTAGCCAGAGTTCACGGAATCAAGCGATTTCACAAATTTTTACTCAGATCCAAGTTCGAAATTATTACAGACGCACGTGCTGTAAAGTTTATATTTTCTCCGGATCGAGCCATTTCAAAACATTCATCCAATAGATTGATGAGATGGGCTCTACTTTTATCTTCATACCGATATAATATAATTCATTCCAGCAAGGTAGAAGTAGCTGACATGCTAAGCAGGTTGTCTACGCAAACACGAGACACAATACCAGCTGGAGAAGAAGAACTTCATGCATATTTAGGGTCCATTGAAGACGCTGTAACTCCTCTTTCTCGAGACTCAATACAGAACGCCACTTCAGAAGACCCACTGCTGTCACTAGTTGTGTCCTGTGTAGTAAATGGTTGGCCAGATCAACTTGACACGTCTACCGAACGGAAGAAGCTCGCACCTTTCTTCGAAAGAAGAGCTCACCTAACGTACGAGCAGGGAACGCTCATATGGTCGGGTAGACTTATCATTCCCACAGTTAAACGGAATGAAGTTATTAGAGCTTTACACGATGGACACATAGGTTTAACTCGTATGAAAGAGTTGTGTCTATCCAGATTTTGGTGGCCAGGCATGTCAGCAGAGATTACGGATTTTGTAACAAGCTGCAATACATGCCGAGCTAATGCTCCTAAGGTCCGCAACGGACCCGATTCTTCATGGCTTCTCGCTTTGTACGTGAACGAGAGATGGCATATAGACCACTTTTTCTTTGCAGGGCGTAAGTTCCTACTGATAGTAGACGCCTTCAGCAAGTGGACAGAAGTGTGGCCTGTACACACATTGGACACAAAGGAAACGTTCCGCTGGCTTAAGCAATCTTGCGCCAAGCTAGGGATACCAAATACTATCGTATCCGACAACGGCCCAACGTTCACTTCTCTCGAATTTCGTAACTTCTGTCTTAAGAATGGTATCAAACATGTTACTTCACCGCCTTATCACAGCCCTAGCAACGGCTTAGCCGAACGATACGTTCGTACTGTCAAAACTGCTCTTGCCAAGCTTAAAACTCACAAACCCAATCTGACCACGCTTGAACTTGATATGGGGATCGCCAACCTTCTTTTCATCCTTCGGAACATGCGACTGGGTGGAAAAGGAAGCCTACCAGCACTTTCGGTCTTGAAACACCAACCCAGATTTTGGTGGGAACCAAACAATGTGCCTCTGAGGAGTGAATCTCTGTTCAAGCTGAGGAAGTCAGCAAAGTTTCGGAACGACTCTTCGTCGAAATATGGTACTTTCGCCATCAACTCAGCAGTTTGGGTTCAATCACCTAAGCACGGTACTCCAAATTACATCCCAGGAGTTGTCATTCGTCGAATTGGGGATAGTATCCTCTACAAGATAATGTTGGAAGATGGAATCAAACGAGTGGTACATCCCAGGTGGTTGAAGAGACGTGTTTCACGTGACACTGCAGATGGCGACGACTTCAACGTTACAATACAAAATAGAAATTCAGCCAACCTCGGTGGAACAGTACCAAAACCTACCCCAGGCAGAGTCGGATACCCAGGACCAGGTCCTAGCACACCTCACTCGTCTCCGAGAAGGTCTACCAGGATTCGCTGTCCACCAGATCGATATGGTCATCAGCATACCTGATTTTGTTTTTTAATGGGACACCTGGAGGGATGATACGGTCCAGGTATTAAGCATATGGCTACAAGGTACGATCTTCACGGCCAGAAGAAGAGGAATCATAAGCAGATGTATTCTGCGTAATTCTTGTTATATCATTGTTCAATGTATTTGAATGTTTCGGACATA
This sequence comes from Lepisma saccharinum, assembly GCF_977018435.1. Classification (NCBI taxonomy): domain Eukaryota; kingdom Metazoa; phylum Arthropoda; class Insecta; order Zygentoma; family Lepismatidae; genus Lepisma; species Lepisma saccharinum. The sequence goes on along the minus strand of NC_139231.1, from coordinate 78,841,314 downwards.
ACGTCCAGTTTATATTAAATATGTTAATTGTTCACCGTCTGGTTTTTATCTTGTGCAACTTTTATTAATCTACATTACCATGTTCTTCACTCCGAACCTATCAAGTACATCTCCTGTGTGCACCTAATCTACAATAAAGTGATTGATGTTAACGAACCTGAACATGTATACATGCCAAAGTTTTTAAATTCAATTTGAATTTTATGATTTGTAGAGCAATAATAAAAATAATAACAAAGAATCTAAGACTGAAGGGCAAGACATGGAATCTTATTCCCCCCACCCCCACCCCCCGAGGAAAAAACCTGTGGACGACCTTGATATCAATCCAGAATCAGCACGATTAATTCATTATATCTTCATTACAATTTGGGTTCTGATCAAAATAAATAGTGTGCTTTTGTGTGGTAACAAATGGCTAAAAGATAGTACATTTCTGTTGCTCAAAAATATTTTTTGTTGTGGCGATCTTATCTTGATATCAAGTCAGAATTGCCATGATTAATTTATTAATATCTTGATTACTATTATTGTGCTAATTAACCCTAGCTTACTGGTGCCGTAAGAGAAACTTACTTACCAGAGAGGGGGGGGGGGCTCACAGGTAGACATTTTTTTATCACTAAAATTCCAAAACCGTTTTGTTATTGAATCCTGCTTTCTTAGTTGGATATATATCTGCAGTGTTTCATTAATTAATTATAATTACAAAAAATACCATCATAAATAAAAAATAACAAATTATTGCATGAGTGTCGCACACATATTTTACTATTCGCTAAAACTCACTCAAAACATATTTTTTTATTAATGTTCTTTTTTTTGTTTACAGCGGGGAAGTTGTATATTAATTATAATAATTACAAATATTACTATCATTACCAACCTATTCTACACTGTCACTGTCATGAGTGTCTCGAGTAACACACATTCAAAGATGATGCCTGATAGGCCCTCCAAATGCATTTTGCCTCCTATTTACATTACATATATGTTTTTTTGTGAACGTAGGAAATACAGAAATATTGAGAACACCGTAGGGAACAATGTAATTTATTTTCAATTTTCATAAAAATTTTCACAGTTGAGAAATAGAAAAGATAGTGGTGGTGGGCCTGGCAGCACTCCCTCAACCCCCTCCGGTAAACTAAGGTTAAAATAAATCGTGTGCTAACAAATGCCTAAAAAAGATAGTACATTTTTGTTGCTCAAAAATATTTTTTTGTGTGCGTAACAATTTTATCTCTGAAAAAAATAAATATTTTAACATTCATAAAGTTAAATTTTTGTAACACAATACATACAACAGTTAAAATCATATGTTTATGTGTTTAATAATTTCAACATTTAATTCTTACAATACACCTCTAACTATATGTTTTAATTGGTACTTCTCAGAGGCAGTGTGCAAATTAACGGGGAGGTGCCAGTGATTCCCCTGCCCCACTCACACACAGAATTTTATCCATGTCAAAAGAAAATTATTTTCATCCCTGCCAGCAATGTTTTATCCCCCTCAAAGAAAATAAAAATTGAAAGCATACAGTATAGCCCTTCTTAACCTTTTGCTGCCCAAGCATCTCGAACGAAATACCCAAAAGTAGTTGTGGTGTGTTTGTGTTTATATTGTGTTATAGTTGTGATGTGTTTGTGTGTGTCTTGTGTAGTAATTGTGCTGTCTAATGTGTTTGTGTGTATCTTGTGTAGTAGTTCCTCCATTCATATTGGAGGTTAGGCGTAGAGCTGACAACTCTGCACTGTAAAAAAAGAAATGTCAAGAAACAGCAATATAAGGCCATGGATGTTCCCAAGGTAAAAATTCCGGAGGTAAAATAGTCCCCCGTTCGGATCTCCGGGTGGGGACTACTTTGGGAGGTCCCTGGACTAAGGATAAGATTTACATTAGGAATAAGGATATTAAATTAGGCACCTGGAATGTTCTGAGCCTTTACCGGCCTGGGGCATTTCAGTGTACAGTTAATGAGATAGTTAAGTATAAATTAGATGTAGTAGCTGTCCAGGAAGTTAGATGGCCAGGAGAAGGAAATTGTAAAACTAAAAATTATACTTTTTTCTATCGTGGTACTGAAAATCATAATTTTGGAACAGGCTTTTTCGTAAATAATAGAATTATCTCGGCTCTTAAAACAGTAGAATTTATTAATGATAGGATATCATATGCAGTTTTACAGGATAGGTGGTGTAAAATTATTTTAATAAACATACATGCACCAAGGAAGATAAAGATGATAATACTAAAGATGATTTTTATACAAAGTTAGAATAGGTCTTTGATAAATTTTCTCAGTATGATATGAAAATTCTGTTAGGTGACTGTAATGCACAGATTGGCAAAGAAGAGACATTTAAACCCACGATTGGTTAAGAAAGTCTTCATGAATTAAGTAATGATAATGGTATAAGATTGATTACTTTTGCAACCTCAAAGAATTTAATTGTGAAAAGTACCACTTTTAAACATAAAGATATCCATAAATATACCTGGTCTTCTCCAGATGGTAAAACTCATAATCAGATAGATCATATTCTCATTGATAAGAGAAGGCATACTAGTATAATTGAAGTTCGTACACATAGAGGTGCTGACTGTGCCAGTGACCATTATTTAGTAATTGCTAAATTAAGAGAAAGACTCTCAGTCATAAATCATAAGCAACAAAATCTAAAAGTTATAAAATTTGATACAGGAAAGTTTACTGATGAAAGAATTAAGAAAGATTACCAAATTAAACTGTCAAATAGATTTGATGTTTTGCAGGATTTAAATGATGATGAAAATATAAATGAAACAGACGTAAATAAGAATTGGGAGCACATACGTAATGCAATAGAATCAGCAGCTAAAGAAAGTATAGGATACCATAAACCGAGAAAAAGTAAGCCATGGTTTGATAATGAATGTCATAATCTAATAGAAATAAGAAATCAGGCTAGACTTAGGTGGTTAAATAACTCTCATGATACAAATCTAAACAATTATAATAGAATAAAGCGAGAAGTTAACCACATGTTTAGAAGTAAAAAGAGAGATTACTTGAAGAGCAAAATTAACAAAATTGAAACAAACAGCAAAAATAAAAATATCAGAGATTTATATAAAGGTGTAAATGAGTTTAGAAAGGGGTGGCAACCTAAAGTAAACTTGATAAAAGATAAAAACGGTGATTTTCTAGCTGACCCAAGCGAGATTCTAAATAGATGGAAGAACTACTTTAACGACCTTTTAAATGTTCATGTAGGAGATAAATCAGAAGTAAATGAAGTACACACAACAGAACCTTTAGTTCCAGAACCTAACTTGACTGAAGTTAAAGATGCTATTAAAAGGCTAAAGAATAACAAAGCACCTGGCATTGATTTAATACCAGCTGAGTTAATTAAATATGGTGGAAAATCATTAATATGTCAAATTCATACATTAATTTGTTTAATATGGAATAAAGAAGAAATTCCTCAACACTGGAAAGAATCCATAATTGTTCCTGTGTTTAAAAAAGGTGTTAAAATGAACTGAAATAATTACCGTGGAATTTTTCTACTCTCAACAACATATAAAATATTTTCTAACATTCTTTTAACAAGACTAACCCCATATGCTAATGAAATTATAGGTGATTATCAATGTGGATTTAAACGTAACAGATCAACTACAGATCAAATTTTTCACATCAGACAGACACGTGAAAAAAAGTGGGAATATAATCAAAATGTCCATCAGCTATTCATTGATTTCAAAAAAGCATATGATTCGGTCAAAAGAGAGTTAGTAGAGTTTGGAATACCTAAGAAGCTTGTTAGTATGATAAAAATATGCACCAGTGAAACAGAAAGTAAAATTTGTGTGGGTATTAATATGTCTGACAAATTTACAATTCATGATGGGTTAAAACAAGGAGATGCATTATCTCCATTGCTCTTTAATTTTGCCTTAGAATATGCTGTAAGGAAGGTAAAAGAAACTAAAGAAGGACTAAAATTAAATGGTGTGACTCAGTTGTTAGCATATGCAGATGATGTAGACTTACTGGGGGATGATGTGAATACAATTAAGAATAATGCTAAAATATTTCTCAAAACTGCTAAAGAGATAGGTTTCGAAGTTAACAAAGAGAAAACTAAATATATGCTTACAGGCCGAAACCAAGTGTTAGGTAATAATCAAAATCTAATTGTTGATAACAACTCGTTTGAACCAGTTTCCAGATTCATATACTTAGTAGTAATATTAACAAATGAAAATTATATTAAAGAGGAAATAAAAAGTAGGCTTAATTCAGGAAATGCATGTTACTTCTCTCTTCATAAACTTTTGTCTTCTCGTTTAATATCTAAGAAACTAAAAGTTAAAATATACAAAACAGTAATTTTGCCTGTAGTATTATATGGATGTGAAACTTGGTCTCTTACATTGAAAGAGGAACATAAATTGAGAGTATTTGAAAATAACATCCTTAGGAAAATCTTTGGACCTAAAAGGGATGAGGAGACAGGTGAGTGGAGAAGGTTACATAATTTAGAACTACATAATTTGTATTCATGTCCAGATATTATTAGAATAATTAAATCAAGAAGACTTAGGTGGGCAGGCCAAGTGGCACGAATGGGAGAGGAAAGAGGAGTTTACAGGATTCTTGTTGGGAAACCTGATGGTAAGAGACCTGTAGGAAGGCCAAGACGAAAATGGAGGAACAACGTTGAGATGTACCTAAGGGAGATCGGTAGGGATGGAAAAGAGTATATAGAACTTGCTCAAGATAGGGAAAGATGGAAGGCCTGTGTTGCTGCAGCCATGAACCTTCGGGTTTAAGAAGGCTAGGGAGTTAGTTAGTTAGTTAGTTTTTACAATTTTATCTCGATATCAAGCCAGACTCGCCACGATTAATTCATTAATATTTGTGTGCTTTCGTGAGATAACGATGTCAGACGTTTGAAACTAATTTTGATAATTTATTAATATGTGGCGATTTCCACTTGACATACGTGGCAGACGAAGAATCTAGGATTCGATGGAATCCCAAAACCGGGTGGGTCGTTCGCACCCCCTCCTCTCCCCCTCCAACTCTCCGCAAATGGTCAAGAAAGGAATGGACATGCGCCAACCACCACGGAAGAGCCCTCCGATGTAAAGGGACGAGGTTGACTGCGCTTGTTAATGACATTTACAAACAATGTTGCCAAACTAAATGTAAATAAAACCAAGTATCAAACCATTTGTGATACACAAACATTGAATTTACGGACCATGATATACACCTTTCAGTAATGTCCCTTAAAAATTTGAAGGTCGTAAGTCCAATAGTTCAGGGGAAAACTGAAAACTGTTCTTTTCTTCAATGTAAGTAAATGGTGGGAAACTCGTCTCTCTTCGGAAAAAAGAGAAAAAGCAGGAACGGCCACGCTTGACTTCACCGTAAGATGATTTTATAATGCTTTAGAATAGAATAAGTCTCCAACTTTGCATGCCAATCAAATTAATTTTAGTGCAGAAATGCAAAATACATTGTATGCAATGGCAGATATGTTGCTAAAATGAAGACATAACAGCTTGGGATATGTATCAAAGTATAAATTACATTTGCATCCTTTTCTCACCTTCACTGATGTTTCACAAAAGATTAACAAAGTATTACCTACCACAAAATTTACGTAGCCATATCCTTTACCAACACCTGTTGCACTATCATGAACTACTCTCACAGATTCAATTTCACCACATTCGCTGAATATTTTCCATAAATCATCATCTTCTGCATCTGAAAAGTTTGAAAAGAAGGCAGTATTATCACATCAATATTTTCACTTTGCATGGAGACAGAACTAGGTTTTGATTTGATTTGATTTAGTTTATTTTACTTCGCGTTTTGTGCCTCTTGGCTAATTTGCGAAGATGGGGATGAGTGATGAAATGATGAAATTGATGAATGGACATTCACAAACAACCAAGCCCGACCGGGATTCGAACCCGGGACCCCTGGACAGAACTAGGAGTGTTCTGCATCCAAAATATAAGAAATCTCTATTTCTCTTTCTATAAAGCAAAGAAAGACAGCAAGCAAGCAGGGACGGAAACTAGTCAAAGGGTCAAAATCACTAACTAAAAAAAAAGGACCAATTACATCGCAGGATACTGATAAATTCACATATAAAACTGGGATTTTATTTTACAAAATTATCTGACATCCAACATTCTTGTAACCAATTATTGTATACATCTCTTGTACTGAATACAAAACTAATATTATGAAGATAATTGATTGATTTAGTTTATTTTACTTTGCTTTTCTGCTACTTTTGGCTAATCATGAAGATGAGGATGAATGGTGAAGAGGCTGATGAAGGAAAAGCCACAAACACAAGCCCCACATAGGATTATAGTGGTCGTGGATCCAGGCACCAGATCCTTGCTAGCCTGCAAAATTGAAGTTACCAGGGTGCATTGTGGGGGAAAGTAAAGTTGACAGTTGGGTGCCTTCTCAGTTCACCCCTTACACATCCTATTATGAAGATAAGGAAATACGTCCATTACTGTATTGTTGTCTTTATGCACTAAAAAAAAAAAAATAACTGCATCATAAAGATGGTGACTAACATAGTAGAAAGCAGAGAAAACAGCGCCTCCAAACTACTAATTAAATTTGTCAGCAGTTAAGGAAAGCCAATGCTCAAGAAACTCTTTCAATACAATAGTGGTTGTAAGTAGGTTAGAACAAAATGGTACAAAGTTTTATCATGGATGGAACTGGAAAATATTCTCAGCTCACTGTGAAGTTGTAACAACAAAAATTACAAATTGCAGTCATGAAAACACAATATATTGATTTGCTAACTTTAAAAGCCGACAAATTTTAAAGATAAGATAAGATTAAAAAAAAGTTACATCCTTGCAATAGAAAATGAAGAAAGGAGACATCTCCTTCACACTACTTTCTTCAGGGTTCCCACACAAAATTTAAAATATATTTATTTTCACGTTTTCCTGAGTTTCCCAGAATATTAAAGTTTTTACTAAAGTAATCAATACACAGTATATTGCTTCTTAAGACACTTATTCCCAAAAATAATTCTTTCAAAAGTGCTAAATATTATTTGTTTATAGAGTTGCAAAAAAGCCAGCTTTTTTGAATGGACGGTTTTTTTTTTCCAATAAAAAGCTGGCTTTTTTAAAAATTACGGCTAAGCTATTTCACTTGCATTGTCAGTTAAGAGTTTTAAAGGTTCATGAAGTCATATTTTGGAACTACCTAAATAATTTTACATCCAAGAGTCACACATTGGCCATTTCAGCTACTTAATAATTTGTTTTTGCCGTATGTGAGTTTGTGTATGTGTATTACCTACCCAATGGCATAATGATAACACTGTCTTATAATCAGTGGATACCAGGTTTGATCCTCAGTGGAGACATATTGCATAGCGATTCAGATTCCATTTTAAAACTGTAGGCCCAGTCCTGATTAGCCTATCTGAGCACAAAATGAACTTAATACAAACTTTCATGTGTTTATGTGATCATATCATTGACCTTTTAGAAACAAAATGATTTGGTTATACTCAAGTTGCATTCCTGTGAAAGTTACAAAAAATGAAGCAAATATTAAACTATTAGATGTTTCACGACAATTAAACACTTTGCTATTCACAATACGTATGCAGAACTACATGCATATATACCCCATTTAAAACACCCACCGCAAAATGACTTGGAACTCATGTGAAATCTGCCGTAGTAAGCGGTCTATCACTTTGTAGCCTTGTATCTAGTGTTGTTTTGTTTCGAACACAGAATTGTTTCTGCATGAACATATCTGGCAACAGTGCATTACTGGCGAGTTCATTTCATTTCGTATTGTTACTTGACACAGGAAGGGTGACTTTCTGCTGTAGTGTGTGTGATAAATTGCTGAGTTTCCGTGTGGTGCACTTTGTGTTGGATATTTTCCTACTGTATTTGTGTTGGATATTTTCCTACTGTATGTGTGTTGGATATTTGACTACTGTACAGGTGTATTTGTGATATGCCGGGAAAGTACTGTAGTAGTGTGAAAAAAGCCATTGCATGGCGAAGTGAAAACGTCCCGATAAAGACGATATGTAAACAAACTGGTCGTGCAAAAGCAACCATAATGAAGGTACTGGCAGCCGCCTCCGACTGTCATTCCAAAGCACAAATTTGGTGGTGGGAGGCAAAGAAAAACAACCAAATCTACAGACGCTCTCCTAATGAGAAATAAAGAAAAACTATTGACTGACAGCATCAGAACTTAAAGAAATGCACCTGAGTCTGCTGGAAAACGTTAGTGTTTGCACGATCCAGCACTGTTTACAGAAAGACTTAGATTTGCCATGTCATCCTGCTGCTAAGAAGTCACTACTCACCGCCCGCATGAAGAAAGACCATCTTGCTTTTGCAAAGAAATATGCACACTGGACACCAGCACAGTGGAGGAAAGTCATGTTTTCCGATGAAAGCTCATTCCAACTGTTCCGAATGGGAGTTGCTAAAGTTCAACGTCCATCATCTTCAGATCAATACGACCCAAAGTATACGGTTCCGACAGTTAGGCACTCCCAGACTGTAATGGTGTGGGGGTATTTATCAGGTGAAAAGGGTATTGCAGGTTTATATTTCTTACCGCAAAATGTGACGAACGCAGACCAATATAACAACGTTCTTAAGGACCATTTAGTGGATATGCTTCAGATCCATGAGTGTGATATTTTCATGCATGATAATGCTCCTTGTCACATGGCTAAGAAGGTAAGGAAATGGCTTGAGGGACAACAGATAAAGATGTTAGAGTGGCTTGGGAATAGCCCCAATCTCAACCCAATTAAAAATTGTTGGCATAGTATGAAGCAATTCCTGGCAAAGAAGAAGATTCAGAGCCTACAGACCCTCCAAACAGAACTGAAGAAAATGTGGTGCATTGACGTGGACTTAAATTACTTCAGAAGTCTTAGTGATTTCATGCCCAATCGCATCCAAATGGTTCTCAACAGTAAAGGCAACATGACTTCGTACTAATGTATGCATTTTTTGCTGTATCCACGTAATAGCTTAATAATAGCTTTTCACATGAATTTTCTGTATTTTTTGTGCTTTTGTTATGAGGTCCAAAGTCATTTTGCAGCGAATGTACTTGAGATCTGTATGCTACTACAAGGGAAATTTAGAGCCTAAAGTTACTTATCAACGCAAGTACTGTTGTTGGAAAATGGCCACATTTCTGATTGAATGTTTTATACAAATAAAATTAATATAATTCATAGGTCTATTCATAATGCATAATTAATTAATACTGTATTGTTATTATTACAAGAATATGTAAAATAAGGTATAACAATAGAGATATAACAGTACATATTCATTATCTAGCTTATATGTATTAAAACAACCAAAATTTGTATAAAACAACAGTACAGTTAAGAAATTTAATGTAAAAAAGACATAGAATTGAATATTTATTGAATAACAAAAAATAATGTTAGATCCAGTTCATGAAAAGCAAAGTTTCTGATTAACATTTTATGCATAAGTTGTAGCGTGCATAAATCTTCTTTGACACTGTCCTTCATAGCCATATGATCCTAATATAATCCTTGCCTTCCAATAAGTTCGATGGAAGTAAATAACCCTCAATTGTACAACAAATGTTAAACAAGCATATTTTCATTATTTCATCTTCGAACATTGTAATTTTTTTGGGGTTTGGGGGAGACCAGGGGCCCAAAATATGTCCTTGGGGGAGAGGGGAGATCCAAAAATGTGTAACAAAGAGAAGATCCAAAATTCTGTAGGGCTGATTGAATTAGGTTATTTTACATCACTTTTTTGCCAAGTCTCATCTTGAGGATATGATGAAATTGATGAAGGAACATACACACAAACAAAGCCTATTCCCAGGCCGGGATTCAAACCGGGACCCCTGGCGTCGTAGCGTGCTTTGCTAACAACTTTGCCATGGTGGTCGGCAAAATGCTCTTGAAGTAGGTACTAGAGCTAAACATGCAATTGTAGAATTGCAGTACTATGGTTCAAAGTAACAGGGGAAAAATCGACCCCTCCCCTCCTGACCCAACAATTAGAAATGCATGGTCACTTACTGAAAAAGGCTTACAGCTTGGTGCTTATTGTTTACATTTAATTCTCAGAAGTTTTCAAATAATACTGTGTTCTGCAAATTGAACAGCCTTGATAATTCTGTTTAGAAAATAATATATATAAAAATTAAATGATAATTATTAGCAATAATTATTATAATAAAGAACATATCTAAATGTGAGTTAACAAAAAAAAAAATATTTTTTTTCATGACTGCTTTGAAAAAGCCAGGACAGGGATTGAAATGAATGGACTGTCCCAGCTAAATTGGGTCATCTGGTAGCCTTGTAACAATGCTTGTACAAACTAAAACTACCAATATTGCAGACTTCTCGAACCTGCCTCAGTCTCCACAGTGGAACACAACAATTTGTTTCTGTATTCTGCACTGGATGTGTTGCATACGGTACTGCTCAACTACAACAGTGGCTTGATGTGACGACCACCAACGTGATTGCACCCATTGCACCGACGAATCATGTTCCAGTACACTCGCTCCATCACACCTAGTGTCTCGTCAATCTCTTGTGCAGCGACCATAACTCATGCCAGCAGTTCCTCCTCTGTCTCTACAGGAGTCTCGTACAGCATACTCTTCATACGACACCACAAGAAATAGTCTAATGGTGTTAAATCCGGCGAACGTGGGGGCCATGCAGTTGGACCACCTCGGCCTATCCATCTTTGCCCGAATATTCGGTTAAGATGTCTCCGAACGTCACGTGTAAAGTGAGGCGGTGCGCCATCGTGCTGAAACCACAGTTCCTGACGGACGTTCAATGGAACAGCATTCACGTACAAGGCCAATACTTCCTGTAGGAAGATCAAGTACACTGCACCCGTTAGCCTGGCTGGAAGAAGGTCAGGCCCGATCACATGACCATCCAGAATACCTGCCCACACCTTGTTAGGAAATCTATCCTGGAATACCCAGACATGTGTCGCATGAGGATTTTCGTCTGCCCAGACATGGCTGTTTTTAGAATTGAGAACACACTCCCTAGTGAATTTACATTCATCTGTGAACAGAACTCAACGTGGAAACTGGGACTCGTCGATGCAACAGTGCACAAACCACGTGCAGAAGTTAACACATGGTACAAAATCTGCTGGTCTCAAAGCCTGTACCCTTTGGTGGTGGTAAGGATGTAGTTGTTGGTCATGCAGAACCTCCCACACGATGCTATGACAAACACCCATTGCACGCGCAATTGTTCACATACTTGTTGATGGGTCCTGTTCAATGTGGTGCGGTACAGCCTCTTCCAATTCGGGCGTACGGCGTCTCTTTGGACCACCACAGTCCTTCCTGTTAGCGGTGAAGCTACCTCATTCTCGGAGCCTTTGCGTAATGCTGTTAAAAAGGGTATGCAATGGAGTCACACTTTGTGGATAACGCTCTTGATAAAGCCGACGGCTGCTCTTCCATTCTCTTCCTCTGCGCCATACACAAGGATAATGTCTGCGTATTCTGCAAACGTGTATTCAACCATGTTCATCGGAGATGCACAGGCATGTGAATGGGGGTCCAGGCAGGATACCGCCGCAAGGTAGACGTCATGTGCCATCAGGTGATCTTCTGACATCATGTACTGCCTACCCGGTTGCATACCAACACAGGCACATCCGACACGACACATTGTCACGGTTGTAGCACGGAAACGTATGGGTTCCTATTCCACATATTGTCTACTCAGTTCCCTCTACTAGCCCTAGGAGTTTGTAAGGAAAATTTCCGAGCACCCTGTATATGTGTATGTATGTATGTATGTATGTGAGGAAGAAAATAAACATACAATTGCTCAATCAGTAAAAGAAAGAAGAAAACGTGGAAAACATGGGAATGGCATGAAAAAGAACGTTCACACTAATCCGACAAAATGACACACTGCTGAAGTAGCAAAGGGAAACAAATGGCACAACAATGCTATCTGCCTATTTGTTATGTCAGACAGGATGTTTACCACCTGGTATATCCCCCTCGAGCTGCAATGAGGTCTTCAACATGCCGGGGCATGCTCGCAATGAGATGATCAAGTTCATCCTGTGGTAAACGATCCCATTCCTCCTGTGCTGCCAAAAGAAGCTCAAGTGGAGAGTCTGGGAGCACAGGACGGTGTGCCATTGCATTCCTCAACATGGCCCAAGCATGCTCGATACAATTCATGTCTGGGCTTCCTGGCGGCCAGGGCATTCTGTTAATTTGGGCCTGCTGCAGATAATCTTGCACCACCCCTGCACGATGTGGCCGGGCATTATCATCCATGAACACAAGAGTTGGACCAATGTTCCGACGGTATGGTTCCACAGTTGTTTGTAGGATGTCTCTGATGTAACGCGGTCCTGTCAGTGTCCCTTGAATTGCAATTAGGGGCGTTTGGCGGCCGTGCATAATCCCTGCCCAAACCATAATGCCACCTCCTTGGAATGGATGAACAGGTTGCACATGACGAAGTCTCTCCCGTGGTCCTACGCCTCTCCACACTCTCACACGTCTCGAATCAGGCCTCAGACAAAGCCTACATTCATCTGTAAAGAGTACACACGACCAATCTGCAGGTCCCCAATGCACATGTTCGCGTGCCCACACCAAACGATCACACTGTTGGTTTGCACTTAGAGGTTGCCGACGCATGGGTCTTCGGCAACGTAAGCCTCTTGCTCACAGTCTATTGCGAACAGACTGGGTCGAAACACGTACGCCTGAGGCTTGTTGGAGGTCATTTCGCAACTCATTTGTGGTCCTGGTATTGTGCCGCAGGGCTGTGATTCCTAGCAAACGGTCCTGGGCTGGTGTTGTTACCCGTGGTCGACCTGAACGGTGGCGATCTGCTACTGTCCCACTGTCTGTGTACCTTCTCCATGTTCTGCTGACATCGTTCTGTGCGATTCCCATCGTCGCGGCTACCGCCCGTTGTGACATCCCACTCTGCACGAAGGCGATAACCCTTGCCCAATCGAACTGCGATATTGTACGCCTGGGCATGTCTACAACGCACCTTCACTACTTGAGTCTCTCTCTACGTAAGTGGGAGATATAGCCTTGACCATTACCACCCACAATACTGAGATGTTCGAACACAAATATATGCTCAGCTGGTCGTGGCTGTCGTCTGAAGAGTGAGTTATGCGGGGTTGAATGGGTATCTTGCACAGCACAGTGTGCTTTCTCACAGCTGGCCCAGTGGGACATGTTGCGATTGTTCTTTCTATCATTTCTTGGGTGATGCAAAACTTTTTGTGAGCAGTTTATATATATATATATATAAAAATCAAAGAAGGAGAAAGAAAACACTCATCAGACAGTGAAAAAATTCAAAATTTTCGCTAGCTTTGTAGCATCTTCGGTGTGAGAAGAAAGAGACGAAACCAGAAGCTGGGCCCTGCAGAGTTGCCAGGTCCCCATCGAAGAAGAAGCGGTGCGTAGAACGAAAAAAAACATTGTTTCGTCACCAGGATCGTCGAAAACTGTGAGTGGGTGGGATGGGTTGGATTGAGAGGGGGGGATAAGGTGGGCTGAGGTGAGGACATTACTGGGAGGACTTGTTCAGGCCAGGTGGAGTGGTTGCACTCATGGCCGATATGTAGGCCCTTTCTCATCTTTTGCGAACAGAGGTGTTAGCTGGTTGGGGTAGGAGATGGATGATCGCTACCCGGAAGTAGTCGTTGAAACGGATGTTGTAGTGGTTGGTGTGGACAGCGACAGTGAAGTCCAGGTTGTGGGTGGAGGAGCGGTGGTTATTGATGCAGAGGTTGAGGACAGTTGATGTTTCCCCCAGGTAAAAATCACCACAGATATTGCAGGTGAGGATGTAGATTAGGTTTGAGGCGTGGCAGGCCCCTTTGGGATGGAGGATAAATTTGCCAGTGGCCGTGTGCACCTGGAGGGTGTGAGAGGTAATGAGGATGGGGCAGGTTTTGCACCTAGGGCGGTTGCATTTGTGGGCAGGGGGATGTTGGTTGTGTGGTAAAGGAGTGTTGTGGAGCAGGATGTTTTAGAGGTTGGGGGAAGGGGCCTTTGAAAACCACTCTGGGCTTGTCGGGAAATATGTTTTGGTTTCAGGATCACTGTGGAGAATTGGGAGAAGAGAGTGTAGTGTGTGCCTGATTTTGTTCAAGTGCGGATGATATTGGGTGATGAGTGCAGGTGGGTTGGTGGTTTGGTGACCAGGACGGACGGATATCCACGGTTGACCAGGGCTTGGTGTAGGCGGACGTTATAATTCTGGCGGGAGGTGGGTGAAGTGTTCAGGCGCTGTCCCCTGAGGGCCAGAAAGAATGGAATGGCTTTTTTGGTGTGGAACATGTGGGAGCTGGAGAAGTGTAGTTATTGCATGTGGTTGGTGGGTTTTATGTGGATGGAAGTAGTCAGGTGTCCTCCCTCGATGTGCACCTCCATATCCAGGAAGGTGATCTGGTTGGAGGAGTGCGTCCAGGCAAATTTTATGGAACGGAAGTGATTAAGTTGGTCCAGGAAAGCTGAAAAGGATGGTTCTCCATGTGTCCAGACCATGAAGATGTCATCGATGAAGTGGAGCCAGAGGAGGGGTTGGAGGGGTTGGGTATCCAAACACTCTTGTACAAGTTTGTCCATGAAGAGGTTTGCATAGGATGGGGCCATTCTGGTACCCATGGCTGTACCTCAGATCTGTAGGAAATGTTGGTTTTCAAAGGTGAAATTGTTACATGTGAGGACAAGGTGGATTAGGTGGGTCAGGAACAATTTCAACTTCACCCGATTTACACGGAAAGGTCCGGACACAGGAATTTACAGAGAATGCCCTGATTGTTTAGGTGAAGTTTCAAAAATGTAACCATGCTTATAAACTAACACAAGATAGAAGCAATTATAACATATTGGAAAATATTACTCATGGTTGTGTAATTCAGCACTATACTTTTAACCTTATAATGACCAACGCTAATAAGGCCATATATTGAGAGCTCTCAACATTTAAACAAGACTCACTATCACTCAGCACTTTTTTTCTCAACTTCTGGTTAGCACTTCCTCTTCATTCCACCTGTGTGTATTCTTAAAAACTTGCGGTAGAAGACACCTCTCGATGATCCATCACGCTGCATGCCTTTCCATCTTTCGAACTACAAGTTCACCATTCAAGTTCTCTTTTGGGCTCTACCAAACTATGTCCTTGTGTGTTTCGCAGTGACGAAATCTAAAAAAATGTCTACAGCTCAAATCACTGCAAACTTTTTTTTTCCTGCAAAGACGAGATGCCATAACTCTCTCCCACCGACTGCACTCTTGTGAGCCAAAATCTAGCACAGTCTACTTTTTAAAAGGGGAGTGAAGTCTTTTTCATCCTCATTTGTTCCGGAGGAAATCGCAAGTCCTACAGCAATCGGTTATAATTTTACTATATATTGCCTCAGTTTGAAGAATGTATAACACTAATTGATGAACCTTGGGTCGAAGTAGAAAATAATTAATTTTCCATTAATGGAACAGCAGGAACGAATGATTTGGATGTCTAGCATTCCCTATTATTCATTAATGGACCAATGGGAATAAATGGTAGATGTTTATGTCAGAACAAAAATACATCTAACTTTGTTGTTAAAGCAGTATTCTTTCAAATCTATATGTTCAAAGCATTTACAGTTCCAGGAGGTCTGTCAAGGGGTTTGCCACAATATTTTATAAATCACATAAGCCTGTGAAATTGTCTTGACGAAATAAATATAAATTGAGAAATACATCCTACCCCTTGTTTGTTAACTTGTATAATAACCATGCATTGTTAACACTTGCTTCTCAATCAATGAAATAAAAACACTTGCCAAAACAGATTTTTCTACTTCATACTATTATTGCAGAAATAATCTCATCAAACTGATGTGCCCAACCTACATAAGTGCTGTAATTATGAAGGGCTTTTGGTTGTGTAATATCAATTAATATTTTCAACCTGCCTTTAAAAAAAACTTTACTACTCACAATTTTCACATATATATATAAGTAAACTTACCAAAAGGAAGATTGCCAATGAACACAGCCTTTCTTTTTTCGTATGATTCTTTGTGATCAACGCTATCAACACGTAAATGGTGTCCACGAAGTAGTGATCCATTGAGATTCAATGCATTTCTCACACTTGATGCATCATGAAATACTACATAAGCTACTGCACTATTTCTATTTTCGTGAAACTGTTGTCTGAAAAAATATAAAACACACATTTTTATAGCTTTTTCAGAATAAAATTTTACATCTTATTTCTTGAAATAAGCACACGCATATCTGGAGGCTGTTCAACGTATTTCAAAATATTTCTTAAATACACTGCTGTTTGTGAAAATTGCAACACCCAGAAAGAATGGCCCGAATAAATCAAAACTCGGAGGATGTGTACCAGCAATAAGTGATTAGGATTGCAGACAGATGGTGTACACGTAGGGCCAGCAGCACCTTCTCTTGTGTGACCAGAAAGGTTAGTGTTATGCCAAGCTCAGTCAGTGAAGAGCCGTCAAACGAAGTGGAAACGTGATAGCAAATGCCGGTATGCCTCGTCTACGTCAAAGGGCGCAATATCAGCATGTGAGTGAGTTCTAACGGGGCAGAATGATCAGTCTCCGGGAAGCGGGTTTGTCATACCGTGACATTTTGGCTCGTACAGGGCATGCTGCTAAGACAGTGATGTGTGTGTGGAACCGGTGGATAGAAGAGGGTCGTATGCAGCGACGGGCAGGTAATGGACCACGCAATGTGACCACAGCATGGGATGACCGCCATCTTGTCCACATGGCTGTAACACTATGTACAGCTTCGCCCACAGTGTTAGCTCGATGCCGGAGCACTGCAATGGCTGTGGACCTCTCTGCGTCGACGGTTCGACGCCGTCTGCTGCGGGCTGGACTGGTGGCATACATGCCATTGCGTCAGCTTCCATTGTCCAGAAACCACAAACGCCTCAGACTGCAATGGGCACATGAATGCCGTCGTTGGCATGCTGAGTGGCAATATGTAATGTTTTCGGACGAGTCCCGCTTCAACTTGTCCTACAGTGATGGTCGCATACGTGTTAGACACTACCGTGGTGAATGCAATCTGGCAGCCTGCATTGTTGAGCGGCATAGCGGACAAACTCCAAGTGTGATGGTTTGGGGCACCATTGGATACAACATGCGATCTCACCTCCTATGTTTTGAAGGCAATCTGAACAGCAACTGCTACATCAAGGAGGTTTTAGAGCCCGAGGTACTGCACCTCCTTCAGGCAACTCCACATGCCATATTTCAGCAAGACAATGCCCAGGCACATCTGGCGAGGAATGTGCAAGCCGTCTTCAAAAAAACGACAGGTACCACTGCTTCGCTGCCCTGCACGTTCCCTGACATGTTGCCCATCGAACATGTCTGGGATATGGTTGGTCGACAACTTGTTTGTCACAGTCCTCCAGCAACCACCGTTGATGCTTTGTGGATTCGCATACAAACTGTGTGGAGGGAGATTCCCCAGGAGCATATCCAGGCCTTCTTTGATCCCATGCCACGATGTGTAGAGGCTGTGTTTGCAGCACGTGGCCGCTTCACACCATACTGAATTTTCAAGGTCAGAGATCATGTACAGTTCTGTAATCCTAATCATTTGTGTATTGGCATGTACCTAATCTGTGGTATAAACTTCATTTCAATCACACTATCCTTCTTGGTGTTGCAATTTTCACAAATAGCAGTGTATATAACATTACAGATGTTTTAACAGAAAAAAGCTTGTAACCCACACGTAAAGCCATAATTAGAACATATGGCAAACCATTTTTCGAAACAAAAAAAAAAGTGTCTCTCCTCCTCTGAAAGATAATTATGAGGATAACATACAAAACTTGTTTTCGAGGTGAATATCAAAAATCTGTACTGTTTGTTCTCATTCAAAAACTACTGGGACTACATAAATATCCTTACGAGTGATTTAACTTCACACTTAAAATATATATAAGAAAAGAATAAGGGAAGTAACAAAGCTGAACATGAGAGAGGAACAGTATGGATTTAGAAGAGGCAGATCAACAATAAATCTGATATTCACCATAAGGCAAATGCAGGAAAGGCACTACGAGTATGGAAATGATTTGATTGTGGCATTCCTAGATATAGAAAAGGCATAGGATAGCATGGACAGAACAAAGATTTGGAAGGCTCTAAGAGAGAGAAAGGGGTCGAGGAAGTTACAGTGTGTAGAGTGCAGAGCACATAAAAGGCCAACCAGAGCTGTGTGAAGACACCAGTGGGAAGAACGGAGTGGTTCAGTATAAGTAATGGACTAAAACAGGGAAGTGCTCTTTCCCCACTGCTCTTCATAATAACAATGGATGCAATTAACGAAGAGGTGGGGAAGAGGATGCGAGAGGAAGAGATGAAGGTCCTGTTGTTTGCTGATGACAGTAATATGGTGGAACAGGGAAGAAGTAGTACAGAGACAGCTTGATAGTTGGAATGAAGAAATCAGAAGAGCAGGAATGAAATTTAGTGCAGAAAAGAATGAGGTGCTAATAACAAGAAACAGAGCCAGAAATTAACCAAGAATAAAGATGAACACGGAAGAGTTGAAGGTAGAGGAGAGCTTCAAATATCTCGGACGCATAATTGAGAGAAGTGGTAGAATAGATGAGGAGGTAAACAGAAGAGGACAAATGGGTTGTGGACTACATCAAAGTGTTTGAAGATTAATATGGAACAGGGACGTACCTATGAAGTGCAAGAGCGTAATATACAACACATACTACGTGCCAATAATTATATATGGGCAGAGACTTGGACAATGACAGAGAGACAAAAGAAAGATGCGGGCAGTGGATATGGAATTTTTAAGGAGTATACTGGGGAAGACTAGAAGGTATAGAATAAGGAATGAGGAGATCCGACAGACAGTGTGTATGGTGAAGCTTCAGGACAGGATAGATCAGGTACAGATAAGGTGGTTCGGACACATGAAGAAGATGGATGCAGAAAGACTACCAGTAAGAGCTTACCATGCACAAGGAGTGGGAATAAGGCCAAGGGGGAGACCAAGATGTCGGTGAAAAAAGCAGATAGTGGAGAGTGTTAGGAGAAGAGGACAAGATTGGAACACAGTGGAAAGAGAGGAGTGGTGGAAGACCAAGAAAATATTGGAGGCTTGACTTCTATGCCGACCCAGCCAGAGGCAGGAAACAGCAAAGGATGATGATGATTATGACTAAGTTACAACTGTACAAAGTTCCAACTTCATCTGTGAAGGAAAGCTATTTTTGACACTGTTCTAAAATTATGATTTCACTGTAGAGAAGCAACATATCATGACGAAAAAGCCGTCAATATTCATCATCAGTTGAGGGATGTTTATCAGGACAATGTACTTGTTCACTATACTGTTCGGAAGTGGGTTAGTGAATTTACTGGTAAATGTCGATCAATTGAAGATTTGTCAAGGTCTGGCCCAACCATTTGTGCCACCACTACAGAAAACATCAGTCGTGTTGGGGCCCTGGTCATGGATGACAGAAGGCTAACTGGGTCTCATGACAGCTGGTTGAAGAGTATGGATATTAAAATGGATGATTATTATCGAGCGGTGGAATTGGGAAGTGCTAAAGAACCCAATATAATGTAGACATGAGTACTTGAGTACTTGTGACTTGTTTCAGAAGCTACAAGATACTTTACGAGGACATCGCTTCAAAACCATCGATGGCACAGTGCAGGTCTTAGGAAAATGATCCAGCTGATGGCATGAGGAAATTGCCAGAATTTGGAAACATGTGCTATACTCAGCAGGAAACTATTGTGAAAAAATACAGTAACCTCGTCCTCCACAATTATATAAATAGTTATGAGCATGTAATCACTTTTTTTTAAAATGGTCCTCATTACATACTTATATTTTGCTTCATTATGTAGCTTTCCACTTTTTAATTACAGTTACATGTACAAAAAAAAAGTTTGAAAATAAAGAGCCACCTTGGTGACCAACTTGCAATATCACCAGCCTGGGCATTTCTTCAGTGTCTCTCTGCGCCAATTTTTTTCTTCACTGTCGGCGGAAAAGGGGAGTAAAGTAAGAAAAAAAAAAAAGGAAAAGTCAATTATTGTAACCCACTCAATCAATGCTTACGTTTTAGCAGCCACAGTCTTGCTCATTCCTGGAACTGCTACAGGTACACAACGTATCCTCACTGACTTGATAGGCCCACACTTGGAAAAGTGTTTCTCTATCCGCATCCTTTTTATTCTTAATGGTACATTTCCAACGAACACAGTTTTCTTGGCATCTTCTTCCTTCATAAGTTTTCTGTTGTTTTCCACAAGTGATTCATCTCCTTCAGTCCTGAAAATATATAAAAGTTCTATAAGTGTGTAAGTTGTGCAAATGGTATCACACATGCATATACATACCATTACTGGAGACATAGGCACCGACTCCATTGGGTTTGGGGGGCTCGAGCCCCCCCCCCCCCCCCCCAATGTTTTTGCTTAAGAGGATATAATGTAGTATTTTGCTTCTCTTGTAAAGTTTACTCTGAATTGTGCAACATGAACTTACTTTTAAAAACACATTTGAAATGTTCTAGACCATCAACTTTGGGGGACTGAGACCGCTAAACCATGAACTTTGGGGGGGGCTATGACCAGAGACAGCAAAACACATGACTTATTACTGTAATTATGAGTATTGTTAAAATGTTTACTAAAAAGAGTTTCAAAAGACGATGTGCATGAACTAGGAGAGTGGATGGGACGTTCGGGCTACAAATGGCTCTCACATGACATTCAGAACGAGATCATTGATATAAGTTATTACGAAGATCTGTTTTGCGCTCCGTGGTAGCAGATATTAAAAGTCAGGAATATTTTGTTATTATGGTTGACGAAACTTGTGACATATCCATCCGTGGACAATTAATATTCTGCATTCGAACTGTGAATAAAAATTTTGATATTTTTTAGGAATTCATGGGCTTTTATGAGATTCCGAACACTGAAGCCAAAACTTAAAAAATGGAGAGTGAGTCATTCATTAATTTATTTCAGTGATCAGAGGCCCCCCCCCCAATAATTTTGGCAAGTCGGCACACCTGACTGGAGACATACATATATGTGGGTTGTTTGAAAAGTTTGGTAACGGGATGGCACCACATTTTATTAAATGGCATTACTGTTAAGAAGAACCATTCTTCAAATGTCCCATGATAAAGTTTCTGCGAGATGTGACGTGTAGTTTGTTTTTTTGGGAATCAACTGGATCGACCACTCTTTCAACAGCCGAGTTTGGCGGGGGAAAAAAGTGTTCATTCACCAGCAGAATACACAGTTCACAATCAATTGTCCCAATGGGCTTGGAACTGATTTCTCATCCACTCTATTTTCCAGACTTGGCCAGTGTGATTCCATCCTGTTTCGAAACTTAATAATTTGTCTCAGTGGGAAACATTTTTGTGGAATAAGGATGCCACAAACGCTATCAGTACGTGTTTACAAGTTTCATTTTTTTATTATTCTGTAGAGTTGCAAAAAAGCCGCCTTTTTTGAAAAAAAAAAAATTTTTTTTGTTTTTGTTTGGCTTTTTACCAATTACAGCTAACCTATTTCGGAGCGATTTTACAATACCGGACCCCTCCCCAATTTAATAATATTTCGCATACTCACTAATTGAGGCCTCCTACTCACGAATTCGAAGTTAAAATTTGGCGGTCACGTTTAAAAATTGCAAAATAAGCTAAATTGAGTGATCTGCAATCGGCATGATTGCTCATTATTTACCGGAAAATGTTGTAAATAATGAGCAATCATGCCGATCACACACCATTCAATTTCGCTTATTTTGCAATTTCTACACCTGACCGCCAATTTTTAACTTCAAATTCGTGATTGGGAGGCCTCAATTAGTTGAGTATGCGAACTTCGAAGCACCCGTACCGATCGATGTATGTCGAAGTCGGTTTTTCATGGCTGTATCCCAAGAAATGTCATGAAAATTGCTGTCAACATTTCCCGCCAATTCCGGGCTCTGCCCCTGGGGTAATAACCTGGAACCGCTATCGCAGCAACGCCTCCGCTTCGCTCCGCACCGGCTACCTGCCTGTCTCTATAGATACGTTGGTAAGGAATTTAAATATTAAAAAAATGTAAGTTTCGTAGCACGTAGAACTCCAAAAATTACTTTCCGGCCTCCATAATTTCTTTCTTCACACTTTTCTAACCTAACCTTACTGAGAATGTTCAGTGCAGCTATCAGTCAATGGTTTTCCGGTAATTGCAGCAACGAACCTAAAAAAATTTTACTTTCGTAGCACTTTAACCACAAATGTTACTCACCGAAGATGCCATTTTTGTATCCTGCAATTTTACGATCCATGCACTGTTGCCAAACTCACCTGTAATCAAATCAGTTCGCATTCCACATCCTCTTCTACATCGTGATTGTCACTTTCACTTCAGTCCTTCGTCCTCGATGCATCCTCCTCCACACTCCATCTAACGATCTGTGCAACATTCACAATTTTTTGCTGCTCTCTTCCACCATTCTAACACGATCCGTGCTCTCTGAGTATCAAATCAACACTGTGCCAACGCTGTAGACACAGTAAGTCATAGCGAACGTCAATTGTTTATATCAACAAATATGGTTTCGATACTTGTACACGGAGAATGATTGTGAGAATCGAAGAACTTCTTTTAGAACTTCCGCATGTTAATGATCAGTTTCTGCACTTGACTGCAACATTTTAACCTTAGAAGAACCACCGCGACTAAGTATTTCATGAGTATAATTAGTATTATGGAAATTACAGAAGGGTATTTCAAGTATCGCTAAGTTCCTACGGGAATCTTCAGGAAGAACTCATTTGTTAAAACAAATGATAGAAGAAATGTTTCCTGGCACTAAAAGTACAGCAATTAAGATGTTATGGGAAACCCGCTGGGTAGAACACCATGATGCGGTACTACATTTCCTTGAAGTACTACCTTTTTTGCTTTGTGTCCTTTATGAACTAAGCTTCAAAGCAAGAAGCACTGAGGTAACATCTACAGCTCATTCTTTAGCCCAGTCAATTTCAAATTTCGAGTTTCTGATCAATTTGAAAGTATTAGCAAAATTCCTGTCCATTACTCTTCCTTTGTCAATCCAACTACAGAGCAAGCAAATGGATTTAACGCAATCATCAAACTTGGTTCAGCTTGTTTACTCGTCTCTATTGGATATAAGAAAGAACAGTGCTCAAGAGTTTGATAAAGTCTTTCAGGAAAGTAAAGCACTTGCTGAAGAGCTGAATGTTGATGTAAAAATCCCAAGAATTGCACAGAATCAAAGACATAGGTCAAATATTCCCTCAAAGAATGCCATCGATTATTTCAGATGTGTTGTGTTCATCCCTTTTCTGGATTGTTTAATATCTGAATTTGATTATAGATTTCAAAGAAACCAAATTGAAGTCTTAAGCCTTCTACAGAAAGTAATTCCAAAATTCACTTTTGAAGAAGATGATCCAGCTAAAGATATAATTAAGCCAGCTAAATTTTATGAAGTTGATGTGCAGTCCATTTTAGCATTAGAAGGGGAACTCAAGTTATGGAGACAATTCTGGTTATTGGAAAAATCTACCCCAGATAATCCAGCAAAGGCGTACAATTTTTTTTCCTTGTGTCCCAAAATTAGAAGTTTGCTTCACCTGTTGTGTGTGATTCCAGTCACAACTGCTACAGCACAAGCGTTCATTCTCCAATCTGCGAAAAATCAAGACCTACCTTAGATGTACAATGGGTAATGCATGATTGAATGGTTTGGCTCTCCTGAACATCCATAAAGACAAATACGTAGTGAAACCAGAGGAGGTTATTGACATATTTGTAAGGAAACATTCACATTCACATACAGTTACAGTATTTGTAGGGTGAGTTAAATGTCTTTAGTAAGTTCCAATTATTTGACGATTGAAAAGTTAAACTGGTGTCCAAATTAATAGCAGCTTTATCAAGTATCATGCATATTACTGAAAAGGACTCGGGTGCTACATTAAACTAATTATAAAGTAAAAAATAATTAAGAAATGAAGTAAAACAGGCTGTTTATAATATGAAAATACTTCTGTAACTTCTGCGTTCACGAGGAATACGCTATATATATTTTTTTTTACAATGTATTTTTTAAATATATTTGTTCTTAATAACTTGGCTGCATGTACAGATGACTGGAATTGGTACTTAAAGAAATATTAAAGTATAAAAGACTTGTTTCACCATGGTAAACTTTAATTTAAAGTAGTACTGTAATCTGCATTAGTATTTATGTGTACACTTTTGGAAATTGGTGCCTCCCCAAAAAAACTGAATCCTGGATCCACCCCTGGGCACAGGCCACACATCACCCAATGTAAATCTCTTTGGAATGCCTAAGCCCTCAAAGAGTTGTTGCACCACGAAGTTCACTAGTAGTAACTCTCTTAAGTGCAGACAGAAGGGAAAATTTAGTCTCTTTAATGATAATTTCTCAACTTAAGGTGAAGAGTGACAGTTTCGTACCAGGTGTGTATTTATTTCAATATCATCTCAACAAGGTAATTTGAAACAAGATTCCTGGGTGTAAAAGTTTCATGTCGTCAAACAATTTACTCTCTGTATACTAAATTTCAGGAGACAGAAAGTGTTCAAGTCAAATCCACACACCCTTGAAAAACTGAAATGCAACACCTGCCATGAAATTACCAACATTAATCAATGGGAACTGCAGCGAGTTATGGGTAACTTCATCAAGAAGTGTCAAAAATGTGTGGACAACAAAGGTGGCCAGTTTCGGCATTTCAGTTTCTTTCACAAATTGGTAAGCAAATAAATCACTCTTTAAACTAGTTATGGAAACTTGCACGCTTGATTCACAGACAGTCTATAGTGCCAACATACGGTTGCAAGCACAAACCCCGACATTGAAGTATACACTTCAATGGATCGCTCTGTAAAAAGAGTGCAAATACCACTACTTTTATTTCATAGCCCTTCCGAACATTCTTTATAAAAAAAAAAAAAAAAAAGAGGCATGGTAACTTCAGTGCTTTATAGTGATAATGCAAATTTAGTTAAGTCAGATATTGACACAAAAAAGTACATTATATGAATTACAAGAGTTTTTCAGACTTGCAGTGCAAAGGAATCTTGGTGACAACGTTTTTTATGGTATATGTATATATGAAATTAAGAAAAAGTTTCAAAATGATACGTCAATTTGACTCTGAAATACATTTTTCTTCTGTTAACCACTGCAGGCTCCACTATGGCCTTGGCAATGACCAATCCGTGCAAAATTCTGAAACTTCAGTCTCCTGTTTCTCAGTAAGTGTGAGGTCTATAGAAGAAACATTTTTGCATGTGTTCATACCTTTGTAGTATTAACGAATACACTAAGTTTCATTAAAATCTGAATTGGTGGGTGTCACGGCCTGTGTGATTTGACATGAAATCACACACTATGATACACTGATGTTAATAAAATGGAACCTAAGGGAAAAATCATTTATTTTTTAAAAAAAAGAACATCAAAAACAAAAGTAGATGCATACCTTGGAACTGAAGTTGTCCGAGATGCATCATTGCTTGATGCTTCATCTGCTGACGACTCCTCCATCTGTTCTGCATCTGACTGATATTCACCATCAGAACCTTCATCGTCGTCACACACTACACTTTCATCAACATCATCAGAACCTTCAGCATCACCATTCTCTTCACTTCCATCACTATCATCGGGACTTTCATCATCTGATGACTCGCTTTCCATTTCATCTGAATCGGTCTCCATGGAATTTCTAATAGTCTGTGTCCTCTGTTTCTTCCCCCTAGGTGTCAACACATTTAACGAACTTCTTTTTCCAACATTTTCATTAGAGAAACTTCCATCCAGAGACTTCCGCTTTGAGCCTCTCTGCTGAAGATTGACCTTGAATGAACCCCTTGATGTATTCAATTTTAAGGAACTGTTACCCTCCTTATTACTGGGAGACTTGTTTACAGGAACAGTCACATTCTCAACTTTATTTGCCTTCCTTTTCTTCAACTCTTTACATAACAAAAAACTTCTTCCCATGTTCAGTCCTTATTTGAAAGCATCTGTAATGAACACAGAAAAATATTATTAATTACATACATACATACATACATATGTGTATCAGTACAATGTTGCAGTAACTAACATACGGGGGGAGGATGGAGAAAAATTTACGGATGGAAGAGAAGGTACGACATACTTGAATTACAACACATTATTATTAGCAGTTATGATTTTAGGCCGATGTGAATTTTAAAACGAAACCTTTCTAATGCAAGAATGTTTCTTTACCTTTAGAATTTGAAGCATTAGCAGTAGAGCTGAAGTTTTACTTTTGGATGGAAAGTATAGGCTTTCACAGAAAGTACAATTCTTCAAAATTCACCTTCATTAATGTGGCAACATAGCACTTGAGCTTTGGTGGAGAGTAGCCAGTTTTAAGAAATATATCTTTACCAGATGTAAAACATTGGACTGAAAGATTTCCATTATTGCACGTCAGAAAATATTCATGGTTCTGCACAGGGTTGATAAAGGTCCAGGAACCCATAGATTCTAATGAATTCTAGTGGGTTCCGCTGCAGGAACGGAACCTTTATTTTTGCACAATTTAAATTCGGTACAAGTTACGAATTGTCTCATTGAAAAAAGGTTCCTGGACCATATTTAAATTCAGCCGAAAAAAGGTTCCTCAACTGTATTTAAATTGCTCTCGAAAAAAGGATCCTGGACAGAATTTAAATTGATCCGGAAAAAGGTTCCTGGACCATATTTAAATTGATCTGGAAAAAAGGTTCCTAGACTGAATTGAAATACTTTAAACATAAAAAGGTTCTTTTTGCAAAATGCAATAGGACCATGTGCAAGTGGTTTCTTGCAGAATCATCTTTGTGCTTTAAAACACTTTTGTCCAGTTGCTTCATAATAGTCTGTTCGATAATCAGTATTTTACATCAATCCAAAAAGTACTGTGAACTCTCTGCAGAACCTATAATGATCATGGGCGTCGCCAGAAAATTTTACAGGGGGGAGGGTCAGGCAAATTATAAAAGTTGAATAGTAGAAAAATAATATTATTACCATGGTCATAAATGTTATTATACAATAATAAATATTATAAACTAACAAAAATAAATTTTACTTGCAATAATAATAATTATTATTATTATTATATAAATGGGGAGATTCGATCCACCAAACGAGTGAATACCAGCACAAATATTTTCCATTATTTCTTTTGCATTTTATTCAGTTAGTATCTGAAGTGCATTTTGATATTAACTTTTGTACATCTCGTTCAAGAATAGGCTTTAAATGTTAAGGGAATTATTTTTTCACAAAGTTTGTTGTGTGACCTCTCAACTACAACTGTAATTCCTTGAAAACTGTAGAACCATTTCTTCTTTGGATGAAATGGTAGAATATAACCTTGTTCGTGTATTTTTCACAATGTTTTCCATCCAGTGGCGTACGCAAGGGGGGGTTACGGGGTTTAACCCCCCCCCCCCCTTGAGCTTGTGAAATATTATGAAAAATGCTGTGGAAAAAAAATAAATGGCCAATTTTTCACAGTCAAAGATCTGGGACAATAATATTACTATTACTACTTCTACTACTACTAATAATAATAATAATTTGAATTATTATTTCCATGCAGCATGGAGAAAAGCACAGCATTCCAAACATACGCGTCTTTCAGAGTGATGCCTTGAAAATAAACACGAGTTTATGAGGTTAGGTTAGGGTATATGATTTAAAAGAAAAAAAAAAGCTGTTTTGTATCTCAGTTCCAACAATGTTCAATACACTGCCGTACGCAGGACTTTTTTTTCGGGAGGGGCTGGAATAGTAAATGTGGATAGCACATGGCTTCGTTTTGGAGGGCAGGATGCATATAAAATATTTCGTATTTTTGGAGCTTTTCAGTCTATTAAAATTGTATTCAAAGACAAAAATGGTAATCAGGATTCACTTTAAAAGAGGTTTCGCATTTCACATTTTGATTTTTTAAAGTTCTTAACAAATATTTATTTGAAAATTCACCAATTCGCCTTCCTATTGTATTGTTTACCGCAGCATGTTTGAATGTCTCTCTTTAAAATGTGTCACCTTGTTGACTAGACAATTATTCAAACGACAATAAGCTTAACTATTGTAAAATGTTTTGTTGGTAAGAACAGGGAGACAATCCAGATGTGAATTATCAGGGACATTTGTGTGGGGAAGAAGCCGGAAAAATTCCAACCAATTTTGGGAATCGAATCCGGATCTCCCGTGTGATTGTCACTTGTCAGACGCTCTACCGACCAGATCACCGCAGCTCCTTGGATGAGTTCCATACTTTGATTATTTCAATTTATTTTAATATAGTTTCTTGTATTTATGGATCTTCTTCACCCTTGAAATGTCTCACCTCGTTAACCAGACAATTATTTCGTAACAAATAAACAAAAAAATGCTCCCAGGATTTGATAAAAATCGAATGACTAGAAAGTAATTTCGTTCTATTGCTTTCATAAATACTATATTTATGTAGATCTCTACTACTTAATAGTAGTAGCGGTGGTATTAGTAGTATTATTAATATTAATTTAGCTAATTAATTAATTATAAGTATTATTAATTAATTGTGATTATTATTATTTAATTAAAGTATACTAATAAAATAATGGTAATGTGAATTTGGAAAAAAGTTTTAGAAATAACACCCCCCTTGATGAAATCCTGCGTACGCTACTGTTTCCATCTGATGCATTTTTACTTTCATTATTTTCTTGGAATACTAACTAAATGAACTTTATTTCTGTTCTTAACAATAAGAGTAACAAACTTTCGACTTTCTTGTATCTTTAAATGAACAATGTCAATTTCCAGGTGGGTCCGCTGACCCGTTCGACTCCAACTCCTGATGCCCATGATAATGATATAAATCAAATTTAAATATGTGATAAAAGAGGATATGAAAATTCTTCCCCTGTCAAGTAACAATGTGAGATGTGTTGCATGTAATTTGCAAGTTATTTAGGTGTCTAAATGCCAGAAAAATGCACTATTTCTACACTATGATCTCCTAACTACAATTTCCTGATATGCAAGGTTTAAAGGCTGTGATAGCTGCTAATGGTATGAAACCATCATCATCTTGTCAAAGTTTCACAGAAATGTCTATGAATCAATTGCTATGTTTGCTACCATACTCACTGGAATATATATTTTCCCTTTTCCACCTACATCAGATAAAAATAGGGAAATAATTGTGTTGAAGCTAGGGTGACCATACGACCCATTTAGGAGACATGTTTCAGTAAGCCAGTCCATATTTTAAGAAATCCTAAATATGTCCCATTTAATATAAGTCTAGAAGTTAGCTTGAAAATGAAATTTTAAATTTAAATTTCATGTTAAAAAAGAATCTGACGGATTTTTTTTTAAACTAGTATCACGACAACACTGTTTCAAGTAATTAATAGAAATTTGTTATTTTTTTGTATTTAGCGTCACTTTTCTACAACTTTTGGCTAATTGCGTATAACAATCAATATGCTACAATTTCGTCGAGAAGATTCGAGCACACAGCAGTTTACGTTTTAAGGTAGCTCGTGTCGCAGTTTTTACTGTTTTATAATATGGGATCCGTAATTGCTAGAGTAGTGAATAAGGAATGTCAAGAAGCATGTGTGTATATATAGTTTCAATGCGGGCCTGCACCAGAAATTTAAAATCCTTTGTCTCAACCTAAAAAGTATACAACACAAACTCAAAAGACAATTCCTAATTAATTAGTGAATGTCAATATATTTTCTAGTTCAGAAGATAAAACAAAAATGTTCGATCAGTTGCAATTTGTAAGAGGAATTGTAACATAACTTCAAAAAGACTGGAAAGAAAATAAGGTTGGTTTGTGTGATAAGTGGGTACAGATTTTTTTGTAAGTTGGAAGTGGGTCATTCCATGACAAATCATCACAAAAAAATGAACTTTTCAACCCGACCATCTCAGATTTTCATGAAATTGGGTAGGATGGTAGAGGACATGAAGTAACTTGAATGTGTAAAATTTTAGCCCTCAGTGATACACGGTGTTCGTACAGCAGAGTTGCAAACTTCATAAACAATATCTAATTTATGCTTACATGGTCAACAACAAACAAAATTCATAACTTTTCTTTAAATTATGGTATAACTTTCATCTTGGGCTAAATTTGAAGCTAAGGGAGCATA
The DNA here is from genome assembly GCF_977018435.1 of Lepisma saccharinum. NCBI lineage: Eukaryota > Metazoa > Arthropoda > Insecta > Zygentoma > Lepismatidae > Lepisma > Lepisma saccharinum. The sequence goes on along the minus strand of NC_139231.1, from coordinate 78,810,935 downwards.
GTTTTTGTAAAAAATATTATCATATGAAAATATTGAATTTCCATTTCAAGGTCACACGAAGTGACCTTTGACCTTGCTTACCTAATTTCAATAATTGTTTGAAACTTGCTTTTTTTAGTGTCTTCATTTTCTTAAAAAAATCTTCATACGGATGGCAAGAAGTGGTCCATTTACTGTTGTAATCCTTTGAAGAAACTGTTGTAATCCTTTGAAGAAAAAGGGACACTGGTGTAGTAAAGATCTGAGGAATGTGGCAGCTTGGATGATTTCTTTAAATTACGGAATTGAAGAAAACATGAAAATTTGCACTTCCTGTAGAATGAAGGTGGGAAAGGAAAAGCAGGCTATCGTTTCAGAAAAAGAAAATCCTTCAGGGCAAGATGATAATGCTGGTCCTAGTTGCAGTAATCAAGATTCAGAATATATGGGTGTTGATACAGGGTTCAGCTACTTAACTGCTTCTTTGATCTCTCTTGGTGAGTCTCCAGTGAGTAACAAGAAACTGAAGAGTTCGAAAAGGTATTGCAGGGAAAAGATAAAGAAAATAAGAAATACTTATACCCAATTCCTTTTTAATGCAGAAGGTGATAAAGATGACGAAGAATGTCACTGTAGCAATTTAGAATCAGAAATCTTTGAGCAACTTAAAGAGATTTAAAACTGCAAATAAAAGTGAAAGGTTTCATGATTTTGTCTATTTTGTCCAAAAGTTGGTCATGTGGAAAAATTGAAAAGGAGTTTGGTGTTAGTAATTACATAGCAAGGAAAAAAAAAAAAAAGTCACTCTCTCCAAAGAGAAGGGATTCTTGTCAGTGGCGTATGCTGGTTTTAACTAGTGGGTAATCTCCGACACTTGATTCATCCACCCACTCCTGAAGTCTCCCTGCAAATTTACCTCAACATCCATACAGGATTTATGAATATATGTGTGAAAAATTTTACCTTATTGTTGCGACCACTGTCGAATAATTGTTGTGATTGCACTTGCAGTTAATCTACGTTTAGAATTTCAAATGATAAAACAAGAGAATATAATAAATCTATAAGAAAAAACCTGTAACAAAGAATATGAAAGGAATGCGGTAGTGAAATAAAAACCCTCAATATTAATTTAAGTGTAAAATTCAAGTTACCCCAGTACCCAGTCACTCGTGCATTCCCGATTTTTGTTTTTATACACGGAAGTTTAAGTTCAAGATCTATGGTACAAGAGATGCTACTGACCTACCTACATTAACTATTTGAAATTTCTCCGGAAAAGATCCCGTTCCAAATATTTTCGCACGCAAATATTGTATTATATCCATTCATTGCCTTTAACTTCAGCGAACACAGCACTAGCACAAATACTAAACCACTAACAGCTAAACAAATATTAAATTCTCGAATCGCTACAACACGCATTCAATTCCCTGCGCCAATCTTCTATTGTGGTTCCTTCCTGCTTGACACAGAATTAAATTCCCTATGGATGTTGAAAAATTCCCTTTCCCAGCTTTATATTCCCTGCGATGCGCGAGGTTCTATAAGTTGGAATCATTGCGTTTTTTGTTTATATATTTTACATTCAAACATCTTTTATCATTATGATCATTGTTAATCTAAAGAGGGGGGAAAAGCAACTTAAATTACCTAATATATGTGTATATATATATAATTTATTTCTGATAGCCACCCAGCATCGAATAACATGGGTACATGGGGGAAACCCTGGGGGGTAAAGGCGGTCAGGGGCGTGATGCTGATCACATCACCCCCACTCATGACCGGATCAAGAAAGTGTCTGGCGTTACCCCCACACCCCCTATACGCCTTCATGGCGTGGTGCTAAGCACAGGGGAACACTTTACCTTTTTTTTTTTTTTTTTTTTTTTTTTTTTAGCTTTCCCTTTTAAAAATTATTCATTTCTGTGAAAGAAGTACTCTCACTGGTTTTGAAGGCTACAAAGAAAGTAATCACGCATTTTAAAATACAAAAATGAAAAAAGTAAGCATATAAATAGTTTAATTACTTCATTAATCGATTGATTAAACTGTTATTTGACGTCGCTTTTCTGCCGCTTTTGGCTAATCACTACGAGTGATGATATGACATTGATGAAGGGACATTTACAAAGAACACCCATGCCTAGACCGGTATTCGAACCCTGGAGCTCTGGTGTCGTAGGGAGCTGTGCTAACACTTCGCAATGGAGGTCGGTGTAATAGTTTTTTTTTTTTCCTTTGACAATATCTGTTGAAATAGCAGAGATCAGGAAGACAGAAGCAAACGTAAAATGAGAATTTTCATAGAATTGGTTCGCAAATGTTGTTCAGATTTCTCTGTTTTTCGCGCATTTTCAGATGTATTTTCTCTTCTTTCCTTTTCAGTACGTAATTTGTGAACCCAAAACCTGTTTCCTGATAAATTTCCCTGTCGTAAACAACACAGCTCCTACGATACAAAGGCCATCGGGGAAGAATGGCGGAAGAGGGTGCCAGCCAAGGGAACGGCAAAGGCTCTGGGGTGGAGAGTGCGACCGATGGACTCTTTCCAGAAGGAGCTTACCCTTGCCACGGAATAACCGCGCCTGAGAAGCAGTGTTTCCTTCCCCTCCCGTCAAGGGTTTTAAAGGGAGCCGGTGGAATCTCACCCTGACGTCACCAGATTCCACCAGCTGGAGAAAAAGCCTCACGGACATTCCGCGGCAAACGGTTGAAAACATTCGCGCGCTGGAAGCAAAGAAATATGTGATTCAAAGATTGGTTCGGAAGAATATTGCGAAGAAATAAAAAACAACTTTTTAAAAAATTATAGACGGGTCATCTCCGATTACCTAGGTGACCCAGAGTATACGCCGCTGATTCTTGTCCTCACCTGACGACAGACCTGGAAAAACTTTACCAGAAGAAACAGCTTCAACAGTTAAAAACTTTTACTGCGGTGATGAAGTTAGCAGGCAAATGCCTGGCAAGAAAGACTATACACACAAGAACAACCAACGAACAAAACCGGATCCACCTGATGACCAAGGAGACAAGAAGATAGCTATCGTCCCATACACCAGTAACCTCTCTGCAGTCATCAGCCGCATTCTCTCAAAACACAACATCAAGACCATCCACAAACCGCCATCGAAAGTCAGAATCCGACTTCGAAACCCCAAAGACGAACTAGGACAGAAGACACCTGGGATTTACCGTATCACCTGTGCCTGCGGTAAAGCCTACATTGGACAAATGGGGAGGACAATCGAACAGCACTGCAAAGAACACGTCAGCTACATAAAGAATTTTCATCCGGAAAAATCAGGGTTAGCAGAACATTCAATCCAGGAGGGCCATAAAATTGATTTCACAACCACCAAGATCATCAATAAATCATCAAATTACCGTGACAGTTTCATCAAAGAAGCAATAGCCATACACGGGGAAAAGGACAACCTCAACAGGGACACGGGACTTGAACTGGACCCAGCCAGGTTAGCGATAGTCGACTGGGAGTGTGGACGTCGGAGAAATGCCACCTGATTGGCCCGCCACCTACACCGGACCCCTCCCACACCAAATACATATAACGTCACCCTGACTTATCTCTGCATTCATTCTGCTCTCAAAAGCTTGGAAGCCTTTCCGGAAATCACCTGGCTGATTGCCCGAGAAAACCTTTTCAATATTCGCCGCTAGGAAAGATTCAAGAATTATTTCAGTCGCCTCTACAGGGAGGAAATGTTACAACGGATCCTCAGCTTTGAAGATCTACGCACCAAGAAAGCCAAGCTTTTGTCAACACTGGCATTCTTACAGAGATGCAGAGACAAGAATGTTGTACCCATCTTCGCCAAATTGAAATATCCGATCAAAAACACAACAATAGACCGGATACTAAGGCGCACCAGCATCACGTTGGTAAGAGAAAGAATTCATTTCACAAGACGTGAACTTGCATCGATAGACAGAAGCCTACTCCATATTCACCTGGAAATATCCTCTTCAGTGTCTCCGATGGACTGGGAATGGATAGACAACACCACCAAAGCCCGCATGGAACTACAAGCCAGCAAGACCACTGCCAAGCAGAGCACTAAATACTCTCGCCTAGCTTCATCCGACAGTCAACCGACAGCCGACCGACAAAACCGACAGAACACTATCCATCGCACCGTTGTCAACATAACGGACAAACGTTTCGATGAAGCCACGGTCTCCATCCTGTCTAAGGGGTTGAACTTCGCTCCCGCTCCTAAAACCATTCCTACCACAGACATAATCAGCAGCATCGAGCAAGCCGTAAAAGACCTACCAGTGACAGCCACCCAGGACATTCATCGAGAAGTATATGTGACCCTTAAAAGGGCCGCTCCGCCTAAACCGAATATCACAGCAGCAGAGAGAGCCGCGCTCAAGCAACTGAGAGAAGATCAGGATATCATCATTCTACCAGCAGACAAAGGAAACACCACTGTTATACTTGAATCCACAGAGTATGACAGCAAAATCACAGACCTTTACTCCGAGACCTCACAGCTGCAATAGAGAGGAAAACCAGAGCTCTACTGAAGAAATCCACACTGCCGAAAGAAACCGGGGACTGGATAACACCCAATAAAACAGTACCTCCACGACTTTACGGCTTTCCGAAAATAAACAAAACTGATGTTCCTTTAAGACCAATCGTCAGCGCAATTGCATGCCCTACCTACAGACTCGCCAAATTCTTAACGGCACAACTCCAACCTCTGACCGGAAAGTGCCAACACCATGTTAAAAACTCTTCGGACTTCGTCAAGATCCTTCAGAACATCAGAACTTCTCCCGGAGACCTTCTAGTGAGCTTCGACGTAGTATCGCTTTCCACCAAAGTGCCGCTTCAAGATTCTTTAATACTATTGGAGCAACATTTCGCACCAGATATCATTAAGCCAAGCGTCAGGTTAACCTTGCAGCAGGTTTTCACATATGTAGATCCAAACGTGCGCACAAGAATATAGTTCCACTGAGACGGGTTCTATTCCGACACAACTGCATACTTGCAAGAAAACAGTTATTTAATTTGTAAAATACAGACAAAATAATACATCCATTAGCAGGTGTGGACTTGATCGGTTGCAATCACTGTGCAGACGAACTTGGATCCGCAGATTCGCCAACTGGAGTTTGTATTGAGCTGAGGAATCCCTGAAGCCCAAGTGCGAGTCGAGCAAGACTGAATACGTTGCAGAGCGCGTGGAATCCGTGATACCAGTGTTGCACATCCCACTATTTTAACCCTATGTTTATTGTGATTAATAATCGTGCTATACAGCGGCGAGAATGGCTGAATCAAGCAAGGTCTCCTGTTCAGCGAGTGTTATTGTGGGCTTCATCGGAAGGGAAAAGCTCTTCAAATCAAGCAAGTTGTTTAAAATGCATAATCCTCCTTACGGAAACAAGATCAAAGTAAAACAGGGCGTGAGGTGATTTGCCGTCAATGGGCGCACGAACTGTATCCCGGGTGTTGAATGATTTGCGGTTTGAGTTTAGGAAGAGGAAACAATTGTTTGTTGTTTGACTACAAAAGAATGTCCCCGGTATTAAAAGATATCCCCGTGAATAGAAACATGTTTATTATTTGGAGCAGACGTGCTTTAACTCTGAGAGGGGCGTGGGCGTTATATTGATTTTTTTTTAAATATATATATCACCATGCAAAACCACCGCCAGGGCTGAAGAAACCGACGAGAAAGGGAGAGGGGAAGGGGGAGGCTTATTGTTTCACCCACTGACGGCAATGACGTCTTTGTTGAAGGCGCATATATTTACTTTTCCGTGCAAGGAAAGGGATGGATGATTAGCAAGAAATGGACAGACCAAGATTTGAATCCTGGTTTAGTGAAGTGATTCATAAATTGTAACCAGAATAATAGCAGCAGACAATGCACCTGATTGTATATATCCACAATAACAAATCATACTTTTTTTTTTGCTGGTATAACTTGAAGTGCATGTGTCTTACAGTAACAAAGGTTTTCATAAACGTATTTTTTTATAAACCAAAAACAATAATTTGTCATTAAATTCAAGAGGGCCTGTCGTTGTTTACTTATATCTTTGTTTATTTTTATTTTTGCATGCTCGAAATATACACACATGCTCATGGGCGTCCGGAAGGGGGGCAAGGGGGCCGTTCCCTCCCTGGAAAATGAAAGTCAACCAAAAATTATGTATTTCACACATATAATTTCATTTTAGCCACAATAACATGTGTTAATTACACTGATAAACAATGAAATACTCCTTTAAATAAAACTAAGTGATCTTTATGTATTGAGATGTGCTGATAACGAATATCGCATCCGTTTTCCTGTATCACCTAAATTTTTTGCAGAACACCCACATTTTATAGTTTTATGGATTCAGATATCCGCACCCTGCTCCGCATCCGGCTTAACGTTGGGTTCCTAGCAAATGGATAACAATCTTTTAGCGACCTTGTGTGTCTATTACTGGCACTTAATATTTCGTGGAGGAAACATCTGGCAGTAGAGTACTTTCCTGTTTCTCTGTTAAAATTTGTTCTTTTGTGGGTTACTCGAGTCTTAACTTCCTTTCCGATAACTTCGCGAGTAGCCATATTTTATGTTTGTGTATGTTCGAGAAATTGTGAATGTAATATTGTGTATAGTGAAGTGAAGTGTAAGTTGTATTTTAACAAAACGATAACAGCATTCATAATTGCTTTTTAAAGAAATATATTATAACTCAATTAATGAGTTCGCCATGTCACGCAAATGTGTGAATAACCCGAATTTGTTTTGTTATGTTTGCAGGGAATTTACTCCGAAGTCACAGAGAAATACTATCACTCCTATAGTGAAAAAAGCATATGAGTTGTATTTTGGAAGTAAAGTAGACGAGGGAAAAAGCTGGGCACCAGGTAAAATTTCTTGTAATTGTTCGCGAACTTTACGTGGTTGACTTAATGGCACTCACAAATCAATGCCCTTCGGAAACCCTGTAATATGGACAGAACAGAAAGATCACACTACGGATTGTTACTTCTGTTTAACAAACATAGTGGGATATAGTTCTAACTCATAACATTCTATATTTTATCCTGATGTTCCTTCAGCCAAGAAACCTATGAGTCATGATTTTATACCAATTCCTAAGCCTCCTAAAGAATGGACAGTGGATGAAACAGAACCAAGCAGTGCTTCTCCAGATGACGAACCTGGACCCTCATATTCAAACACCGATCCAAATTTTCCTGATCCAAATATACCTCACTTCATTTCCCAATCCGAACTAAATGATCTAGTCAGAGACCTCAACCTTTCTAAAGTTCAAGCGGAATTATTAGGTTCTCGTCTCCGAGGGTGGAATTTATTACAAGATGGTGTTAAGGTGTCATTTCGAAACGCCAACAATCACTGACAATTTTTTTTCTGTTGGTAATAAGTTAACTTACTGCAATGATGTAGAAGGCCTTCCGCAAGAACTTGGAAGGAGTCACAACCCAAACGAGTGGAGACTATTTTTAGATTCATCTAAGAATAGTTTAAAAGTAGTCTTGTTGCATAATGGGAATATATACCCATCAGTACCCCTTGCCTATTCTTCCACCATGAAGGAAATACATGAAAATATGGATACAATATTAAAAGTCATAAATTATGAAAAATATGGTTGGCAGATATGCGGAGACCTCAAAATGATTGGTATACTGTTAGGCATGCAATCTGGGTTTACAAAATTTTGTTGCTTTCTTTGCGAATGGGACAGCCGGGCAAAAGATAAACATTACAACATTGTCGATTGGCCCATACGAAAAAACTTAATTCCTGGAGAGAAGTGTGTTAGGAATCACCCTTTACTTGAGAAAGACAAGATTTTGTTACCACCGTTGCATATAAAGTTAGGGCGGATGAAAAATTTTGTTAAGGCTTTGGATAAACACTGAAGGTTTTGGGTACTTGAGAAAAACATTTCCTAAACTCAGTGATAGTAAGTTAAAAGAAGGCATATTTATTGGCCTGCAAATCCGTGAGATCATTCATGATGACAACTTTGTGGAATTGCTAACAGTAAAAGAGAGATGTGCATGGTTAGCTTTCAGATAAGTATGCTGTAATTTTCTTCGAAATGTGAAAGCTGACAACTACAAAGAACTTGTTGAAGTGCCATCAGTGCATGGGGTGCAATATGTCCTTGAAAATTCACTTTTTACATTCGCATTTGGACTTTTTCGCCCTTAACTTGGGTGCGGTTAGTGACGAATGCGGCGAGAGATTTCACCAGGATATTTCTGACATGGAGAAACGATATGCAGGAAAATCGGTACAGAACATGTTAGCAGACTACTGCTGGAACCTCAAGGAAGAAGTTTCTGGTGGCAGTTACAAACGGCAGAGTTCAAGAAAGAAATTTTGAAAATGTGAGTAAAAATGTGTTTCTTCCCTTTTTTTTGGATGAAATTTCTTCATTGAACAGTCAAAATCGGTCCTATATATATTTTTAAATTTGTTTATATTTCATAGTTATTCACTTCAATATTTAAATCTTATTTCATGAGCAATCAAACAAAAATAATTTCAAATTTCGATGTATTATTACAAAGGCAATTAAATTTTTATTAAAAACAAAAAATGAAAATCCAGGAAAAACGATAGGTGATACAGCATTTCTACTTTCAGATTTGGATTCAGCGGGGTTGAATTATAAATAATCACCTATTTTCGTTCAAAGGAGCAAAAAAAAGTTTGAATTTGTTCATCAGTGTTATTGCATTAACACAATAAATTCAAATTTAAGCAATGTTATTAGGGAACTACACTCTTTTCGGGGAAATGTGACTTGTTTGCCCCCCCCCCGGGGAAAAATACTCTCATGTTTCGAAGATATTTCGCATTTATATTAAGTAATGACACATTTTTTTAAATAATTTATGCGCCGAAAGTACTTCTAAAATGTTATGTTTCAGGAGACAAAAAGAAACACAAATATATTCCGCTTGACATGCATGCGGGTTTTGATGTGTTGTGCGGTTGGCAATACTGTGGATTTTCTCAGTGTCTGCGATGTAAGCAGCTCGGCGGTTGAGGCAAGACTGGCACGGAAGATTCTGTGCTCAGTTCCCGTGCGGATTGATACATAAAACCTGCTGCAAACTTAGCCTGACGCGCGGCTTAGTCTCTTCAAACATACCCTGACTTCAACATACTTCAGCTACAAGGACAAGTACTATGAACAGACCGACGGAGTGGCAATGGCATCCCCGCTCTCACCAGTAATAGCCAATTTCTTCATGGAGAACTTCGAACACAAGACACTCTGTTCAGCTCCACAGAAACCTTCCTCATTCTACAGATACGTAGACGACACCTTTGTCATCTGGCCACATGGTGAAGCAGCGCTACAGGCGTTCCTGGATCACCTCAACAACCAGCACCAGAACATCAAATTCACCATGGAGACAGAGATCAAAGGCAGTCTTCCATTCCTGGACATCCTCATTACACGCAAACCGGACGGGACATTAGGACACAGCATATACAGGAAACTCTTTACTTTGTTTCACCAAGCCATCACCATCAGCGACACAGAGCACCTGCAAGAGGAAATAAGACACCTACGCACAGCCTTCAGACAGAATGGATGCAGTGAAGGCATTATCAACAAGATGCTAAAGAAAGTAACACACAAGAACAACCAACAAACAAACCCGGATCCACCTGATGACCAAGAAGACAAGAAGATAGCCATCGTCCCATACACTGGTAACCTCTCTGCAGTCATCAGCAGCATTCTCTCAAAACACATCAAGACCATCCACAAACCGCCATCGAAAGTCAGAAGCCGACTTCGAAACCCCAAAGACGACCTAGGACAGAAGACATCCGGGGTTTACCGTATCACCTGTGCCTGCGGTAAAGCCTACATTGGACAAACGGGGAGGACAATCGAACAGCACTGCAAAGAACACGCCAGCTACATAAAGAATTTTCATCTGGAAAAATCAGGGTTAGCAGAACATTCAATCCAGGAGGGCCATAGAATTGATTTCACAACCACCGTGATCATCAATAAATCATCAAATTACTGGGACAGTCTTATCAAAGAAGCAATAGCCATACACGGGGAAAAGGACAACCTCAACAGGGACACGGGACTTGAACTGGACCCAGCCTGGTTAGCGATAGTCAACTGGGAGCGCGGTCGGAGAAACGCCACCTGATTGGCCCGCCACCTACACCAGACCCCTCCCACACCAAATACATATAACGTCACCCTGACTTATCTCTGCAATTCATTCCCTGAAGATGAGAGTGACGTTAGCTCTCGAAAGCTCGGAAGCCTTTCCGGAAATCACCTGGCTGATTGCCCGAGAAAACCTTTTCAATATTCGCCGCCAGGAAAGCTTCAAGAATTATTTAAGAAAGACTATGTTTCCGTAAGGGACACTGATGGTAAACGTATCTAGATTCAAAAAAGATTGATCCTGGGAAATCTGAGAGAAATATTCAGACTTTTTAAATCTAAATACCTGATACTCAAGATTGGGTTTTCAAAATTTGTAGAATTACGACCAAAGAGTTGCATAATAGTAGGAGCCAGTGGTACCCACACTGAATGTGTTTGTACCACTCATCAAAATGTTAAACTATTATAACTGGAGCTCCTTTAAATAAAATAATTCTCCCATGCCACGAAAATCCATTAAAAACATACCAAGATTGTCTTTTAAAAATAATGTGTAGGGTACCACAACAGAAGTGTTTTCTAGATGAGTGTGATCCCAGCATAAATGATTTCAAGGAAGCCTTCCTAACAAGCCTTGGGGAAGAGATGATTGAAAATATAACCTACAAGCAGTGGATCGCTGTTCCTTTGAGACAATTAATAAATCCACAAAGGAATTTGTTCAAGATTTTTCAAATCAGTTGATCAACCTCATGAGACACGATTTTATAGCAAAACAGCAATCAGTATATTTTTCTGAAAACAAAAGTTCTCTAGTGCATGATGAAGCTGTGGTGACATGTGATTTTGCTGAGAATTAATCATTTATTTTGCAGGATGAAGTACAAGGGTTCCACTGGAACAACTCAATGGCAACATTTGTAGTATATTTTAAGGACAATGAAGATATTCTAAAACATAAGAGTTATGTTGATACGGTCCAGATATGGCTACAAGGCTTGGTCTTCACGGCCAAGAAGAAGAAAAATCACAAGCAGATATATTCTGTGTAATGCTTGATATCATGGGTTCAATGTATTTTGTATGTTTCGGACATAACGTCCAGTGAATATTAAATATGTTAATTGTCTACCGTCTGGTTATTAATCCACATTACCAAGTCCTTCACCCCGAACCCTATCAATTTGGCGCTGCGGACAGTGAACAGAAGATTTGAAGGATTCTAATCATATCGGCACGGGATTATAACAAGTAAGATTTCTGTAGCAAATCAACAAGACGGTCTTACATGTAACGTTTAAGTTTGCTAATTTTCTAAAAGCAAGTTTCAGTTACACATCGTAACTTTTATATTTTCCAGTTATTTCTATTACTTAATGTAATTTGAAGTTTCGATAACATGGCTCTCAACATTACATTCAGCGAATTTGCTGAAGAAAATGAAGATATCGAGAGTTATTTCATGCGTTTTGATCAACTCTGCCTTGCACAGAATGTGGCAAATGAAAGAAAAGCAGCAGTTCTATTAGCAGTCATTGGTCCTAAGGCTTTCCAAGTTCTTCGCAATATTACGGCTCCTGAAATGCCATGTAATCTAACATATGCTGTCATTCACGACAAAATGGTTCAGCACTTCAGGCCCAAAACAAACAAGTATACAGAGAGGTTCAAGTTTCGAAAATGTATTCAGTCTTCAGGAGAATCAGTTACTCAATTCGTAGTGAGAATCAAACAACAAGCAGCCAAATGTATGTATGAGCAGTATTTAGATGAGGCACTTGTTGAACAATTTCTTGTTGGTGTACAATCTGACAGTACTCGGAAAAGATTATTATCTGAAAGTGATCTTTCCTTTGCTAAATGTCAAGAAATTGCTTTACATTGTGAATTATTAGAACGAGAAATTAAATTATTCTCGAATAAGTACAATGCAGATTCTGTAACTTTTGCCACCAACTCAAGAAATTTGACGCGGATGAATCCAGATCGTCAAACAGACTCTTCAACGGGTTCACACTCGGGCGAAACGAGGCAGAAGAGCTACAATCAACCTCAGAACTCAACTGCTACCAAGCAAAATCCTCACTCCCAGTGCGGCAACTGCACAAAGAATCACTCACAAGGTCTATGCCCGGCAAGAAACGCAATCTGTAGCTACTGCAAACGACAAGGCCATTGGAATATACGATGCAGAAAGAAGCTGAAAGATAGAGCCATGAATAGAACGTCCAGTTCAACCTCACGGAGCACAACATCCGATGAGTTGTCTACGTTCAGCTTCAACCATCTCAACACTGATGCGCTCAGTCATCATTCCACTCTGGTTACTTCTACTCAACACATTTTGGAACACCAAATCAGTTCGGATAGCTTCATAATAAATCTCCAAATCAATAAGTGTATTGTTAAATGTGAAGTAGATACTGGGTCTGCTGTTACACTTTTCAACGAGAAGTATTTTGACCAGTTGTTTCCACACTATGTTAAATGTAATTCTAGCCTACGATTACGAGGTGTAAACGAAGGATATGTACGTGTTACAGCACAAACAACCGTCAAACTATACTTAGACAATAGAGATTATACTTTACCTGTCTTTCTCTGTCAGGAGAAACTTTTATATCCATTGATCGGTCGTACGTGGTTGGACATTATTCAACCATCTTGGAGGCGATTATTAGTTACAGCCAGTGTTCTTTCAACTAACACAGTACAAGGTACTATTACTAGCGCTGGTGCCGACGACCTAAGGCGAGAAATTTCTTCTAGATACGAGCAAATCTTTGATGGTGATTTGTCCAAGCCAATTGCACCTTATTTGGTCGATATACCACTGAGATCCAACTCTGCACCGATATTTCGTAGACATTACGAAGTTCCTTACGGTATTCGAGACCGTGTTCAGGATTCTATTCAAAATCTAGTGAAAGTAGGGTTATGGGAACCGGTCGAATATTCTGATTGGGCCTCACCACTTGTCGTTGTTACCAAGAAAGATGGCTCACTTCGTCTCTGCACTGACTTCTCAGGAACGGTGAATAAAATGACTGAAAACGTCAAGTTTCCCATTGCTAGAGTCGAGGATATTTTCTCTAAGTTGACCAGGTGTAAATACTTTACGGTAATTGACCTTCAAATGGCTTACGGACAGTTGGAACTTTCTGAAGCTGCCAAACGCATCACTGTCGTCAACACACCTTGGGGCTTATATAAACCTCACAGACTACCTTTTGGCATAAACATAAGTGGAGATCTGTTTCAAATGGTCCTAGCGAAGATACTAGATGACATTCCCGGAGTTTCCTTCTACTTTGATGACGTCATCATCGGAGGTGAAACTTTGCAAGAATGCTTCACACACACGTGTGATGTCCTGAATCGTCTGGCCAAACACAATGTCAAAGCGAGCGCCAGCAAAAGCCAATTCCTAACCTCATCTATCGAGTACCTAGGATACAAGATTGACATCAATGGTATACGGCCGTCAGACAAGAACTTGGAGGCCATCCTAAATTCTCCACCCCCTCAAGACAAATCACAATTACGTTCCTTCATCGGGATGATCAACTTTCATCGAAAGTTTGTACCCAACTTAGCTTCGAAACTTCACTTTTTGCTTTCTTTACTCAAGAAAAACGTCTCTTGGAACTGGGACGATAACTGTCAACACGAGTTCGACAGCATCATGGCGGAACTTCGACAGGTAAATCCTATTGTGCCTTTCGACCCAACGAAGCCAGTTGTACTTATCACTGATGGCTCTCCTTTCGGCTGTGGCGCACAATTGTGTCATCGAGTTGATAGCGGTTTACAGACCATCGCCTGCTCTTCTACCACCTTCAGTGAGACGGAGCGGAGATACTCCCAGGTAGAGAGAGAAGCTCTAGCCATAGTTCACGGAATCAAGCGATTTCACAAATTTTTACTCGGATCCAAGTTCGAGATTGTTACAGACGCACGTGCTGTAAAGTTTATCTTTTCTCCGGATCGAGCCATTTCGAAACATTCATCCAATAGATTGATGAGATGGGCTCTACTTTTATCTTCATACCAATATAATATAATTCATTCCAGCAAGGTAGAAGTAGCTGACATGCTAAGCAGGTTGCCTACGCAAACACGTGACACAATACCAGCTGGAGAAGAAGAACTTCATGCATATTTCGGGTCCATTGAAGACGCTGTAACTCCTCTTTCTCGAGACGCAATACAGAACGCCACTTCAGAAGACCCACTGCTCTCATTAGTTGTGTCCTGTGTAGTAAATGGTTGGCCAGATCAACTCAACACGTCTACTGAACGAAAGAAGCTCGCACCGTTCTTCGAAAGAAGAGCTCACCTTACGTACGAGCAGGGAACGCTCATGTGGTCGGGTAGACTTATCATTCCCACAGTTAAACGGAATGAAGTTCTTAGAGCTTTACACGATGGACACATAGGCTCAACTCGTATGAAAGAGTTGTGTCTATCCAGATTTTGGTGGCCAGGCATGTCAGCAGAGATTACGGATTTTGTAGCGAGCTGCAATACATGCCGAGCTAATGCTCCTAAGGTCCGCAACGGACCCGATTCTTCATGGCCTCTCGCTTCGTACGTGAACGAGAGATGGCATATAGACCACTTTTTCTTTGCAGGGCGTAAGTTCCTACTGATAGTAGACGCCTTCAGCAAGTGGACAGAAGTATGGCCTGTACACACATTGGACTCAAAGGAAACGATCCGCTGGCTTATGCAATCTTGCGCCACGCTAGGGTTACCAAATACTATCGTATCCGACAACGGCCCAACGTTCACTTCTCTCGAATTTCGTAACTTCTGTCTTAAGAATGGCATCAAACATGTTACTTCACCGCCTTATCACAGCCCTAGCAACGGGTTAGCCGAACGATACGTTCGTACTGTCAAAACCGCTCTGGTCAAGCTTATAACTGACAAACCCAATCTGAGCACGCTTGAACTTGATATGGGGATCGCCAACCTTCTTTTCATCCTTCGGAACACGCGACTGGGTGGAAAAGGAAGCCTACCAGCACTTTCGGTCTTGAAACACCAACCCAGATTTTGGTGGGAACCAAACAATGTGCCTCTGTCGAGTGAATCTCCGTTCAAGCCGAGGAAGTCAGCAAAGTTTCGGAACGACTCTTCGTCGAAATATGGTACTTTCGCCATCAACTCAGCAGTTTGGGTTCAATCACCTAAGCACGGTACTCCAAATTACATCCCAGGAGTTGTCATTCGTCGAATTGGGGATAGCATCCTCTACGAGATAATGTTGGAAGATGGAATCAAAAGAGTGGTACATCCCAGGTGGTTGAAGAGACGTGTTTCACGTGACACTACAGATGACGACGACTTCAACGTTACAATACCAAATAGAAATTCAGCCAACCCCGGTGGAACAGTACCAGAACCTACCCCAGGCAGAGCCGGATACCCAGGACCAGGTCCTAGCACACCTCACTCATCTCCGAGAAGGTCTACCAGGGTTCGCCGCCCACCAGATCGATACGGTCATCAGCATATCTGATTTTTTTTTTTTTTTTTATGGGACACCTGGAGGGATGATACGGTCCAGATATGGCTACAAGGCTTGGTCTTCACGGCCAAGAAGAAGAAAAATCACAAGCAGATATATTCTGTGTAATGCTTGATATCATGGGTTCAATGTATTTTGTATGTTTCGGACATAACGTCCAGTGAATATTAAATATGTTAATTGTCTACCGTCTGGTTATTAATCCACATTACCAAGTCCTTCACCCCGAACCCTATCATATGTCTTCATTTCAGACTACTTGATTCAAAACATGTCCATGTTTTCCAAAGAAAGCTTTTAGATTTCTTGAAAATTGATTGTCTGCCAAATTTACAGAAAGTATATTACGTACTTCTCTGATGGTTCAGCAGCGCAATATAAGAACCGCAAAAACTTTGCAAATTTGTGCAACCATCATAGAGATTTCAATGGCCGAGTGGCATTTTTATGCAACAGCACATGGTAAGGGAGTGTGTGATGGTGTTGGAGGGACAGTAAAGAGGCTGGCACCCAAAGCTAGTCTCCAGAATCCTCTTTTAAACCAAATCATGACACCACTCCAGCTATTTGAGTGGGGAAAGGAGAACATTCCTTCAATAACATTCTATTATGTGACACTAGGCTATATCAGCGGTAGCATAGCTACTGGTAGGGTCTCCCATGCTGGGCAGGCTAGTGGTAAAGAGTCAGACTAAGAAGCAACCTACTGGTCAACGGCTCCAATGGCGGAAGAAGATGGATGGTCATCTCAACGGCAAAGGAGGCGGAAGAACCAGGAATCAGGAGGAGTAACACCTCTTTTTAAAAAACCTTGGGCCAGCTGGCACCGGCTGGTAGTACCTTGTAAGGGCCCCTTGCCAGGGTTACGGTGAAGACCTCAACGGCAACTATGGCGGAGAAGGAGACCTTTGGAACGGCATAGCTGGCGGAAGAGGCACTCATTCTCATCGAGTATAAATATGAGAAAAAGCCACTGTCTTGTGGAGGAGGGATCCTAAAAGACTAGGGGAAAATACCCCGACAGAAAATTAGCCTGCTTGGAGGCTCAGGTGGCAGCCCCATCACCAAGATCGGGTGCTGTGGGCCAATAACCCGCACACTTTAAATCACACTATTAAAGAAACATCAACAAGAGGAAGCCGAACTGATTCTAAGACGACGACATTTGGCCTGAAAAGGACAACGAGAATTGGAATATGGAATGTAAGAACCCTGCGGGAGAGTGGAAAACTACGGCAGGCAGTGGCCTGCATGAAGAGCTATTGTCTGAGCATCCTAGGTATAAGTGAAGTCAGATGGCCAGAGTTTGGAGAGGTAAATACCCATGAAGGAGTTACATTCATATATTCTGGAAGACCTGAGGGTGAAGGTGTGAGCCGTGATGGTGTGGGTATATTGATGGACAAGGAAGCAAAAAGGAGCCTTATTCAATGGTATCCAGTGTCTGCGAGGATAATTGTGGCACATTTCAAAACCAATATCAGAAACATCGTTATGATCCAGTGTTATGCACCCACAGAAGTAGCAGAGCCTGAAGAGAAACAAGAGTTTTATAGGCAGCTCAATGAAACAATAAAGAAGCAAAAAAGGAAGGATATCATAATAATTGGAGGAGATTTAAACGCAAAGCTTGGGCATGACAACGAAGGCCTTGAGCATGTGATGGGTAAACATGGTTTAGGAGACCGAAATGAGAATGGACAACTTTTTGTGGACTTTTGTGCTAGCCATGAATTAGTTATTGGTGGTACTATATTTCCTCACAAGAAATGCCATAAGGTAACGTGGGTATCACCAGACCATAGAACAGAAAACCAGATAGACCACGTGGCAATTGGACGGAGGTGGAGACGTTCGCTACAGGATGTAAGAAACAAGAGAGGTGCAGACATTGGGAGTGATCATCATTTGGTAGTGGCTAACTTTAAAATGAAAATTCAAGCTCAGAAGAAGAGAATGGAACAGACAAGGAAGCGGTATGATGTTAGTAAATTGAAGGATAAGAATCTCCAGGAAACCTTCAGGATTGAACTGAGAAATCGGTTCCAAGTATTGACCGATGAAAGTGAGCAGAATGAAACAATTGAAAGAGAATGGACAAAAATTCGATCTGCCTTCACAGAAGTAAGTGAAAAGGTTCTGGGCTTCAAGGATAGGAGGAAAAAAGATTGGATGTCTCTGCAGACCTGGGAAAGGATTAATGAGCGAAAAGTAATTAAGGAGGCAATGAACTCAAGCAGGACAAGGGCAAGGAAGGCAGAATTGCAAACAAAGTATACAGAGAAGGATCGAGAAGTAAAGAGTAGTGTTCGTAGGGATCAAAGAAATTGGGTAGACAATCTGTGTCAGCAGGCGGAGGAAGCAGCAAAAAAGAGGAATCTTAAAGAACTATACAACATCACAAAAGTTCTGTCAAGGAAACAGATGCAGAGAAATCGACCAGTGAGAAGTAAAGATGGTACCCTCCTTACGAATACTGAGGACCAACTGAAACGTTGGAAGGAGCACTTCTCTGCAACCCTTAATCGCTCTGTGGATGCTCAGATAGACCAGGGGGAAGAGGAAGATGATAATGATGGTGATATTGGCCCCAGTGTAAGAATTAGGACGGATGTTCCAACAGTAGGAGAGATTAAACAGGCTCTGAGAGAGGTACGTAATTGTAAAGCAGCTGGTGTCGACAACATACCACCGGAAGTGCTGAAAAGTGATATAAACACCACAGCAAATATGTTGCAGCCCTTATTTGAGAAGATATGGATAGAGGGAGTGATGCCTAAGGACTGGAGGAGTGGCCTGTTGGTGAAGCTACCGAAAAAAGGGGATACATCAAAGTGTGACAACTGGAGAGGTATAGCACTTCTGTCCATTCCGAGTAAGATCTTCACTAGAGTTATCCTAAACAGAATTAAGGAGCATGTTAACTTGAGACTCAGAAGAGAACAGGCAGGGTTTCGACCAAATCGCTCCTGTATCGATCAAATTAACACCTTGCGGATAATTTTGGAACAATGTATAGAATGGTCATCTCGTCTCTATACAGTTTTCGTTGACTTCGAGAAAGCATTTGACTCGGTCAACAGAAATGCAATGTGGAAGGAAGTGAAACGATATGGAGTGCCCACAAAAATTCTTGATCTTATCCGAGAAACTTATCGTGATTATACATGTAGAGTTATACATGAAGGCCGTGTATCTGAACCAATAGATGTGCAGTCTGGAGTGAGGCAAGGTTGTATATTATCACCTACAATGTTCCTGATCGTGATCGATGCAGTGATGCGAAATGTAATAGGAGGGAAAAGACGTGGTATCCAATGGGGATTGAATAACAGACTAGAAGACCTTGATTTTGCAGACGATTTGTGCTTCTTATCTGAAGCACATGGTGATATGCAAACAAAACTAGCAGATCTGATAGAAAGTGCAAAAAAAGCAGGACTTGTGATTAACTCCAAGAAGACCAAGGCACTGAGGATTAACTCCACAAAAACAGACCCGTTTAATATTGGTGAAGAGATTATTGAAAATGTGGATAGCTTTACTTACCTGGGTAGTGTGGTGGCAAAAGACGGAGGGGCGGCACAGGATGTTTCTCAACGAATCCAAAAAGCAAATGGCACCTTTGTGAGGCTCTATCCAGTATGGAAAAACAAGAAGATATCTATGAAGACCAAACTTCGTATTTTTCGAAGTAATGTTAAGTCTGTACTGTTGTATGGGTCTGAGACATGGAAAGTAACAAAAACGATTACCTCTAAATTACAGACCTTCATCAATCGCTGCCTGAGAAAAATTTTGAATATCTTTTGGCCAGAAGTGATTCAAAACCAAGAACTTTGGAGAAAATCTGGAGAAACCGAGGTGTCCATACAAATAAAGCGGCGAAAATGGAATTGGATAGGGCATACGTTGAGGAAGGAAAATGAGGCTGTCGAGAGAGAGGCACTAGACTGGAACCCGCAGGGAAGAAGGAAAAGAGGGAGGCCTAGACAGACGTGGCGAAGATCTGTTCACGCTGAGGCCTTGGAGGAAGGAAAGAGCTGGAATGCAGTGAAGAGAATTGCCGTCAGTAGGACCAGGTGGAGATGCTTTGTTGATGCCCTATGTTCCACAGGGAACAACAGGAATTAAGTCAAGTAAGTCATGTGACAAATGACGAATATTTGGAAGAAGAGAGACTTTTACAGACACGGTTTGGTGAAGCTGTAACAGGGATTCAGAGGTTTCATCCATTCATACCAGTAAGCACAGAAAAAGTGGAGACTAAAGTGTTTTCTGCATCTGAAAAAACTTTGGTATATTGTGTTAAAAGTTAATGCAGATGTTGAAAATGTACTCTTTGAACACATCAACGTTTTGTAGTGTGTGCGTATGATGCCAATTGATTGGTGGGATGTGTAGTTTCGAAAGATGATGTAGAACATGAAGTGCAGGTGTCTTTCTTGGATCCTTGTGGTCCAGCACAGTCATTTAGTTATCCAAGGCAACCAGATGTTCTTAAATTCCCAAGACACGCAGTCCTTTGCAAAGTGGACCCTGTAACAGCCACCGGTAGAACATACCAGCTGAAGCAAGAGGAGATGGTACAAGCATCATACATTCTATCAAAGAAAGACTTTCTGTATCACTAAGCAGTTTCTTTCTATGTACACTTCTCCTATTTATAATGTGGTGAGGTATGTAAAATATGTTAACTTAAATCATCGCATGGTCTTGAAACGAATTCACTTTTCATATGATACCAAAGAGATACCACCTTGAAATTTTGACTGAACGTTCAGTAGATGTGTACCAATATGTGTAATTTTTTTGAAAATTTCGTTTTTTGGAAATTGTAAAATAAAATTTTGAAAAAAAAAAACCTTTCAAAATTTGTTTTTCGCAAAAAACCAAGCATGTTGTATATCAAATGAAAGCCCTCTTTATAAGCTTTAAAATGAGACCATGCCCAGCCCTGTAGTTGAAACAGGTCTCTTGCAAATTGTATTTTAAGTTTCAGTGGTGAGCAGGTCTTGGGCAATTTTGTCAATTTTCAAATTTCAATAACTCAAAAACTGGCAACATGAAAAATAAAAAAAAATATATTTTCTGTATTTCAGATGATAAGAAACGTGTATACCAAATATTAGTCAAATCCATGACATCAAATTCCAATTATATTTTCTTGGTTGATTTGACATGGAATTACGCAGCAGGAATGGACATGTCGCAGCAGCAAAATTCAAACGATTCACAGCACAGAAGTACAGCGCCTTGAATACGTAGTGTGGAAAATGACCCAAGAAACTAGTTCCTGAGACAGATGACAACATAGATGGCAGTGTAATCAGTATTGCTCCTAATTTTCTTATGAAAGTAATGTGGCTTACTTAGTTTTTGGAATATATATTGTGTAGATTTGTTTGTCATGAAAGGCGGTACGGGAACTGATGGAAACAGTTATATTTGTGGAGTAATATGCAGTCACAAAATGGCATTAATTTGGAAAGAAAAGTAAAATAAAATTAATAAATAAATAGCATGCGTAACACAAGAAGAAACATCGCAATGTGATTCCAGATGGCAGGTGTTGGATTGTGTACTAGAGTTTATTTTTCTATGTTACAGAGGCTGTTCAGCGTATATGTGACCAAATGCGATTCCTTCCCTCTGCACTCAGAATTAACTCACCCAAGCTTGGTCGGGCATGTTTGTCAGTGTAGTGTGTGATCTGTAAAAGAGTGGTAGTGTTTTCTCACTGGGCCGAAAATCCCGCCCAAAACTGAGCCACTTTTGGGAGAAGTACGTTGTATAACTTTTCCAAGCGTTTGAGTTTTCTGGCTGGGCCGAAAATGCTGCCAAAACTGAGTTGCTTTTGGGAAGGTTATGTTGTAGCCCTTTATGATGCAAAGTTCAGTGTGTCAATGATCAGGAAGTAGTGTAAGAGCAAGAATTGTGACGTTCGTTTGACTTTATTCAAGAATGTCTAATAATAATAATAACTAATTTTGACCTCCTAATCACAAATCTGTTGAAAAAAACCGGGGGTCACGTCTGAAAATTTGAAAAAAAGCCGATTGAATTTTTTATATATATATAGGTGTATATGCGTAGTTTTACGAACAAAAATGTAACCTCCTGTCATTGTGTCCAACCACGCCGTTATTTTACAAGAAAATGATTTATGATGTTCAATTCTAGTATGATCCCTATTTTTTCGATGAATTTAGGGGTGAAATGAGTGCTAATGGAACCTAACCTAACCTCCTGTGAATGGTTCGTGGGGCTACTCGTGGATGGTTTGTGGGGCTACCCGTGGATGGTTTTTGGGGCTAACGTCAATGGTTTGTGGAGCTACCCGTGGATGGTTTTTGGCGCTAACGAACAATTTTTCATCAAAATGTACGATTTCCAGACGTGACCCCCAGTTTTTTACAACAGATGGTAAATGTTTACTATCCTTCGGACACCTATAACTTCTGAGTTTCGTCAATTTTTGACATTTGTACTTACCTATCTGCTTCGCTGATCATTTTTTAACGTGTATTCACGTTTTTTTGATCAATTTTTTTTTTAAAAAAGTGTTTTTGTAACTGAAGAACGTACGTTTCCGCAAATGGTTTGTAGGGCTATGTGTCAATGGTTCGTGGGGCTATGCGAGAATGGTGTGTGGGGCTACGCATATTTTTTTTCGAAACCAATTTTTAACTATTGTAACCTATTGTGACCCTACCTAACCTAACCTTACCGGAAATGGTTTGTGGGGCTATGCGACAATGGTTGAATTTCCGCTATGAAACATTCCCACATCACACAAAACACCTTCCAGATGTTAGACAATACTACAGGAACTTATTACGGCAAGTAGTTTGTTCTGTAGAAATGAAGAAATCTGTCCGAAAGATAGTAAACTAGTACCGTAAATTCTTACCCATTTGGTTCACGTAGTCGAACGTAATGGAGGCAAGAGCTTTTGTGCATCGGAGACATTAATGTCGAAAAATACATGATTTACCGGCCGAATAAGTTGAACGAAGGGAGAAAAGACTTCCACGAGCTTTCAAAAGTCTACAGAAACTCAGTTCCGTAAATAGTTTCTCCTGTAAATTTGAAGAAATGTGTTTTCCCTATACCATACTGTTACCAATCTTAAGTAATCGCTAAAACTCCGTAGTGTGTGTTACAGAAGTAAATGGAAATCGAACCATCTTAAAATTGCATTCGGAGCATGATGAAATCGCAATAAAACAAAAGGAACTAGGGCCAAAAAAGCTTACCCCACAAAAGCTTTGATTTATGTGAAGAACATTAACGAACGAGATACACTTTGCACTACAGCGCCGTACTTTACTCACAAACACAAATATTTATATCACAGATTATATGCAACCACAAGGGTATAACTGATCGCACGGAAAGCAATCACCTTCCTGGTCAAGCCCACCCCGCCCTTCGTGTTCTCACGTCAGGTTGATAAAGTGTTTGTCAAGTATCCTTAATTTTTAACCACATAGTTGGCTTGTTGGATTTAGTTCTCTTAGCATAAATGTACGTTATTTTCCTGACGTCAGCAGACGAAGTGGGTGGGGCGTGAGTAAGAAAGGTGGTTGAGATGCGTGCAGTCAGTATACCCACACAGAAGAAGAGGAAGGAGATGGGTATTATCTGTGAAAGAAACATGTGTGCACTTCTTTCCAGAGAAGGTTCTCGTGGATTTGCATTTATGTTTACAAACTTATTGCGTTTACCTGTTCGAGGTTTGTTGTGCGGTTATACTCCTCATAATAGAAATGTGCATATGACAAACACAAATTTGTTGAAGGAAATTCGTGAAAGCAAAGATGAGAAGACCTTAACAGTCGAAGGATGCACTGTCTTATCGCCACGCGAGCCCTTCTTACTGAAGACACCACATACCAAAGATGCTTGTCCAGTTTGCAGAACTGGATTGGATATTAAGCATACAGATGTTTTAATTTTAAGCCAGTTTTTAAGGTCAGATGGGTGTATGCTGCCTCGCCGTGTGACAGGATTATGTAAGAGACAGCAGAAACGTATGGGGACGATGGTAGCGATGGCCCAAAAAGCCGGGCTGATGCCAAATATTGCACCAGCAAATAGTAAAAGAGATCCGAAGAAGCGCTATCAGTGGAAGAAGTTTAATAAATATTTTTACGAGTCAACAATTAGGGCATAGTGGCACTTTCGCTGTGTTATTAGAATACTTTATCTATCAAGATTTTAGTAACATTTCGTGTTTACGGGTGCAGTGTAGTTTATAAAAGTATTAACCATGGAGGATGTTGATGGACTTTCTGATTTTGAGAAATTCATTGCTTTCCACAGACCTCAGTTACAGTCGGCAGGTGTTCCAGAACATTTCTGGCAAGTTTTGCATACCAAGTTGAAGAGGCTGATATTTGATGCTGGGTGTACATTTAGTCTTTTTCGCGTTGAAAGTGAAGATGAAAATAACTGTGATTCTTGGAAAGTTTTAGTAATTTTAGAAGATGGTATATCACCAGATGACCCACAAAATGTCTTTCTCATTGATCATGCCTGGACGTTTCGGTCAGATATGGCTAGAAGACATTTAAATGAAATTCCTGGGTTATTAGAGAGAATGACAGAACTTATGGATATATCTTCTGAAGCTGAATCATCGAGAGCTGCATTGATAAGTGATGTTATTGATAAAATGTGGAAATATTGCCAGACATATTCTGTAGGTGGTGAAGTATCAGTTGAAAACAAATTGCCAGTGTGGTATATTATGGATGAGTTTGGATCTCGAATACAGCATTCTGATGAACCAAATGTTAGAACTGTGCCATTTCTGCATATTCCTGAACAGATCACATACACTTTACTTTTCCCCATAAAAGCTGTTGAACATATGAGTGAAATTACTAGAGATTATGTAGAAGGACCAGTGAAACATCAATCCGAGAGAAGAGCATTGCTGCTTCCATGGTTTCCCACATCATTTTTAGAAGAAACTTACAAGCAAGAAGAACCAGGTGAAGAGTTGTTCATACAAAGTAGAGTGAATGAATCTCTTCCAAGTTTAAATGAAAGAGTTGCTTTAGAAGCATATGGAAAGAAAGAACTGAAAGTATTTTCAGATTATACTTACATTAATCATTATTTGAATGATTCACGATTCCAAATTACTTCAGCAGAGGATGAGGCAGACATTTTGTGGTACACTAGCCACTTCAAGGAATATAAAGAATTATGTGAAACTGCTCCCAATAAATTCATCAACCAGTTTCCATATGAACATGTTATAACTGTCAAGGACTTGCTGTGTATAGTGTGCCGAAGAAAGGCAAATGAAGATGCAGGTCGGTGTCACTCTGAAAGCCTGGAAACTTCTCCATTATGGTTGCCAACAACCTACAATTTACAAACTGAGCTAGTAAAATTTGTCAGTTACTTTCAGAACAGAGAAAGGTTGGGTTTGAATAATCACTGGATAATCAAGCCATGGAACTTAGCAAGAGGTCTTGACATGCATATAACAAACAACTTGAGCTATATAATGAGATTACCATTCACTGGTCCAAAAATAGCACAAAAATATGTTGAGAATCCAGTTCTCTTTCATAGGCCAGAGCATGGTGAAGTGAAATTTGACATCCGGTATGTCATTTTGCTAAGAAGTGTCAAACCTTTGACAGCATATGCATACAAAAGATTCTGGCTTAGATTTGCTAACAAGCCTTTTGAGCTGAGTGATTTCGACGACTATGAAAAGCACTTTACGGTCATGAATTATAAGGATACTGATCTTTGTCAGATGTTCTGTGCAGATTTTATACGACAGTTTGAACAGCAATATCCCTCGTATTCTTGGAAGGGTATTGAGCAGAACATTTTTGGAATGTTTCGTTCCATGTTGGAAGGAGCAGTGTGCAAGGAACCACCTTATGGAATAGCACATAATTCACAGTCAAGAGCCCTTTATGCTGTTGACTTGATGTTGGCATGGAGAGAGAGTGAAGAAGGAAAAGTGATGCAGCCAAAACTCCTGGAATTGAATTGGACACCTGATTGCCAGAGAGCTTGTGAATATTATCCAGACTTCTACAATGATGTGTTCGCTGCACTATTCCTTGATGATGTTGATGAGGAACACTTCTATGTTCTGTGATGGTAAGTTGCTTGTTATCCTAATTTAGTTGCTACTTAAAACATGTTAAAATGTTATGAGGTGTTTTGATAATAACTATGGTACACTACAGTACCATTTAACCAAATTTCATGGGACCGAAGTGTTAAACCGGAATAAAGTTTTTTTGATACATATACTTACAGTACATACATTTTATTACGTACAGCACAGTATGCGTGCAAAATAATCTAACACAGTTACTTTTAGTGGTTTTTATTTTATTTTATCTGCGACGTTTCATTCTGGTTTCCCAGAACTTTTTCAAGCTACACCAAGACATACACCCTCAGAAGTGTTGAGTGACTAGCCATGTGAGGTTGTGTTATTGTATGTATATCTTGGTGTAGCTTGAAAAAGTTCTGGGAAATCCAGAATGAACTAGTGTGTACCAGACCTAGTTAGGTTTCAACTACTTTTGTGTTGAATGATTTTTAGATATTTTACGAGAGGAACAAGAAAGCATTCATAAGATTTGAGTGAAATTTGAAATCAACATGGAAGTCATTAGCAATGAGTAGTTGAAAATCTCTGCACCAACAATTACATGATTCAATTCACTAAAAACAGAGTAAGAGAGAAACATGAAATTAACGACGGACAATGTAATATGGGTAATGTTCACAATGTTTTTGGTGCATGACTTTACTTCAAGTTCTCACCACATTGTGTGGCTTCTGCAAATCGCTTGGACTTGTGGAGGCCAATGAGAGCTTCTGTCCTTTTAGAGCCTCCTTCTAGCATGCTGCACGAATGTGATTGAAAAAGCATCCTTTCCAACCCTTATACAATGCTCCAGTACTGCTCCGCAGTCTGTGCATGGATGCAACAGTGCTCTTTCACAATTGCAGTAGGCTGACATGATAGAAGGTATATTGCTGTATTGGGTGATTATAAAGTTAGTATACATTTCTGCATGTACAGGATATATCACAGTAGGACACAAAATCAATATAATTCCATGGGACCACCACTCAAGTCTAGGCATAGATGCCAGCAATCCACCACAGCCTGAAACACCTTCTCTAACATAGCTGGTGTAATCTCAGCAACTCCGGTTTTAATACTTTGGGTAACATTCATTCTGGCGTTCACAAATAAATGGGTGGAATCAGATTAATGTAGTTGCCTACACTGAAATATCGCATTACTTGAAGTCACACGTAATTGTTGAGTTGCGTTCGACAGTTTAAAAATGATTGTTTGCGGAGATTGTTGTGCAAAAGTTTGCGGAGAAATGGTGCAGTTTGCAATTGAACACCAGATAGATATTGTTTAATTTTACATAAAGACAGGGTCAATTAAAGAGACTAAAGAAATGTTTGTGGCGAAATACGTCGGTATGAAGCCTCCCACAACCAATGCAATTCAAAAGATCTATAACAAATGGAGGACTACAGGATCCGTTACTAATGTTTTGAAGAAGAAGCGTCCCACAGTGAAGACCCCGGTGGTAATGGACAGAATTCGCAGTAACATATTGAGAAGCCCCAAGAAATCGATACGAAGATTATCTCAACAAGTTGGTGTATCCCGCACAACATGCCATCATGTACTAAAAGATCTCAATTTCCGACCATTTCGTGTGACCGTAGTGCATGAATTGAAAGAACCAGACAAAGCTAAATGAGTTACTTATTGCAACTGGATGTTATCTTCGATTGCTGATGGTTACTTGGATCCTATGCTCTTCTTCATGACAAATAAAGCTTGGTTGCATCTTTCTGGTTACATCAACTCACAGAATTGTAGATTTTGGTCACAGGATAACCCACACGTCGTGCATGAGGAACCTCTTCACCCAGAGAAGATAGGCATTTGGTGTGCAGTGTCGGGAACACGCATTATCGGACCAATTTTATTTGAAGAGACTATCAACAGCGAAAGATATCTGCAGATATTTGAGTCGTTCTATGCACAGTTAACAGAAAATGAAAAAAAGACACGGCGTCTTTCAACAAGATGGTGCCACTGCTCACACCTCCAACCAAAGTATGACCCGTATAAGTGAAGTGTTTCCCGAAAACAGGCTTGTCAGCAAAAACCTTTGGCCTCCGCGATCGCCGGACTTAACATCTTGTGATTTTTATTTATGGGGAGCTCTGAAAGGAAAAGTGTACGCTAATAACCCTCATACGATAGACCAACTGAAAGAGAACATCACAAACGAGATAAATAACATCTCCCCTGAAGAATTACGACGTGTTTCTCAGAACATTTTACTGCGAGCACAGCGATGCCTGGATGCTGGTGGATGGCACTTTCAGCATTTGTTATAAACCAGACAGTTTTACACAGTAAGTGTACCTAACCTAACATAAAATGTGAAAAATGTAATTATATGATGACACATGTCTTGAAACTGCAGTATTTACATATGAAAAAACAATTCAACTAGTATGAAAAGCAGTCAGTGAGTCGTACCACTTTTAAGTGGGACACCCGATAGTATAGGGGTGACAGATTTCTTCAAATTTACAGGAGAAAGTACTTACGGGAATCATTTTCTGTAGCGTTGTGGAAGTTCGTGAATGTAGTTTTGATCCATTTTAATGCGAATACATGTTGTTTTCTGCGAAAAATTTCTGTCCGACATGCTGTTTCTGCTGCCGCCATTTGCTTTCTGCACGAGAACACAATGTTCGGTGTGTTAGATGACCTAACCTCGTAGTCAGTGTTTCAAACTCACCGTGTTTTCACTAGAACAGATGTGTCGAGTATTTTTTTTTTAACTATGCTTGCCTAACTTAACCTAACCTAACCTTATGGAAAATGGTTTTTGGGGCTAACATGAATGGTTTGTGGGGCTAACGTCAATGGTTTGTGAGGTATTAGCATAATTTCAAATCCAGCCACGAAAGTAGGTATTTTCCGGTGAACGAGGTTGCAACACTGCATAAATCTACAAAACACTCACACAACGTGCCCTGAACCAGTACGCTATCGCCTGCCATAATGTGTTACAGAATCGAAATAACAAGTAACAGTAAGTACTCGTAAATGTAAGAAATAGACATTATCTTAGTTAGAAATGCATTATTTCACCTTAGGAAATGTTCCACATTCCAAAATAGTACGTTAGCAATGTAAAAAAGTGCGAAATATATGATTTATAGGTGTCACCCCCATACTATAATAGTACCATACTTTGTTTCAACTGGGCAATGCTCTGGATCTTCACCTCACACACATTTTACTTGATAAACCCCCAGATAAAAATGTCTAAGAGGGTCAGGTCGGGTGAGTGGCATCCCCAAATCCATTGCGAGGCATGACCAATTCATCTACGAGGGAAAACTTCATTTAGGTGATCCCGAACAATGGTGGCAAAATGGGGTGGTGCCCAATCCTGTTGGTACACAACAGTATCCATAATCCCATCAGCTACCAACAGTGGCTCCAGATACAGTTCCAACATATCGAGGTATGTTTTTCCAGTAACAGTTCGTTCTGTGACATGAAAGGTCCGCAGACTTCATTATACCCACACACACATTCACCTTGGGTGTATCCCATTGCCTCTCCTGCAGAGCATGTAGTGACAATTTTGTCCCACAGGTGTGAAATATGATCTTGTCACTGAACAACACATTCTGCATCAAATTCTCATATTTCGCTGCCTCTAGCAGGTCGTGGCACATACCTTGCTAAACCACATAGTCTTCAGCTTCAATCTTATGCACAACCTAACCTGCATGTGGTATGGACATTTCTGCAATTTGTAGCAGGGGAATTTGTGGATTGGGGAACACCAAACTCCCTACTGAGTCTCCTGATCGATGCGGTGGGGCTGCGTAACCTGGAAAAGAAATTTATTTTGTCACGATATAACTAAATTGTATAGAGACTTTATAATCACCCTGTATTTTAGGTCATCAGAAGTTAAAAATCAAGGTTGCAGTTGATGTGTACATCCTTCCATGTCTGGCTAGTAACTTATGAACTGAAGCCACATGATATGGTGAAAGCTTGAGGAAGTGCAGGTGTGGTTAAAAAAAAATAGTGAGCATTATCTGTGTGAAAATATTTCAATGTGGTGTGATTTGCACTGTGATATTTGTGCATCCGACAGCAGAAGTTCGTTTCAAGTCCACTTGGTGCTTAGATATATATTCACCACTGCATTTCAATCCCTGGTGTGGGAGCAGTGTTGCTAGTTCAAGCAAAAAGGTAAGTTTGTAGTTATTATATTTTCCAAGCTTTCAGACGTCTTGACAGTAGTATAGTCTGAGACTGGACACACAGTTTAGTGGAAATTGTGTATTGACCCACTATGAACCAGTTGGCACATTTTTTTTTTTTTTTCAGAGAGGGAGCACTGTAACATATAACATTGTAGTGCTTTTTACTTTGACATCATGCAGAAACTGCACTAAGGAATTAATTAGGGAGACGCTAGGCTAAAAATTGCAACTACTGACATCAGAACAAATTTATTTACAAATGTGCATTTACACCGATTCGTTGATATGAATAGATGTACCAACTACATTTCTTTTATGTCATCTGTACTCAAGAATTAGTTTTTTGGCTCAACATCTGGTTACTGGATGGTAATGTAGTCATCATGCATGTACTAGGGATGGCCAAACTGATCCGGATCCAAAATTTACGGATCCGGATCCGAAAGTTCCGGATCTGGGTCTGAAAGTTATGGATCCGGATCCGGGTCTGAAAGTTTCGGATCTGGATCCGGATACGAAAGTTCCTGATCTGGATCCGGATCCAAAAATTTCGGATCCGGATCCGGGTCCGAAGTGTATAGAGGGGCCCAAAAGAAGAAATACGTGTTTTTTTTTTTTGTTTCGGCTAAAAAACTGTTTTAGGGGGCAAAACCCGCCTCAAATGTCACGATGAGGATAAATTGACGTGAGGATGATCTGTCCCCTGTGTCCCCCTCCGATTCTCATGAAATTTGACAGGTGTATAGAGAGTCCGTATGCCCCCTGTTTCTTCCTATGCCATATTTCGGGGTCAGATCCCCACTTCAATTTCTCCTCATCTTGACATTTGAGGGGGGGAATGAAAACACACATAAATGTGAGAAATTCCATTCCAGGATGAAACCTTTAACACATATAACAAGATAGAAATGTTATACAAAAATTATACAATTGTTCTACAGTTACAGTTCTACAAATTAAAATAAAGTTCTGGATCCGGATCTGACCATCCCTACTATACACCTGCCACGTTTCATGGAAATCGGAGGAGAACACAGGGGTCAGATCCCCACTTCAATTTGTCCTCATCTTGACATTTGAGAGGTGGTTGCCCCCTAGAACAAATTTCTTGCCGAAACAAAAAAACACGTATTTCTTCATTTGGGCCCAGCAAGTTTCATGGAAATCGGAGGGGGAGACTTGGACCTCCCTTGTAAGTGTATTAATTAATTACAAATCGCGCACGCGCGCACACACACTATATATATGTGTGTGTATGTATATTATATATGTATATGTATATTAGCAGGTAACAATATGTTATAAGCACATTGTTACTTTCCAAGAAGCGCATGTGGAATGGCAAAACAGATCCGGATCCAAAAGCACCGGATCCGGATCCGAAAGTTTTGGATCCGGATCCGAAAATTCTGGATCTGCATCCGAAAGTACTGGATCCGGATCCGAAAGTTCTGGATCCGGATCCGAAAGCACTGGATCCGGATCCGAAAATTCTGGATCCGGATCCGAAAGTACTGGATCCGGATCCGAAAGTACTGGATCCGGATCCGAAAGTACCGGATCCGGATCTGAAAATTCCGGATCCAAAAAATTTTAGGATCCGGAACCAACTGGATCCGGATTTCGGATCCGCTAGGATCCGGATCTGGCCATCCCTAGCATGTACCTGTTTTGCATCACATGAATTCACTACATATATACTTGCATATGATTTTCAAATGTGCAGTGCCCTTAGTGTTTCAAGATTTTTCCACGGTGCCCAAGTCAGAATGTAGTCCTATGTAACACTTGCAATGCTCAGTTAATGTGGTTAGGTTGCTTTCCTTAAGTAAAAAGAAAATAAACACATAGCCTATTTCAATTTCAGAGACATTTTACATATAAAAAATACTAAACAAGCACATACATTTTGAAGTAAGTGTAATTTCAGTGAAAATATTGGAACATTTTGTGGTGCCCCTGTAAGCCAGCCCCAGGTCATCGCAGCATGCACTTTGGGAACCACTGCTCTAGTGAATAATTTTGTGATTTACACACACAAAGATGTCATCAATATTGGAATCGTTTTCAAACTGGGGCCTAGTTTGAAAATGAACTCCACACTGAACTTATGAAGCCATGGATGACGAACCATTTTGCAATGCGCATCTTATCATGCATGCCACGTTTGTCCAAGGTAAAAAGTATTATATGTGTGTACTCCTACAGATGAAATAGAGGCTAAGGAAATAATGAAACACAATATCTGCACCTTCTTTCCATGCAAGAACAAGAAGATGGTAAAAATGTTTTGCAGCCATTCTTCCGAAGCAGTATGTGGAGAATAAGAAACAAATTGCTGTTTTAAATGTAACTATGGGTGTTAAATGGTGTCATAAATTGGCTTGTTACTAATACTAAAGAAACAAATTTATGTTATTGGTCAATTTTAATTGCCAATAAAACTTCCTATAAAACAAAAGTGTAAGGTCATCAAAATAACTACGCCTTAGCTTTGGTGTTTCTGATTTTTGTAGGGTTAAGTACTTCAGATACATCTTTCAATATGAGTAGAGCTGGATCCATGATCTTGCCGCAACTGACGGTCCCAGGTTTGAGTCTTGCTGTGGATATTTCTTTGTGAGCATTATTTCATCAGTTCCATCTAATGATCATTCATCCTCACCATCGCAGTTAACCTAAAGAGGCAAAAAAGTGATAATAAATAAGAAAAAGAATGTTAGTACACTATGCTGTCTACTTTTAAATAGCATTAGATTTGCCTTGTGCTCCAGATCATTATTCTGTATCATGATTCTTTTCTTGTTTTCAGAGATGGAAGAATGTGTGTTAAGAACTCAGTAGTCCTTTTTGAGTGTCATAGTTCTTGGTGGAAAATCAGCAAACTATAGGCATGTGGTGAAACATCCTTCTCTTTTTTTTTCTTTAATTTCCATGTAGCAAATGTTTATTTTTGTCCCCTTAAACTTAAAGAACAAGAAAGGAAATAAGGCTGGACACTTTATTCAAGAAAGTAACATTAATTTTTCAGTTATTAATGGGAAAAAAAATGACATACATTGTGTGGAGACTGCAATGTACTAATTGATTTTGTGAATGTTATTTTCCCTTTCTTATGATAGAAGAATGATAATAAAATTGTGTAAATTTTGAAGGATTTGTTGTTTCAAATGTGGTTATATGTATGAGCAAGTAATTACTTATGTATACTTTTCTAGTAAACAGTTCAGAATGCTTGAATTTTTTTTTATTTCATTCTAAAGTCATGCCAACATCTTGCAAGTTAACTCTTACACCAAGAAATATAGATAGAACAGTTCTTACAATTCAGAGCTCTGATGTGGAATTGCTGGTGTTAATTAAAAACTCCATCTAAGATCATCGTTTTCTAACATATGACCAACTGACCTGTAAGAAGTGCCTTGGGAAAGAAAAACTTGAACTTTTTGAGAAACTGCGATTCCATGTTGCAGAATTTCTTAATTGTAAGTAGTGTAGGTAAGTAATGGGACAATGTGCACATTCAACAAATTCTATATCGGCAGTGATCACTTCAAAACTAGGACTGTTTTTGGTGCGTAATTGGAAATTGTAAAATTTGAATGCTCTCTTCATATATTACATCATATGATCATATGGCCACAGTGGTAATTGACATGAGTGATGTCA
This sequence comes from Lepisma saccharinum, assembly GCF_977018435.1. Lineage (NCBI taxonomy): Eukaryota > Metazoa > Arthropoda > Insecta > Zygentoma > Lepismatidae > Lepisma > Lepisma saccharinum. The sequence continues at coordinate 78,777,229 of NC_139231.1, read as the reverse complement.
CACACTCAAACTTATGTAAAAATGCAAGGATGAATTGTTTGAACATTTGCAAAGTCTATTTTAAAAATATATTGCTTCATGACTAATAGACTATGCCACATCAGTGTTAGTGCAAATACTAGGGTGACCATATGTCCCATTTTTATAAAAGTCTAGAAGTTAGCTAGAAAACCAAATAAAATTTGAGACACATTTAAAAAAAAAAAAAATTATGAAGTTGATATAGTTTTTAAACTAGCATCATGGCAATCAAAATGTTCCATTTTCGTCGAGAATTTTCGAGCAGACAGCAGTTTATTGTTTAAGTTAGCTCCTGTCATGAATTGCTTTGCCTGTTTTCAGTTATTTGTAGAGCAACGAATAAGCATGACTAAGTAGCTTACACGTAATTTCAATACGAACCTGCAACAATATTTTAAAATCCTGCATCTTGACACAAACTCAAAGACAAATCTCTTGTTGTGGATGAGATATGTGGGGAGATTTATGAACGGTTGGTGAAGAATAAAGTTGTTCTTAAGAAGATTGGTTCTTCTGATAAATACTTCTGGCATTCCTCAACTTCAGAGTAGAACTAACATCAAAAGTTGATCAAAAGGAACAGAAACTATGTAAATGTATTTTAATTAGGTCGAACTGCCTTTTCAAAAAGGGGGGGGAGGGGTAAACTGGGATGTCCCATTTTTGGGTCAAAATATTATGGTCACCCTAGCAAATATTCCTAGTACGTGTAACATACTATCACAACCCTACTACAGAAAAAACTAAACCCGGATATTGTTGTCATCCTAATTGAAATAATTTGAATTTGGACAAGATTACAGGGATTTAAATGGGGAGGTGTCAAGGTGTTGATATAGAAGTGAATATAAATAATAATTATTGTAGGCTAATAATAATAATAAATTGTGTTTGTTGTAAAATGATTATTTTTGTGTTGTATACTTGGAGTGATATTTCTACTCAATGCACCAAAATGGTACTAGGTTTCTTTATTTTTGCATTTCATCATCATTATTCTTCGCCATTTCCTGCCTCTGGTTGGATCGGCATAGAAGTCAGGCCTCTCCATTATTTCCTGGTCTTCCACCACTCCTCTCTTTCCACTGTGTTCCAATCTTGTCCTCTTCTCCTAACACTCTTCGCCATCTGCTCTTTCCACCGACATCTTGGTTTCCCATTGGCCTTATTCCCACTCCTTGTGCATGGTAAGCTCTTACTGGTAGTCTTTCTGCATCCATCCTCTTCATGTCCGAACCACCTCATCTGTGCCTGATCTATTCTGTCCTGAAGCTTCACCACCCCCACTGTCTGTCGTATCTCCTCATTCCTTATTCTATCCCTTCTAGTCTTCCCCAATATACTTCTTAAAAATGTCATCTCCACTGCCTGCATCTTTCTTTTGTCTCTCTCTGTCATTGTCCAAATCTCTGCTCCATACATAATTACTGGCACATGGTATGTGTGCATTTCATGCTGCTAATATCTGAAATGCATGCCATAAAATTATGGAGGTAGAATCCCACATATTGTAAATCTTGGTCATAGTTATGGTGATAAAGCATCGTGCTCTGACCACCTTCATCTCTCCTCATTCCTCAAAGCCTTACAAGAGGCTAGGGGAGTCCCAGAGCTGCTTATGCAGGGACATTTGATAATAATAATAAAAGAAAAATATTAACCTGACATGAGATTACTCACCATGGTAGTGATCTCATGTCTAGCCCAGGTCCCCCCCATGAGGCAGTCAGATGCACTACAGATTGTATCACTTTCAGTACTTCAAAATAACAACAAAAAACTTTGCATCTACAGGTATTATTCCTTTAAAAAAATGACACATTTTTATTTGGACAAAAAATAACAAGGGTAACATTCACAAGGCTACTGAAAACAAAATAGATAGCAGTAATCCACTTTTGTTTATGAAGTAGCTGTATGCTATGTATTTGAGAAAGTATTGAAAACTTACAAAATGTTATATGAAAAAACTAAAAACCACTTGTAACTGAGCAATTTTTATGATTTTTAGTGGTGTGTAGTGGTTTGTAAAACCATAAAACAGGTACATGCTTTTTTTTTTAATGTAATCACTGCTTATTCAGTAATATCTTAATTTTCACTACTTTTTCATTTTACAAATACAGTGTTAATATAATAATAATAATAATATAATAATAACCCATGGCATAACAGCCCATGAGGTCCAGTGGAAACCTGCAAAAATAGACGAAATTTCAGATTTTGCAAGAATTTAGATTTTCTTCACCCTCCGTCGTCGTGTGGATTGACGACAATAAAAAGTGCTGCTTAAACTTCGAAATTAATCTAAATGCTTCTAAATTGTGCTAGGATTTATTAGTTATTTTTGTCTGATAATTGTAATTCTGTGTCTACTTTTCTAGAGATTTGTTATTCCATATTAACAGTTATGGAATAGTATAAATTTCCCCCCAAAATTGTTTAAAACAATGGTGCAACGTTCAATATAGAACTTAAAAAGGTTTGAGAAAATTGTTTACCCCCAACTTTCTACCGATTTCCAACCATAAAATCTCCTGACGAACTAAATCGGGCAGTATTATTTTCCTGTATAATTCTACAATGCAAGCAATGCGTACATACAAGAAAAACTATAAATCGGACAGGATGAAGAAAAGATGGATGATGGATCGTGGCATGGTTGTAATAAAACTTCCCACTGGATCGGCATACTCCCTTTCGTTTGAAACATGTCCGCTGGTGAAGTAGAAACAAGATTTGGTGGACATAATTTTATTTTTATTTCTTGAAAACTTATATCTTTGAATTCGATTTCCCTCACCTAGAGACTGGCGTTTGCAGATTATGCTAGATTGTACCATTATGTCAAAAGCAGGGTGCTAAGTGCCGACAAAGATCAAACTCTGCTTGGTTTAGTACCATTTTGCTGAGGTTGGCATCGCGGATTGAAGAAAATCTTGCTGGTTCCTCGGCCCTCGCCGATCTTTGCAACCTTCTGTTCCCTCCCTTCACTGCCCCTTCCACTCCTCACCCAGCTGTCTGTAGGATGACCGCCGATGTTCCTCAGCGAGCGGCAGAAAGCCTGTGACCATCGTCTTTGGGCTGCTGCTGGAGCGAGCGCGAGCAGTCAAGTCTTGATAGTAGCTAACCTAGGCAATTGTACGTACATTGGGATCGTAATTTTATAACACGCATTAAACTCCTAAAGAGTAGAGAACTGGAAATAAGTACAAATGAACTGTAGGAAGTTCCTCACTTCCTACATGGAGGAATCGCTCATGGTGAGATCAGTGTTTACCTAAAACTGCCAGTATCGCTCCCATACGCCAAGGTGGATGAGTTACAGGGTGACATGTGATCAGCACAGTGTACCCCCAGTCGTCGTAGGTTTCCGTGACCAGGTTACGCTACTCATTTGTAGTTCCCCAATTTTCTCACAATGGTCGAGTGGCCACTGGTCCCATGCACAGGCTCGCAGGAGAAATGTAGTAATGCTTCCTCCAGCAGACTCGAACCTGAAGGCATTTCTTAGCTGGAGTCCAAAGGTTGCACCTTAGAGCATACGGTCATGGTGTGGGATCCAAATACAGTATTGAAAAATAATATTGGCTTACATTAGCCATAAATAGAATACCTTCAGTCATCAAAACTGCAAATTACAATTTGTTTGTAATATTTCAAGTTTTTCTTATTCACCACATAAAAAGAACTTTTGATGTGCTAATGATTAGCCTTCGATTTTTATCCACTCCACTGTTGATTAAAATGAGAAAATGCAAAAAAAAAAAAAAGTTTTGACCTTTGTTTAAATCGCAGAATTACTGTGTAGTGAGAAGCTGTCAATGGTGGTTTTATACCACTAATACTAATACTAATTATAAACACAGGAGTATGAAATGACAGAACCTGTTTTCTGTGGCATGCCTTGAATCTTTAAACCCTTACAGCACGCATGCCCAGAATTGGACATATCACAGCCAGTGTAGCATTTTTGATCCTTTACTATGTACTTGACAGACCTTATAGTTTGTGTAGGAATACAATACACTACAGTTAAAATATAACTTAAGAAACCTGTAATTTTCTTCAAGTCTGCGTTGACATCCCCAAAAAAATTAAAATAAACAAAACCTTTTTTTGTTTCTTCACTCACTCATCATCCTCCCCCTCTGGCTGGGTCAGCATAGAAGTCGAACCTCTCCATTTTCTTCTAGTCTCTTTCCGCGGACATCTTGGTCTCCCCCTTGGCCTTGTTCCCACTCCTTGTGCATTGTAAACTCTTACTGGCAGTCTTTCTGCACCCATCCTCTTCATGTGTCCAAACCATCTCATCTTTGCCTGATTTATTCTGTCCTGAAGCTTCACTTCACCACCCCCACTGTCTGTCGTATCTCCTCATTCCTTATTCTATCCCTTCTAGTCTTCCCCAATATACTCCACTGCCTGCATTTTTCTTTTGTCTCTCTCTGTCATTGTCCAACATTCACTGTGGCCTGTATAGTTCCATGTTACAAAAAAATAATTTCTTAATAATATTGATACCACATAATATGTAACGCTGTTTCCTTGTAATGAAGGGGCCCAGGGTTCGATACTCAGTCAAGAGTCCCACTAAACTGTAGGCCCAGTCCCAATTAGCCTTTATGTGCATAAAGTGGACTTAAAATTCAACAACCACCACCACATCATCATCAGTTTTTTTGTTTTTTTTTTCACCAAGACTTGAACTGCTTTATGAAAACTTTCCATTTTTTCTTACTTTTCAAGTAAAGCTGTACATGGAACGTGGCAACATCGCAAGCATTGACTCGCAGCATGTGCTGGCAGTTTCCGTGGTTTACTGGACATCGACGTGTGCCGTGTTGCCACGTTCTGCGTACAGCTTTACTCTGCTGAATAAAAATCTGTATAAAATCGGTTTCACAATGTGAATTGACAATGATAACGCATTTATTTATTTACTCAGAGTTTCAGATACAGTCTTATTTGGTCATTTTACACTGAAACAACATAAAGTAGAAACAAAAGATAAAAACAATAACAAGATGGGATAGATTTACATGTTCTTTGTCAGTAATACACAAAAATTACATTCTGGAAGGAAAATATCTACATCCAGGGGAAGTTTGTTGTAGATTTCTGGCAGCCTGTAAAACAAGGAGCGTTGTAGACAGGATAGCCTAGTGGTCTGGTTGTGGGAGAGTTCCAGGTTGCCTGTTTGCTTTTGGGGTACCCTAAGTGTGAATTCACTGATTAGGAGATCTGTTCTGATTTTGCCATTTATTATCTTATATAAAAATTTCATGTCAGGTAGATCAAGACGTAAGGATGACGAGTGAATATTCAGAGCAGCCATGGTGTCTGATTTGGATTCATGTCGGAAAGTAGGTATTCTATGGCGAACAATGGCAAGAAAGAAACAGAACAGAATCTATTCTGGTAAGATTGGTTTTTGAGGCCATTGCCCAAATTGGGGAGCAGTAGTCAAGGATGGGCAAGATGAAAGATTTAAAGAATAAGGCAAGAGATGATGGGTTTTGAACTTCACTGTATAGAAGAACAAGAAGGCGCATGGCTTCGTTAGTGGTAGCTATAATATAATTAAAAGTGAGTTTTTCATCCATGATAATACCTAGGTCCTTTTGAGTGGAAACTTTTTGGATTGATTTGTTTTCAATAGCATAAGCAGACACCACTTTGTTCTTTTTTAGGGAAAAAGTCTGGGAAAAAGCATTTCTGAGGGTTTAATTCTAGATTCCACTGACGACACCACTTAACAAGTTCTGTGAGAGCATTTTGAAGAATCCTCACGTCATGATGCGATGAGATCTCCTTCAAGAGTTCACAATCATCCACAAACAAAAGTATATTGATAGGGAGAGAGGACAGTTTTTCATGGAGGTCATCCATATACGGAAGGAATTGGAGTGGGCTTAAGACACACCCCTGAGGTACTCCAAACAAAACGGGAAGAAAATTAGAAGAGGTACCTGAAAGAACAACACGTTGTTCACGCTCATGGAGTTAGTCCTGCAGTAAAGAGAAATTTTCCATGGATGTTAAATCTGGATGATAATTTATGTAGAAGAAATTTATGATTAATTTTGTCAAAGGCTTTCGAAATATCCAAATATATAGTGTCAAGTTGGGAGTTATTATCAATAGCTCTGGCAGCATGCGAAAGTAATAGGGAAAGATTTGTTAGCCAAGAGCTGCCTGGAAGAAATCCATGTTGTGCTGTTTTGATATACGGTGACGTAAACTGAAGTAACCTGTTTTTGATGATTTTTTTCACAAATAATTGATAGTGGCGATAGAAGTGAGATTGGTCTATAGGATTTAACACATTTTTTTATCTCCAGTTTTGTGAATGGGCACAATGTTGGCCCGTTTGAAGTTTTTCGGAAAAACACCCTCAGAGAAACATTTGTTGAGTAAGGCAGACAGGGGAAGAGCCAAAGAGTTGGCATTTTACGCAGGAATATTTTGGGGATTTCATCTGGACCTAGGGACCGGTGGAGGGGCAATGAAGCGAGAAGGTATTTTACTTCCTCGAGGGACGTTTTGATTGAAGATAGTGTGTGAGGACAGACAGAATTTAAGTAGGGGAGTAGGTCGGAAACTGAGGGAGGGGAGAAGTTCTCATGAAAAAAATAATTGAAAAGTTCAGCTCTATCTTCTCCACTAGCAATATCAGTATTATGAACAATTTCTCTAGGTATACGTGGGCTTTGTTTTCTTGAATTTAGTAATGTGAAGAATCTCTCTGGGTTTGTAGTACATTCGGTTGTTTTATTTATATGTTCACTATATTTTTTTTTAGTAGGTATTTTGAATGACGTCTGATGTCACAATAGGTACTGTGAGTGTGAACATTAGGGTGCTGCTTCCATAGGTACCAAGCCTGTTTTTTTATTTTTTAACACTAAGGGAACTTCTCTATCAAACCAGATGGGTTATTTGGTAGATCTTGGTCTCCCAGGTACGAAGTCTTTTATCGTGGCATGCAGTATTTTGACAAAGTTCTCAACGGCTTCGTTCACTTCCTCTTCCAGCAACAAAAACCAAGGTTAGGCTTCGAGCGCATGCTGGATGACATTCCATGGAGCTTTTCACCATAGGTGGTGGGGGGTTGGTTCCGCTTGACGGATTCTTTGTCTTTCTTCATGGTAGGCAGGTGCGTTGTGACGTCGAGTGAGTCACGGTCAGAGGTTAGAAGATTTTTCCTGGAGTTACCTGCCTATCAGGCAGGGTTGCCAGTACATAGTCAAGGTTGCTCTCCCCACGTGTTTTATGCATGTTGAACTGGTTTAACCCAATTCCGTGAATGAACGTATCGATAAACCACTGATCATTTTGGCAGTTTATAGTTCCCGTATTTGGGCTTTCCCAATTGATTGACAGGTTGAAATCACCAAATAACATAATATCACCTCTTGTCATTGCTGCTAATACCGAATCCCTGCAGGCTTTGAGGATGGATATGGGAGATTTCTTATGTGGGCGATAATACGATCTGATGAGCAGTTTTTTGTTGTTGTTTTTTTGAGTATTGAGTTCTATCCAAATAATTTCACAGTCCTTAATTAGGTCACTTCGTATTTTACAATTCCATTTAACATTAACGCAGATCATCACTCCACCACGACAATTTGCACAGTCATTTCTAAATACATTGAAATGATTTAAAAATGGGAATTCACTATCCACCGAAAAAAGCAATATCATTTCCTTGGGAGGGTCCCAGGTTGACATGGATGTTGCCGCACGAGGCACAAGAGGTGAAAGTAACCGACAGTGGATGGCTTACCTCATGGTCATTGGTCCTCGGGCGTCAGTAGTTCCATCATGGCTGTGGTCAGGCCAGAAGTAGTTCCAGCGGCCGGAAAAAGAAAGTTCCTATCTCCTATTTTCCACGTCTCAAACAATGAGCCACCATTTATCAAAGTTATTTCAGAGTTCTGATTCACACGTACATGGTATTGAAAAACACAAATGAAGCACAACACCAAGAAAATAACACAATTTGCAGAGTGAGGAAACACGCTCCCATTACTATCCCAAAACAAGACCAATATTGCATTTGTAGGACTATCCAATACCAAGAAAAAGTTGTTTCGCAAAATTGAAAATAACGTTTTTTTTTCCTTTTACAGTAAAAAAAAAACTCTTACGTGAATGAGTATAATGGTTGCAGACAAACATTATACTCACTCACGTAAGTTTTTACTTTTTCTTTTTTTTTTTACTGTAAAAGAATATATTTAGTGAGTAAACGCACAGATTTCCAAAATGTCAACTTTTTTTTTATAAATTTTGAAAACCTGAAAATTAACAATTGTGTTTAAAACCTTTCTGCCTACTAAAATTTCATAACGATTGGACAATCCGTTTTTGATTTGCAGAATTTCAAAGATAGCGATCGTTTGCAAACTAAAAAAGGGCCCTTTTTTTGCTCTCACGATGATAAAAAATAGAAGGCATACTCGAAAAAAATTGGTTAGCATAGATTAACGCAGAACTGAATAAGCTAAATGTTGATGTAACTCGTTTATATGTAGGTCTAAAGGTAAAAAAAAGGTAAAGTGCTCCCCTGTGCTTAACACCATGCCATGAAGGTGTATAGGGAGTGTGGGGGTAATGCCCCACACTTTCTTGATCCGGTCGTGAGTGGGGGGTGATGTGATCAGCATCATGCCCCTGACTGCCTTTACCCCCCAGGGTTTCCTCCAGGTACCCATGTTATCCGACGCTGGGTGGGCACCGGGGCCGTTTCCATCGTTAGAAAAGTTATATGTACGTCTACTGGTTAATTTTTAATTGGAGTCCAAACTCTAGTATCTATAATTTTTTATTCGATAGTAGGGTCTGTCATTAATTGTGATAATGTAGAGAGGAAAGAGAAGGTGATTTGCAGAATATACTGGAATGTGACTACTGTGGTGAATAGCAAAGTGACACATATACATAAATATTCATAAAGTGACAATAAATATCACATGTAGGACTAAAAAAAATGAAAATTTAAAAATAATCATGAATATGTTAGTAAAATCGTACTTGTAACTCGCAGATACACCATGACTGATGGGTTAAAATCCATTTTATGCACATATAGGATAATTGGGACTGGATCTACAGTTTAAAGTGGGATCCAAACCACTAAATCTCCACTGGGTATCAAACCAAGGGCCCCTGATTACAAGGCAACAATGTTGCCACTATGTCATCACAGAAGCCCTGGGAGAGGAAGATGGAAATTAAACATTGTAGAATGCATTTAATGCAATTTATTAAAGATCTTTGCAAACTTACAAAACACAACACTTATCATCTACAAGTGACAAATTATTAGTTACAGAATAATTTATTGGAATGGCATTATGCTATAAGCTTAATATTAATTACATTACTAGGTTTGCTCAATGACATTTCACCAGTATGGTAGTTATTTCCTAGACAGATTTTTCAAAAAGGAAAGTCTGTACATTAAAGTAATATCAAAGTGTTCAATTAATTAATCATATAGGAACAGCAGCACCAACTTCAAATAAATGTTGGGGGGAAAGATTGACATAAACAATATTTATTATATGTGAAATATATATAAAATCTGCTTCTGTTGAGGAATGGGGGCAGGAAGTGCCCTTAAGTTTGTGTCTGTGTGTGGAAATAAACCAAAGTTTTTGAATAATTATAAACAGATACATTAATTTTGAGAAAATCCTATCAATACTCCTTAATTTGTCACTTGTACTTTTTAATGACAATCTGGTAAGCATTGTCTGTCTAGCATACCAATCAGAGATTAGTCTTGTCACCATCAATATTTTTAACACTGTAAAATCACTGAGTTAGGTTTCTTGCATTTATATGCATAATACTTGTACGATCACAACCAACACAGGTTCTAGTAATTCTTTTTTGTACAATTTTACCTACTCCTCAAGTTGAAACTGCTATTTTAAATTAGTACTGAAACTCAAAGTTATTGAAGTTATAATAACACAACTAATATGACTTTATTGAACAAAAATGCATTGTTTTTTATATTTTCAGAAATTATGAGAAGGCACAATAATTGAAAGTCCACCTTTTGCCAGAGGCTATTTGGGAATGAACCTACTAGTTCGAATAAAATATGAACCACTGAAATGTGACATTGAAAATTTGATCTTGATCCTCTTACTTAAACCTGGAGTTAAGCAAATGCTGAGCAGTCAAATTCCCAAACTTGCTCCAGTTTTCTGAATAAATTAATATATTTTCATTGTGTCTTAGGTATATAATGAAAGCTGTCAAGACTTAATAACTGAAAAAAGAAAAAATATATTTTTCACAAACCTCCACAAAATATACTTTTGTATTGAATCAATAGTATCAATAAAAGTGCAAGCTTTTATGTTAATTATCTTTAGAGAACTTGAAATAGGAAGTTTAGAGGTAGCAAGAAGCTTGCAAACAATTGGCACAATACTGTTGTACACGGTGCAATAACCAATAGAGTCAAAATAAATAACACTAAGTAATACACCACATATTTTTTTTTTTTCACAGTTGAATTAATATATATACTTATATTCATAACTTACTTAAAAGAGCCATCTTTTGCAAATATGTTATATAAATAAATCAACCACTGTTTTTGACTGTATATATGAATGGTGTAAATTAATATATAAACAAATTATAAACAATCTTACATGCACATGGAAAACATCATGAACAAAAAATGGAGATATTTTAACAATCAGTTTGGAAATCTCGTATACATTATGCATGATGCTGTCAAAAGATTCTGCTAAAAGTCTGACAAAATGTTCAAAAATTATGTCATCAACATTATGAACATACAATTTTGTGTATATTGAATATGGAACACAAAAAAATGCATTCTAGCTGGAATGCTATTACAGACATATTTATTGCATTTACAAGTAAATCAAACACCTCACAACCACCAAGTCTTGGAGAGAGAAAAAAAAATACTTATGCCCAAATACAAATCTTCGAATGCTTGATCATGCGTGTGTAATCTTCTTCCAACTGGTGAATGGCACACATCAGCAATCAACCTAACCATGTGGCTTTCAGTTGATAGCATCATCAAGATTCACCTAAAATAGCTGTAAGAAGATCACAGTCCCTGAAAGAAACAATTACGAAGTTATTTTTTTTTTTAAAAAAAAAAGAACTCTAATTAGGAAATTATAAAATGTTAAATGCACACATTGCATAGAGGTTCAGATCCCACTTTAAACTGTAAGTCCAGTCCCGATTAGCCTATTTGTGCATAAAGTGGACTTATAAGAACAATTCAAACTTTCAGAAATGCCAACATTCCTAGATTTGAATTCTGGGTAAGGCATGGATATGTGATTTTACCATCTATGTCATCATTCATTATCATTACAATTAACCTAAATAATACATGAAATAAATATCCAGCATTTCCTCTGGAGTTACTAGTTTTCTGCTGATGTTTCTGCACTGTTAATTTTATGTGTTCTTTCAGTTTGTCAAAAGTTACTTTTTTAAAGCTAACACAGTTGTTAAAAAAATGGAATAAGTTACTTTCATGGTAACTTTACTTTAGACAAGATGTGGGCTGTTACCTTAATGTTAATTTTTATTAAACTGTGATAAATCTTGTGTTCAAGTATGAAAATAAAAGGGTAGGGAAATTCAAAATATTGTTTAAAAAAAGTAACAACACTAAAAATGCATTTATCCAAAACGATATTTAGTAAAATTTTCAAATACACAAAAACATTTTCCTATCATTATAATTAGAGCCCGGAAGTTCAGCCATTTATTTTCGTTAAAATAGGCAGGCAAAAAGGCATTTATAATGTGGAAAATAGGCACTAAAAATGAAAAAGGCACATTTGGAAGTCGCTTACTTTTATCTATAATTTCTGGCAACATGTTAAAATCTACATTGAGAAGAGCATTTCAATTTTCTCCGTCTTGATTGCACATAACTACAAGGTGGTTTTTTTTAAGTTCTCAACATTCATTGATATTCGTCTGTCAGAGAGAATGTTTTTCATAATAGAAAATGATCTTTGTACTTCGACAGAAGTTATTGGAGCTTACATAAAACAAGCTAATGTAGCTGGACTCATTTTGGTAACAGCATTTTCATCTTTTAGAATATCACAAATTGTTTTCAATTGTCTCAAGTCCTCATTTGCACTCACTACCCGTTTGCACTTTTCCGCAACAGCTGACCCCTTTTCTCCTGGCACTTCCATCATCTGCTGCATAGATTCCTCGTAGATTTTCATGGATGCTATAATTGTAATTGTCTCTGGCAATGCACCATAATGTGCAAAAATAAACTTGAATAGCACAGGAGTTTTTTCACTTCACGAATTGAAGCTGCTTCATTTTCTGGAAGAGCATCTATCACCTCACTGATTTTTTCAAGGTTGTTAGCATAATATATAGCTGCTGATATCCAGGTTCCCCATCTGGTCAAGACTGGTTGCGGAGGTAAACTAAGCTCAGATGCAACTTCCTTAAATTTTCGGGTTCGAGAGGGAGGTTTCAGAAATATCTTCTTTGTGTTCGAAATCAACCTGTCCACTTCAGCAGTCAATCATGCACAAGGATATGTTAACCGAAAGGCAATATCCTAACTGAGCATGAAATACATTTTTCTCACTCTTTTCTCCTTCAGTAATGTTGAAACATGCATGAGTTCAATATTACTTAAATAAGGCAAAAATTATTCACATAATAAACGGAAGAAAAATAAATGCCAACAACGTTTTTTGGGAGAAAAATAATTTATATACACATTTTTTTAAGAAAAATGGTCAAATTTCATTGAAAGAGGCAAAAAATTGGCATTATAATTAAAAATAGGCAAAATGAAAAGGCTTCTAAAACATTCGAAACAACATAAGAAATGTATATCCGGAAAAATTTTATCAATATATGCAGTAGATAAAAAGAGGCATTTTGCCAAACTTCCGGGCTCTAATTATAATCAATATTTAATAGCTTTGGTTTGAATTGAATTCCTCCACCGGATATCGAACCCAGGACCCCTAGACAATGTTACCAGTATGCCAATGGAAGGCCAATATTTAACATTAACAGCATACACAAGTAATTGCATGTGATAGAACACTGTATTACACACAATATATACTGTAACTCTACCAATAACATTATTCAGTATAGTGCATCAATACAGAAAAGGGGTTAAAAAAGTTATATTTTTACAACAGTAAAGAACAAAAAGTGTGCTCTTTTACAGCTAAAACTCCCAACTATCTGAGCTACGCAACCCTTATGGCTGCCTTGTGCCAGATGACCATAACACCACACACTTACTGTACTCTGAGTGCAGTTTATTGTGTCATATCACTATCATATTTAATGTCTGCATTTAATACAATATATTAAAAATAAAAAATAAATATACATTTTGGTTTCAAAATTGTGAATATAATCCTAAATTTGATTTAAAAACTACACTTATTACACAAAATTAACATTTCACTTCTAATAGCACATTTATGTAGTTATCAGAGTATTAAGTTTATTTTCGTGTAAAAGAGTCAATTGTTGCTTCTCCAATATTAAAACAGCAGAATTAATCAATTTTCCGTGAATTGCATAACTCAAAGGATAATTCAGACCCCAGAAGGTTTCGCGTCGGTAAATAAACCCTACATTTTGTGCTTAAGAGTTTATTTTGTGACAAAACATAGTAGCAAAATGCATCTCACACCTTTCTCAAAAACATGAAAAATTAACACTACAATGTGTTTTTTTTCGTCAAAAACGAAATATTATGCCCCTACAGATTATCCTAAATTGATATAGCCTGTTCAAATTCAGAGAAAATAGTTTTTAGTGTAGTTACAGTTGTTGCTAATGTTAAAACTATTGTTTTTTTTTTCAGAAAATAATAATAAATATAAGTGCCCGGAATTTTAAGATAAATTTTCTATTTACTTATCAGCAATTTGTATTAAGGGTTCGACTGAAATTGTTGTGCTGTTTACTACTTTGTTCAGAGAGTCTTGCCACTCCTGGTATGAAATAATTTTTTCAAACTTAAAATGGCACAATTATCAACATAAAACTAAAAACTTGGTTTCTTACGTACCATAATCAAATGCAAAAAGTGTGCAACATCATGATCAGGATTCCCACTACTCTTCCAATGCCTGCTTCACAGCCTCCAAGATCTTGTCCAGCTTTTGCTTGGAATCCACGTGACCGTCTCCATTCTGTTAAGAACAATAAATGAGCACAGTGTACACATATATCTTGAGGTCTCATATATATATATATATATATATATATATATATATATATATATATATATATATATATATATATATATATATATATATATATATATAGACAGACAGACACACACAAAAAAGGTACCATATTCTGGCAACACTGCAAAGAGCTATATCGAAACGTCCCGTCAGTGCATGTTTCAACCTGTCACAGGCAGTCGGTATCGGGGCAAGCGTGCATCATATGCAAATTGTGTGTAGGCGGCGTACAAAATACGCACACCAAGATGGAACAACGTTACAACATAAAGTGTTGTTACAAATTGGGTAAATAGGTTACAGAAATGTTACAGATGATACGGGCAGTGTATGGTGATGCAGCATTATCAAGAACCCAGGTGTATGAGTGGTAATATCGTTTCAAAGGTGGATGTGAAAGTGTCGAGGATGAACCAAGATCAGGATGCCCTTCAATGTCAAGGAATGACGACAATGTGGAGAAAGTTTGTGCACTGGTTTTGATTCCCAGGGATTGATCCACCATGAATTTGTCCCTGAAAACCAAACAGTCAATCAGTGGTATTACAAGGAAGTGCTTGGTCGACTCAGAAACAGGATGAAGCGGGTTAGGAAGGACCTCTGTGATTCTGGCCAAAGGTTTCTGTTACACGATAATGCTCGGCCTCATACCGCATTGTCTGTACAACAATACCTTGCTAAGCATTCAGTGACAGTGATCAATCACCCTCCATATTCTCTGGAGTTATCAGCTGCTGATTTTTTCCTTCTTCCCAAGCTTAAGATGGCTGTGAAAGGCCGAAGATTTGACGACGACGCGGACATTAAATTAAATGTTACGCGTATTTTGCGAACACTTACTGTCAATGACTATCAACAGAGTTTCCAAGACCTGTACAAACACTGGTCAAAGAGTATTGCCTCCTCTGGTGATTATTTTGAAGGTGATAAAGTCATTTGAAGGTAATTACTTGTTTTCTTTCCTAAAACAAAAGTTCTGTTTTTTTATGGGCGGACCTTGTATGTACCGCAGCAGCATGTGACAACAATTAATGTGCCATTTCTTGAAAACTACACATGTTTTTTTTAATTTCTGTCCTTTTTGTTCATTAGTGTTCATATGAAGGCATGACATACTCGAATTACAAAACAATATACCTATTGTTACTATTATTAACACTAGGAGGACGGACTCGACATTTTGATGGGTGACTTGTAATTATATTATCATTTTGACAATGTCAAGTTTACTCCATGGCTTCCATGTTCTGTGACTTTTAATAAATATTAGTGCTCTACACTTCTAGAAAAAATCAAACTTTAATCCCACCTCTGAAGAATACTACAATTGATTACTACTCTAAGGACGACAGCCCATCATCTTCACGTAGTTTTTTACGCAGAAACATTTCTAAACAATATCAGATTCAAAAGTGAAAGTTGACTCATGTCCTTTATTGCTCATTGTTGTTTGTCTAACAGACGTATATATTTACAAGTTTGGTCTAACGTTATGTAATTGAGATTGGTCAGTGAGTTATCTAGAGTAAAACATCGGTAAGCTCTTCTGTTTAATGTATTTGGCTCAGTTCTATGTCCAATATACCATACAAAGTCATTACCAGAATGTAATATAGCTCACAATCTCCTTGACTTGTAAGATGTCGAATTCTAAGGAGAGGACAATGTTTATGAAGATGACGAGTTGAGAGCAGATAATGACAATGTCGGAATAGATGTTGGATATGCAGCACCTACTAACTTGTCTAGAAATTCTTCTTCAGAAGACGAAAATACATGAGAGTGTCGGCAGATTGATGCTTTCTCCGTTCCAGGCGAGTTTTCCTGTATTTTAATTTCTTGATACAATAAGGAAATTATTTTCTTCAAATGTTCCCACCAATGAAAAGAATACATGACCTAAATGATTAGGGAAAATGTGTTATTCACATTGCGTTATAGTAGCAATAATTGAATATGAATAACACAGTTCTTCTGGCCTGACTATTTGTTCCTTATGTACCCCTTTTGTTATGCACTGTAGGGGCAGCATCTGTAAGAAATTGTTATAATGGTGTGAAAATAAAACAAGTAAAGAGCACAGTAGTTGCATTACGCTCAGAATAACCGCAGTGGAAAATATGCGAAGAAAAACAGAACCCATCAAAATGATGGGTTAGTCCTATAGAGCGACCACAAGGAAAAAAAACCTTAGACGAAAATTCCCCACGCAGCTTTCCCTTCTTCTATTCAGCTCGGGTCATAAGGAAGCATGGTCCACTCTCCCCCTCCCCTCCTCGTGGGAGTACGGTGCACAGGAGATGCGGGTCTGTGCAAGTTTTTTTGCTTGTGGTTCCACTATAATTGGTAGCTAGGAAATCATCATCCTCCTAGTGTTAACAAGCGGAGTCATTTGTTTCCATCGGAGTAATATGGATGGATCTTATAAAATGGGCTATAAATCCTCAACCTCAGTTATTTTCTGTTATATTTCACTTTTACATGTAATAATGAGAACAAAAGAACACTTTAACAATGTACGACAATTAGGGGCCCAGGGGCGAAGGCACAATTTTCAAAATTTCCAAAAAAGTACGACTTTTGAAAATGTTGCATAATTTCAGTTTTTCTTTCAAATTGGGTGATAGGCATTACATATCCTCAAAGAGTGGTATTTTGTCATGTATTCTTATACATTGTTATTATTTTAATCCCAAAGACGTATGAGCCTATTTTCAATGAAACTTTGCATGGTTGTAGGAATGTACCACTGTTACATACTACATTTTTATTCAATATGGACTATTGTGGTGACCACATAGGTGTGCCGAATACAATTTTAAAAAAGAAAAAAATCAATTGCAATAACAAGGAAATCGCAACATTCTTTTAAAATGGCTCTCTATAAGAAATCTGACCAATAAACACTCAGAAGCCTAACTCAATTGAAATGTAAACACCTACCTTCTTGGAGTGAACAAGACCTTTCCCAACAATTTCCACTTCAAACCATCCTGTTGTCTGTGGTGTAGCCTCACTTGTCTGGAATTTAATATAAAAAAAAGTAAAAATTGTCAGCATTACATTTAATATTTGTAATAGTTATAGTAATACTGTGTAATTAGTGGCAGTGATATGACTAGGCTTGCCAATTTTCAAGAATAAAATTCCAGGAGATTCCTTTACAGCCTTTCAACCCTTTAGATTAAAATGTTCCAGAAGACTAATATCCCTGAATATCAGCGGGTATCTATTTGTGGACTTGCTACTGTAATTGCAAAATTGAATCAACTTGATCAAAACTAACCTAGCAACCACAATTTGCAAGTAAACAAATATATGCAAATACACTCTCTTCTGAAGCAGTAATACTGTAGCAAAATTCTTCAAAATGAAATACCATAAATTTATTAATACAGTCTCTACATTAGACTTCAAATTCACTTTCTGTACACAATTGAAAGAAAAAACTAAATATACATTTCTGATATTACTACGACCCCAAAAACTATGTTTGCCTAACCTAACCTAACCTTACCGTGAATGGTTTCTGGGGCTATGCGTGAATGGTTTTTGGGGCTATGCAGGAATGGTTTGTGGGGCATTTTTTGGTTAAGAAGGTTGGTAACACTGCATACCTACTGATGATCCACAGCTGTGCCCGCCATATTGTGTGTTATGGAAGCAAAAAAAGGAAGAACAATAATTACTCGTAATGGGAAAAATTGGTAAAACTTCGATAGTGTCCCAACGGATCTCTTCATTTTTACACAAGAAACTACTTACCGAAATGTGTTTGTGTAGCATTTAGAAGATCTTGTTGGTATTTTCTTTCATCGAGAAAAACAGATGTTGCCCATATATGCTAAATTGAATGAAAGGAATGCTAACAGGCCTAACCTAACCTCGTAGGCATACCTCGTCCCCGTGATGGTTTGTGGGGCTATCGTGAATTTTTGGGGCTAACGTCAATTGTTTTGGGGGCTAAATGACGAAATAAACGAGTGAGAGGTGTTGGGATGCTATCGAACTTTTACCGAAAAATTGAAATTATTTTTGTGAGAAAAGCGAAATGCCACCATAATCAATGTTTGGCAATGCACAATAGGTAAGTACGAATGTAAGAAATGACGAAATAAACGAGTAAGAGGTGTTGTCCCGAGATCGAATAGGTACCAAAGCAATCAATAAGCTAAGCTTACAGCAAGATTCCTTAGCTGACTCACATGAAATGTAAGAAAAACAGAAATATTTGCTTACTATGTCAAGTTTTTCAGGAAAATGGGCAAGAAGTTCCTTCTTAAGTTTTTGGAACTTCGAGCCATATCCTCAGGCTCCACTGGAAAGAAAAGGAAAAAAACAATGAGAATATGTTCTTAATATAATGTACAGAGTGGTCCAAATTACTTGTCACCCCCTTAAGTTTCAGTGAAGTTGTGTATTTACATTTCACCCTCAATTACACGAAAATGATGGTGCTTATAGTTATACTGACATTATCGATGTGTAAACATCCGCCCTGGTGACAGTCAATCCATCAAATATGTGCGTTTATTAGAATACCTTATGCTGTATTGGATTATTGTGTTATAGTTATGTAGGGGTGACAAGACATTTGGACCAACCTGTACTTGGCTTACATTTACATACCTCAACAATTATAATCCGGGAACTTTTCTAACGTTGGAAGTGGCCCCGGCGCCCACCCAGCATCGAATGACATGGGTACCTGAGGGAAATCCTGGAAGGTAAAGGCGGTCAGGGGCAAGATGCTGATCACATCACCCTCAATCACGACCGAATCAAGAAAGTGTGGGGGCCACACCCTCTATATGCCTTCATGGCATGGTGCTAAGTACAGGGGAGCACTTTACCTTTTTTTTTTTACAACAATTATCATCTCTCACAATAATGCCAATGTTTATAACTAAACTAACATAAGCCAAAATACAGTTGCTTCGATGTCTTCCTCTACTTTTGTTTATATGGTTATTGTTTGATACATCAGGTTGAAGAAATATCTTTCTTTTATGCAAAATCAATATCACAAGAGTAATTACACGGGTTGTACATTCATTGATTCAATAAATTTAATCTCTCACATTATACATCAGTAATTTACAACAAATTTGCGGACTTACCAGTAAACAACGTGGATTTTATCATGGATCAATATCACAATTATCACAAGAGTAATTACACGGGTTGTACATTCATTGATTCAATAAATTTAATCTCTCACATTATACATCAGTAATTTACAACAAATTTGCGGACTTACCAGTAAACAACATCGAATTTATCATGGATCAATATCACAATTATCACAAGAGTAATTACACGGGTTGCACATTCATTGATTCAATACATTTAATCTCTCACATTATACATCAGTAATTTACAACAAATTTGCGGACTTACCAGTAAACAACATGGATTTTTAATTTTGCCATGTTGTGCTAATTCCAAACAGCAGACCACAATAAACCTTACTAGGGGATTATGTTCAATAAAATTTTATAAAAGTGTGTTGCGATGCGATTTTCGTGCGTGGGGTGTTCGTCAAATGTTCCTCGTATGACGTATGGAAAATTCGGGTCTCAATTATCGCACAACACTTTAGCAACGTTGTGTTCTGACGTCACAGGACAGAGCATTTTAATTTTAGGCTAGATGCCAAGTTGTTAGGTTAGGCTAGCTAGGTTTAGTTCCCTTAGCCTAAATAATAATTTTTCATTGTATTTATACTAATGGAACATAACCTAACAGATCTAACTTAACCTCGTAGGCATTCCTCGTCTGACGTCAGGATACAATGTATCAAGGTTACTGACAGTGCTGCTAACTCAGTGCAGTGATGCCAAAAGCAGGGAAATTTCCCTCGGCACAGGGAAATTTGAGGGTGAAAAGGGAAAAGGGAAATTTAATGAAAAATAGCTAAAAAACAGGGAAATTTAAACTGACATTTTCGTTTCATTCTTTTAAAAAGTTCGAAAATATTTTTTTCAGCGTGTACTTTTTCCAAATGAATAGTTAGCAACAGTGACACTTTTCAGTAAGCTTTCTTTCTCCCTGTTATAGATGACCTTGACCGGTCAGTCTTATATTTGTCGCTTTTCCTAGAAAGAATTTGGGAGGCGATTTTAAACTTTTTTCCTTGTTCCATCCATCATTTCAGAAAGTAGTGGCTGTGTGTGTGACTTTGTGTGTCATGTGTCGTTGCAAGGAGAATGAAAGAGGTGACTAATAGGAAGCTACCTGAAACTCCCAAAAAGGTTAGAAAACGTCGTGGGGATTTATCTGCGGATGAAAAGATATCTGGGAAACATGTCTTCAACATCCACACTCATGATTTTTATAAGAGGGAGTCAACAGACGAAACATAATCATGAAACAGCTCTCGTTTGTATGTGTGCCTAAATTATGGTTTTAACAATCGTTTACTAAATTGTAATTGTCAGAGAGTTACTGTTTTTATTTTATTCTTACAGAAAAATGGAGAATCTTCGTAAGAAATTTAAAAAATGTGTGTGTTACATAAATGCTTTTTAGTTATAAAAATTAAATTAGCAACATAAAGCTAACACTGTTTCCTGAACTTGTGATTGTCTTAGAAGTATTTGCACTGTGAGCGAAGCGAGTAATTTTTTTTTCTTTTAAAACTAGCAACATATTGTGTAATAATAATTGTTTCCTAAATCCTTGAATATCAAAGAAATGTTTGTATCCCAAGTGAGGCGAGTGGGAAAATTTTCTCTTTCTATTTCCCCAGGAAAATCTGAAAAACGTAGAGTACCCGACCCCACTTCGGTGCGCCCCTGTTATCTTCCCTTGTTCGAGAATATCTGCCCATTACTTCACACTTTTATGATTTTCATAAATAATTTAATAATAATAATAATAAAGTTTGTTCCTAAGGCAAAACAGGCGTCAAAAGAAAAATATTAACAGCAGGCCCCTAGCTAAGCTTTGACAATGGGTGTGTTTCAAAGTCCGACAATCATTGCGCCGCAGACGAAATTTTATTTGGTTTGGGGATTTTTTCAATAAATTAGTGTTTTATTTTAAAATTCAAATGTTTATTTTAGGATAAGTATATTATGAAACTATGATCAGTTTCTAGTATTTTATTCAATGGGGGGTTTGAACCCACTGAACCCCCTTATATACGGTCCTGATTAACAGTTATAGTAATACAAAGATACAGCTTCAGATGTGTTTTGAAAATCGGTCAAAAAAGGGAAATTGTACACTGGTAAAAGGGAAATCCTGCATTCGGAGATTGGCAACACTGACTCAGAGGTCAGTGCAAATGAGTAGGTGTGGTGTGCATGTGTGAGTACAAAGGCGGATTTAGGGAGATGAGTACTGCCCCCTTCTTGAGTATGTCATTATGAGTTTATGACATAATGCAGACAGACCTGACAAACTGGCCAAACAATTCACACTCCACTAACCACTTACACCATCAAGATCGACTATATTCACAACTTTGCGTTTGCAAAGAAACATCGTCGGCGGTTGCATCTCTTGTTTTTAAGACAAAATTTTGAAATACCATGGATATGTGTTTGAGTATTTTTTAAGTCAGTAGATCAGCAAGTTTCTTCTTTCAGTAATATATATTATTGATATTTTTAAATGTTTGTAAAATTTCTGTCACAAAATGTTGTGTTGTAAAAGGCCATTGGGTTCGATTCCCACTCTCAGCGTGGTTGATCACAGGTAGGAAGTTTTCCATCAATGTTCATAGACCGCTCTGAGGCACACACAGTCTCTTCAAATGGATTCATGGAGGCAACCTTTAGGGGTAAAGACCGTCGGAAAGTGTTCATTCTGGCCGGGATCGAGAACGTGCAGACCTGTCCGTGTCATAATGGCACAGTGCAATGCACTAAGGACAGCATTATCTTTACCTTTCTTGCCTTGAGTGTGTACAGTGGGATCCATGAGTATTACCTTGTGCAAATTGACCACGACTATCTTCATTAATTTTTCTCTGACATCCTATGCGTTTTTAAGCGATGGATTTTTATGTATGCTGGTGCAGAAGTTGTCAACAGCTTGTTTTGAGTTTTATTTTAATTCTTGAAGCTCTTATTGGGTCAAATAAAGTGCACGAACATGTTGATGGACAATTTGCACGGTAATACTCATGGATCCCACTGTCCCTGATCTATTGTGCAATGCAAAGAAACTATATCCTTTCCAGTAACGACGCCAGAGGGGACGCAGGGGGGGCACAGATACTTCGCCCCCACTTCGCAAAGAATCATCGCATTTATAATTTAAATTATGTCAAGATTTCCATTAATTATTTCGCAACCGACATCCATGATGGTTTCATGCTAGTTCTTCTCCATCATCAAATTTCGTTCATCCAGCCTTGCGAGAGAATGGAAAATTCATTCACCAAGCTCAAGCATTAAATGGTTCTGCGAAAAAAAGCAGAATGTTTCAGCTAACCTTCTATAATTTTGTATTGCCGAAGATAATTTTATCGATTTCAATTTCTTTAACAGTGCAAAAGAATAAGTTATTAATACAATGTATCGCTGCACGCAAATTTCTGTAGCCGGCTTGTGAATAGATTCTAGTAAATATCACATTTAACACCATACCAAAAATTCGTACATGAGCTAGAATATCATTCATTTATCTAGTTTTACTTGGGTGGAAGGCTATAAGAGATAGAACGCCCCCTTCTGGTGTCGTCACTGCTTTACATTTGATGACTTTATTTTAGATTTGTTTTAGCATTTCTTTATGATACGACACTACACCGGCATTTCTTAATTGGTTTTCGGATCCATCGGAGTTCTCGCGACCAATTATTTAAATTTCTTATTCATCTTAATCGTCGCGATTATTCTAGACGGACAGAAAAGATTCTTTTTATCACGTAATGTACAACTGGTTAGTAGCAGAACTTGATATACCTATCCGCCCTCACAGGGAGTGAATTCATGTAATCTTATATTATGATTTTCATTAGTATTTGGTCTTTGTTTGCTGGATGCAACTTGTGTTATTGTTAGAACTTACATTATAAACCAAGCCATTCCAGTGTAACCTTAGTTACTGAAGTAGCAGGTGTGTAATCGTGAATTAATAATTTTGCAAACATGGCAAATGCTGGCCTTCACTTCCTATTATACTTAACCATCATTGCCTACATTGCAAATGTTACCACAACTCGCCACGATGGTTCGGAATACATCCTAGGAGGATCTTCATTCTTACCGAAGTACAAGTTTGCGGGTGTTCTGCTTCGGTGCCCAGGTTGGAAATCGAAGACCAGTTTTCTTTCCGAGCACCAACAATCAAAAATCGACGCGAACATTTCGCCCTTACGTGCTTCAGCCCTTTCAGAGTTTCTAGGGCTAGATGCGCATCGCCAGTCCACTGCTTACTCGGACAAGAAATGTAGGAAAATGCTAGCTTTAACACTGAAGATTAATAGCCAAGGCGTGGTACGTTCTAGTGGCGGTTATCCGTTTGTCAATTATTATTTTCTTGGTTACGTTTGTACTGAAGCCCCTTTGCTTCATTGTTAACCCAAACAATAGAACGGCATAAGATCGTAAGCATTTTCTGCAAACAAGACATGGGCATTTGGAAGGTGAAGCAGGGAAGCGCCCCCTCCCCCATGGATGTTCGTAGTTAATTCCAGGACACCCAGAACAGTGCCGCCTTCTGAAAATACACTGTTTCAATTTCAAGTTATCGCTTTCCTGCGAGGGCGCTACACTAGGCTTTCCTGTAATTATCACTCTCTTGCAATAATTAACGCAAATTGTTGTGAAGGAATTGTACTATATATACATTTACTATACTATACTATATGTACTATATATACATAATTTTATTATGACATTTATTTTTGAGAGGTGTAAGTCCCTCTACCCTCACCTTCACATGGCTTCTGGGGCGAAGGTGAGGGTGAGGTCTGCTCTCGTGAGGGAAATCCTCCGGTTTATACAGTATTTTGTTTGGTTTCGTTCACTGTCTTTTGCAATTTCTACCTACAATTTCATTTGAGAGGTTGATAATATTTTCCTTTTCTATTTTTATTTTGGCGCCTATAAATGTTGTTTGTCTGTGTGAGTGTATGCAGCCTATGCAGCCCAGTTCCTTGTGAGTGTCCCTTCATCAAAATCATCATATCATCGCTCATACCCATCTTCGCGATTAGCCAAAAGTGGATGAAAAGCGAAGTAAAATAGACCAAATCAATCAATCGAAAAGGAACTGCCCAGACTACAAACGTTCCAGCAGTCTTAGAGGGCGAAGCAACGAGTTATAACTTAGAATAATATTAATGACTAGGGTGTGGAATTTTGCCTTTTTAATTCCTTTGTAGTAACACATAGGCTTTAATGTTTAAAGTTCGTTTCATGGTAATCCAAAAACGCATTTTTATAGTGCCTACAAATGCCTATTTTTTACGTGCCTTTGGCATTCTCTACATTAAAGAAGGCTTTGTTGCTGTTGCATGGCCGTAGGCAGGAAAACTTTTCGGGGGGGGGGGTTCATTCATAATTGTTCCCAGGGCGTCGCCAGAAATTTGAATAATAGAAATAATAATAATAATTGTACAATAATAATTAAAATTTCATAATAATAAAACAATTTTATTCCATAATAATAATACTAATAATAATTATTATTATATTATTGTTATATCCTTGAGGGGCTTACTCAATCCAGCAGATGAGTGAATATCCAGCATAAGTTTCTTTTTTTTTTTTTTTACGTTTCATACAGTGTGTACTGAAATGCACAATTATTTTACTTCGTCATTAAACTTTAGATACCTTCAAGAAAAAACTTTAAAAAGTTAGATGGAAATTTTAGTCATAAAGTTTTTGTTGTTTGACTTTAAAATTATTTTTTTTGGAATTTTGAAAAGTGTGGAACCAGTTATTCTCTTTAAAAGCTTA
Organism: Lepisma saccharinum; assembly: GCF_977018435.1. Taxonomy (NCBI): domain Eukaryota; kingdom Metazoa; phylum Arthropoda; class Insecta; order Zygentoma; family Lepismatidae; genus Lepisma; species Lepisma saccharinum. The sequence goes on along the minus strand of NC_139231.1, from coordinate 78,751,995 downwards.
GCCTGGTGCATGGATTGTAACCTCAATAGCGAACGTAATGCGCTACGAATCTGGAGGTACTAGCATGGTACTAGTTTGAACTCCTCTGAAGGGGAATTTATTTTTGACTTTATCGGATGGGGAATTTAAAAGCTGGAAAGGGAATTTTGGGACAATCATAAAGGAACCTTCAGTGTATATTCCTTGTGACGCAGGAACAACACTGGAAAGATGACAGCAGAAGTGATAATGGAGGGGTCGCCGGTGGGCTGCAATTCCGAGAATAAATCCTGTTTCACTCAACTTTCAGAATTCCAAATGTATGAAAATTCTAGCTCGATCGTTTCAACATTGTCTCCTTGTATTTTTGTGATGCTTCGAAAAAAATTGAAAATTTGTTACAGATTTTGGTTTCTGAACATCCATTAATCCAACATGTCAGAAGTTTCGGGGGGGGGGGGTTGAACCCTAGAAACCCCCCCTCTAAATACGGCCATGTGCTGTTGTACTGACTGATATCTGGTATTCGCCAGATTTGAGGGTCTCAATTGGAACATTGATGTAATTTTTTTTTTCGTTACAATGGTGCAAATCGTTTTTTCATGATTTGTTCAAATTCGTACAGTCGTTAACACAAGCTCTCTTTGTTAGAATTAATTAACTGACGATTCCCCGCAAATGTGTATTTCGATCAAAATAGTATTAATAGTTTGTTAATCATTAGCGCACTTTTGTGTATATACTGATGTGCTAATACAGCATAACTGTGCATTGTAAGAAGAAAATTGAAATAAGTTCACATTCATTGCCTATTTTAATGTGTTTTTTTTTGTTGTTTTTTTCTTTTTTTAGGGTGCTTTCTTACTGCCTATAACTTCGCACCCTACTAATGACTCTGTCGGGAAAGTAATCGTGTTCAGCTCCCAGATGCTAGGTGACCATTGTTCAAATACTTAACGCGCCCCAAGTGATAAGCCTTAAATGATGATCGTTTTATGTGGAAGCATTCTCTGTGCAGCACATTTGCTATGGTCAATGGTATACTCTTTCCAAAAAAGGAGGACATTTACCACTTTCTAAAAAATCCACCCGGACACCGGACAGACACCTAAAAAGGAGGACATGTCCGGATAAAAGAGGACGTCTGCTTACCCTACGTTCAAAGATTGTAGATGGATTCAATATCCTGTTTGCTTCTGTGGTATGTGAACGCGGAAACACTCTTGTCTCTCAGAGAGATGCAAGTATTTTCTCTTCAGCCTATTAATATTAAGTTATTAACATGATTCATACACATTCATTGGTAATAATTGTCTGAAGGAAATATTAACATGGATATTGCATTTCTGTACTTTCCTTCGATAGGTTTCAAGAAGTGAAGAATTCCTGGTCATGGATAAAGTATTTGATCCGGTAACAAACAGGTATTCCCGTGTCTTGAATGCGTTTGTTGTAAGACTCAGACAAGAACCGGTACATCAGACTTATAGTCTTCAATTCCTCAATGTAAGTAATATGTTATTTTACACTGATTTTTGTCTTCCGTAGACAGTAGTTTACTTAGTTTTCTTTCATTTTGTAAAGTACATGTTCGACATTATTTTCTATAACCCTCACATAACATTTTCGTTTCGTGTGCTAGATTTGTGTTCGTTGAAATGCTAGGACCTTGTGGAACATTCGAAATTTCACCGATATAAACATCGATTCATTACTCCTTATATTTTATTTTTAACAAAGAAGCTGGCAAAATTATACCTGGACCTTCTTATAAAGCGTATGGCATATTATTGGCATTAAAGAAGTCCCGGGTTCGGGTTCGATAACCGGTGGAGGTACATTGCACAGTGGTTTCGATTTCACTTTAAACTGTAGGACCGGTCCAAAATATCCTATCTGCGCATAAAGTGGACTTAAAACAACAACTGCTTCTATCACCTCAGTTCTGACAGAATGGCTGCAATCATTATAGAAATTAAAATGATCGTTTAATTTTTCTCGCCGATATGTGTTTGTTAGGTGTGCAGCATTGTTATAGCTACGTTCAAACAGAATCATCAATTTGTAAAAGTTTGACAAAGTTTGCTTCAAGTCCACTTTATGGTCACGTAGGATATTATGCCTGAATCTACAATTTAAAGTGGGACCCTAATCAATCACTGTATAATGTGCCTCCACTAGGAATCGAACCCAGGTTTATTTGACTACATGGCGATAGCTTTAGCCATAGTTCTCAATTGAAGGGGTCGGTGCGAGTGTTCATAACACAATTGCAAAACATTTAAAATGAAATGTCATGAAAGTCAGTTACAGATATTACTAGACATACCTATTTTAATTGATGGACTAGCCTACGACTGGCAGATGAAATTTGAATGTAGCGAAATTGGCGAATTTGCTCCAACTTTAAAGTCTGTGTTTCTATCACAAATACGAAAATGGAGCTTTACAGCATCTCGCCCCGACTCTTTCAAATTACATGTGACTGTATGATAGAAATGTCATGTTTAATAAAACATAATAAAAGCATTGAAACTTGCGAAGATATTTCCGAAATAAATTATGTTTTGATCGATAATAATAAACTCTAGTGCCAAGTTACACAATTCAAGCACAGGCGTAACTTGGCGGGGCAAGGGGTGGGAGGGGGGCTCTTGCCCCCACAAACTTTTCAGGCTTATTAAAATTTACAAGCTAGGAGACCTGATGAGCAAAGTAATAAAGAGTAATATTTGCGATTTCGCAAACGTCACAGTTATTTAGCAAATAATCCTGGACGCTATTTTCATAAGATGGAAAACTTTTGGAATCTCTTCCCCCAAAGTTAAACCAGGTTTGATTCTGCCCCCTCAAAATTGTGCCCAAGTCTGATTCTGCTCCCTCAAAATTAGGCACAAATTTGATTCTGCCCCCTCAATATTATGCCCCAAGTTACACACATGAATTCAAGTGTGAAATAAGCTAAACGTGCAATGGTTTTCAATAGTTTCACTTGTTCACTCTGCCCCCAACTTCATGACAGTTTTTGATCTAATACATCAATTACCAAGCGAATTTTCCACTACCACGTTTATTCTCTTTGTTTTACGAAATGAGAGGCTCATGAATTGATACAGAGCTTCAAACAAGCTGCCAACAACCTCTGCACCAGCTTAAGCAAAAATCCATTCACAAGAAACACGAAGGATGCAAGAAAATATCATTGAAAATAGACGTGGACAATTTGCCGAGCAAAACTTGTGCATCCCACTCTTAGAGTATAGCAATGATACTATAATAGCTAGATAGCTGACTCGCCACGGACGAGTGAAGCCACACAGGAGGTCTTCGTGTACGGCAAGAACCCGTTGGCTGTATGCGCGGTAACCGTAAATATGGTTATTTCTTGCAGCGCATATAACTGCATAACCCTGGAAAAGCCAGGGTCGGATGTTTCCTTTCATAGATATGTAGGAAGCCAGTTTCACTCTACATATTTGTATACTTTTATATTATTTTTGGGACAAGCATAGGCACTGACTTAGGAGAGTGAGGCACTTTCTGGCTCCCCTGAATTCCTCAAGAAGTATTTACATTATGCGTAAAAAAAATTGTCAATCTTGCCCCCCCCCCCCCCACCTCCAAATATTTATATGAAGTTGCGACCTCTGGAGACAAACCACTTATATGTTATGGAGGTATTAATATTTCCCAATACACTACACTTGTGATCGAGTTTTTTTGTGTGTAGCCTCAACACAGTTTGAAAACCCCTGGTATTGTCTGTTAATTTCTTATAAGAAAAGGCAAGGAAGACAAGCTTTTCTTTTTAAATCATCTGGCATGGAATTTTTTCATGGCAACATATTTCTTTCATAACTGCTACGCAGTTTGATAGCCTCTGGAATACTTCGGTTAACTTATCAAACAAAATGCAACTTAGGTAATTATTTCTCTTTTAAGAGGGATAAATGTGGTAACGTTTTTCATAGCTGCTGCGCAGTTTGAAAATCCCCTAGAATTGTCTGTTAAAACTTCTTTAAAAAAGTCAAGGGAGGTTTTTTCCTTTGGAAAATATCCCATTAACATGTATTTTATGCACTTTCAAAGAATTTTAGATGTACAAAACCCGTTAAAATTACAAACGTTTCTATTATTATTTATTAATAAATTAAACAAACTGAATGGTATATTTTATGTTCAGACACGCATCCAGAAATATATTTCAAAGGCTGAGGATCTGAACCAAGTTGAGTTCGTGTTTAAAGTCCACTTTATGCACAGTAAGGCTAATTGGGACTGGACCTACAGTTTAAAGTGGGATCCGACCCACTATGTGCCTCCTCCGGGTATCGAACCCGGGGCCCCCTTGATTACAAAGCGATGACGCTACCACTGCGCCATCGGGGAGGCCCTAGTCTGAACCAAGTGATTCAGAATTAATAAAAATAACAATAATATTTAAAATTATACGGTAATATAATTTATAGGTTTATTCATAATTATGTGTAAATAAATTAATATTGGATTGTTATTATTACATGAATAGATAGAAAGAATAGATTTAAGAAAATAATAGAGATGTAACAGCTTGTACTCATTATCTAGTGAGCGCATAGTTACGATCGACAAAACTTATGTAATGAGTAACTTTTCTGGCAACAATAAAATATAGGTGCATAGGGAAGCATTGAAAAGCAACCTATGTTAGATCCAATTAACGAAATGTAAAGTTCGTGAATATATGCACATTATTATAAATAGTAGTATGCATAAATCTTCTTTGGTACTCCCATACAAAGCTGTATGATCGCAATATAATCCACCAGTAAGTTCGGTGGAAATAAATAAACAAGTGGTAAACAAGCACATTTTCATTATTTTTAGTACTCGATAAGTCTTTCGGTGGGTCCGGATACCCCCTAAATACGTCCTTTTTTTATGTTGCATTAAGCCAGGGGTTCGTTTAGCCTGCTAACTATAATCTTTCCACTTACTTTCTGTAAAAAAAATCGACTCTTTACATGGTACGCGAAGTACTTTTGCCTGACTTTTCATTAATTCAATAGCAGTGAATGAATTTTATTGCATTAAAGCAACTCACAATGTGTTACGAATTCATTTTTCATCGTTACCACATTCTTCCCAACACAAATACTGTAAAAAAACCTCGAAATTAACATTCGTAAGCATAACTGCCAATGGAGGGTACTCTCTTCCTGCCGTACATGGTTGCGCGCATGAGTGGCGGAATTAACTATCTAGCCATATATATACATCATTGGAGTATAGAAGATCCCACTGTACAGTCAACGGCAAAGGTAACTGTTGGCAAATTGTCCATCACTATTTTCATTAGCATTACTCTTTATTCCACCACACCCTGTGTTGTTTTAAGGAATTAATTTATGTTGATACAAAGCAGATGTTGTCCTCTGCCTAATGACGTTTTTACTTCAATTCATGATCATCACATTTTGGAAAACGGACTAAATGAAAATGGTGATGGACAATTTGCCTACTATTTCTTTTGCCATTGGGTGTACACCGGCGAGACAAGTTGAAAGCATCGAAGTCTGCCAGACTGCAGTGCCATCTACTATATTGCTCTAGTAGAACTATTTGGGTGAAATTGAGATTGAAAACAGGCATTACATTGTATTTTGTTAGAATTTGAATCTCTGCAGGATATCTAACAAACGTGTATTTAAATTTTGACAACGTTTCATGAAACTGACATTTTTAATGTCCTTTTCTTTCCTCCTCTTGAAAGCGAGTGAACGGACTTGCTTCAGAAGAAATTATTCCAAGCAAAACAGAAGGTACACAACACTGTGAAGATAATGGCAAAAACCCTACTTGCGGATATGCATACCAGCATGGGAAGAAGGTGCCATACAGCCAGGTACTGTTTTGTTACAAACTTGCTCTTCTCACTTCTGCTTTACAATTGCATGCATATTATTTCAATGTGCGAATTAAAATATTTACTATCATTAATAGACTGAAGTGTAACCAGGGTGAGAATTACTGGAGGAAACCGTGGATTTTCCCTACACTAAACCCCAGTATCCCTCGCAATAGATGTAAATTTTCATTCCTGCCAGGGATGGTTTTACCTCCCCACCCCCGAATCTTTAGAAAAATATAATAGTACATTGTAAGCCAGATATTTCAAAATTTTAAAGTTCATGAAGTAAGTTTTTTTTTCTTTCAAGCATATAAGTGCAATCGAATCGTTTATTTCAGAAACCCCCTATCGACCACTTCTGGCGAAAACTATATTTGTATAGTTTCATATAGCCCTTGCCAAGACAAATCGTTTGATGCACAAATGGATCATGTAACCGCGTACCTAAGTATCATATGTTCGCGGTTACATGATCCATTTGTGCCAGGCACGTATCCAGAGGGGGGCTTAGGGGGCTCGAGCCCCCCCCGAAAGTTTTAGGTTTACACTAGATAAAATGAAGTTTTTGGTTTCTTGTGCTGTGAAATAAAATAATGTGACAATAATTTAAGGAAATAAATAATTATCGAGGCAAGACGGAGAATGTTCCGTAACCCTGTTATTGATAATAGCACGTTTCCAAGGTGGGGATGAGGTGGCTCGAGACCCCTCTCAGGAAATTTTTCAATTTACACTAGATAAAATTAGATTTTTGGCGTCTTGAATAATGTAAAGATAATAAATTTATAAATCTGAGAGAAATAATTATCGAGACAAGACTGAGAGCATTCTATAACCTTATTATTTGTCAATAGCACGTATCCAAGTTGGGAATCGGGAGGCTCGAGCCTACCTTCAGGATTTTTTTCTGTTTACACTAGATAAAATTAGGATGTTGGCTTCTTGAATAATGTGATGATAATTTGGAAGAAATAATTATCGAGACAAAACGGAGAATGTTCTATAACCCTGTTATTATTAATAGCACGTATCCAAGGTGGGGTTGAGGTTGCTCGAGCCCCCCAGAAAATTTTCTATTTTACCCTAGATAAAATTAGGTTTTTGGCTTTTTGAATAATGTGACGATGATTTAAGGCGATAGAAAATTATCGAGGCAAGACGGAGAATGTTCTATAACCCTGTTGTTGATAATATTGCACGTAAACGTTTCTTACGCTTTCGGTGTTGTCGCAGCGCACTTGAGCACTATGTAGAGACTTGTCAGCATTTGGAAGCTGCACAACAAAGGTAGCGCCACACGTAGGGCAATTCGTTGTAATTTCTAATCTCTGGCAGTCGGGAGAGGGTACGTTCTTGAATGAGAGAAGGAGCCAACTACTGGCAATATTAACGAATCGTTTTATCTGCGGAACGTTCTAGAATATAATGAGGATATACATAAATATGCGGATTCAATTTTTCGGTTGATCTGTACAAAGAATCGGTTAATGAGATTTCAGAGGTAAGACAGTTCATACAGTCGATTGGTGATCGTATCAGTCAGCGTCCTCTGGTTGCTTTATAAGATATAGTGATTCTAAAATGAAGACATTGACGACAGCAGAACTTCCGGGGCTTCAGAGTAGTGCTAGCTCGGTTCGAGGGCCGAAGAGATCAAGGCCTCTCTCTCTAAAGTGAATATTTCAGCAGTACCGGATATTGGAGTGGTATATTAAAACAGAAATAAGCTGCATAGATCAACTGAAAATCAAAGTTTTGTGTGATGATTTAGTTTATCCAGAACTAAATTTCGTATACGCAGTCCGAGAATTTCATGGTATAAAAAAATACTTTGTTTAAGCCTACTGGGTTCGAAACACATTCAAACACTTAACTACCATAAAGAGACAGCCGAAAATGTTATGAATGTCGAGAAGAGAAAGGAAGATGTTGCATATGAAGACATTTTAGGCGGAAATTGCAGGCTCTACCAGGACCCAAATCAGGCTTTTTTCGTGCAGATATATGACGAGACAACGGAAGCTGTGACAGGCATTTTTTAACACTTGTGAGTGCTAAGGCCTGAATCTGAACAATTTGGTGGGTTTTGGCTTTTATACGAGCTGCAAACATGGGAGGACAAGAGAAGTTAGTGGTGTTCAGGACTTAAAACAACAAACTGTCTGAATCTCGCGTTGGTGAGTGGATTGTCCATCCCGTGCATGTGTAACAGCTTCGTAAAAACACTCAAAGACACCATAGATGTTTTTATGCCAGATGAGAAGAAATGGACAAACATACGTACCGAGATGGTTCCGGCACACAATGTTAATGCATGGAAACAGAGGAGTCGAGTGGTAAAAAATGTTCCGATTTCACGTTCTGATTAAAATGACAGCCTTACAGTGGCGACGATTTAAGGGATAGTTGCTCTCCATTTTTTTTCTTGCCTCAACATTATGGCTAATTAATGTTAAGCCTGGTCTGCCAAGAGAAAGTAAACTTTCCTTGCACCGCCATGCACCCCCCCTTTTTTTTGGAACCCAATTGCCACCACTGGTCTTGAACATACAATTGTGAGGTTCTTACTATACCCCTTAAAAAAATGGTGTTGAGCCCCCCCCCCCCCCGAAAGGAATTCCTGGATACGTGCCTGATTTGTGCATCAAACGATTTGTCTAGAACGCGTAGCAGCTGAAAGATCGCAGATTGCCGACCAAATCGGGGCAGCTTTCCAAGTCGAGGTTTCTTCAAGCGTCATTACATTTTTGAACCCGTATGAGTAAGAGTAAGTGCATATAATACTGTACTTGTGACAAACAGCTAAAACTCACACAAGATATAAAAACTCATGGGAATGACGTAACAAATTGTAATGCAAATGTACAAAATAGCAAACTCAAAATCTTATTTCACCAGCTATCAACCGTGAGTAAATATGTTTTAGTTCGTATTTGTAGAAATCATGTTTACTTTGTGACCTGCAATGAAATAAAAGGTAGTTTCAAGAATAAATATGCTTGGGAAAAAATAAAGAAAAAAAAGGTTTCGCCCAACGTGGGGCTCGAACCCACGACCCTGAGATTAAGAGTCTCATGCTCTACCGACTGAGCTAGCCGGGCAACGAACGTGTATGTCTCTAGAACATGTGGTCAACTGAATAAGGCAATAAATAAACAAATTGAGAGTAAAAGTTCTTGTGGTTATGATTATATTAACTTTTCTTGTGTTTTCTGTTGGAAAATGCATTTGAAAAACACTCAAAGTCTCAACTCTCAAGGTAGGGGCTTATCCAGAATTTTCCATCAGGGAATGTTCTTATTTAGAGGGGGGAGGGGTGTAAATATAAATTTAGAGCCAAAATGACAATAAATTCGGTCTTTGTGAAAACTTTTAGGGGTTGTTGAATAAATGTTGGTGTGTGTGTGTGGGGGGGGGGGGGGGCTGTTAGCGGTGTGTGGATGAATCAATTACTGTCTCAAGATGTAAGCAGGGCTGGCGGAAGTTAAGGGGGGGCAAGCCCTGCTGCTGCCCAGAGCGGCAAAATTTGAAGAGAAGAAAAAATAAGCCTATTGAAAACTTGAAAGTTATAATATTATATTATATTATGTAACTTGAAAGTTAATAAGAATGTGCCAGCCCACCCTTTTGAAGGAACATATTAGGAGTCTTGGTACTACTTTACTATACCGGAGACACCTATCAATGATTTATTTCGCAACTTTTTACATTGCTAACGTACTATTCTGCATTGCGGAACATTTCTTTAGGTGAAATAATGAATTTCTAACGAAAATAATGTCTATTTCATACATTAACGAGTACTTACTGTTGTTCCTTATTTCCCACAAACCATCCACGGGTAGCCCAAAAATTCACGATAGCCCCACGAACCATCACGGGGATGAGGTATGCCTATTAGGTTAGGTTAGGCCTGTTAGGTTAGGTTCCTCCTTTCATTCAATTTAGCATATACGGACAATACAAGAGCGTATTGTGCTCTCGTGCAGAAAGCAAATGGCGGCAGCAGCAATAGCGCGTCGGAAATGGATTTTCGTAGAAATCCACATGCATTCGCTTTAAAATGGATCAAAACTACATTCCCGAACATCAACAATGCTACAGAAAATGATTTGCGTAAGTACTTTCTCCTGTAAATTTGAAGAAATATATAGTAAAGTGTTACCGGAGTCTCATTTTAAAATCACTGATTGCCACAAGGTGAGAAAGCAGATTCGATACCTTAACTCCGTTGATATATCAAGTGGGAGAGGTCTATGATGCGCTCCTTCAGATAAGTGGCGACATTAAAACTGTCCAAACAGGCCCGTAGCTAGGAATTCTTTGTGGGGGGGGGGGGCGAAGTGAATCCTAGAGGGGGCAAATTTTTAATATATTGTATCGCATTGGCAGATATAACAGGGTACACAGAGGCACTTGCCCGCTTCCCCAAAAGAGATAAGTAACAGAAAAGGGATGATATCTTGAAACTGCAACGAACAAAAGAACTTCGAGCAACATCAAATAGCAATATTTCGATAATGACCTTTCCAGATTGCCAAAGAATATGAAGTTTAACATAAATACCTAGGTAGGCTAATAGGGACTGTATCTACTTGATACTTACAGGTCGATAATGTTAATAGATGATTAATATGCACCAACAACTTTGGGCGCCTCTGCAGAACTGATTAAGGGAGCCCTTTATAAATCATGTTTCATAATGATTCCCTCTAGTTTCCAGTATGCAAAATTTTTACGCACAAAGGAATCTAACGAGAATCCAACAACACCATTGTGTTGTGTTATGCAAGAAAATAGAATTAATTAAATAATAATGGTTACATATTACCTACACTTTGATGAATTGTGTAAAAATTTGTAGCTAATACACTTTTTTTGTACTTGCTAAAACATTAAAACATGGGTCCCTTAGTCCACCACTGACTATTTCTTTCAAAGGGGAGACTCTTGCATCACTACAGACAACGTTTGCCTACTGGTTACGTTAATCATTTTGCAAAATATTGTGTGAATTGTATTATATTATAGTTGAAATACATGTGTTTGACACCTGACAAACAAATAGGAATCCCTTGATTGATCAATGACTTCTCGGATTACAGTGTCATCATTTCATAGAAATAAATTGTTTCATAGAGATCGTTTAGCTCCCAGGGCCGACTCCTGCTGCCCCATAGCTATAGATCTGAACTTGGACTATAAGAACAGGAGACATTGCGAGCGAAGCGAGCAAGAAAATTTTACGAAATGTTTTTTTATTTGTATCAAATTTAAAATCATGGTGGGGGGGGAATTGCCCCTCTGTGCCCCTTGAAAGTGCCCTTGGCCGTCTGGTAGAAACATGCAAGGAACACGTAAAAACTAATTCCATCATGTCCAATTGTCCTGCTATTCTTAGATTCTCCTAGTCTTGTTTTTTTACTTAAATGTTTGCTTCCCCTAAAACGGACTTCTGTCCAAGGTCAGGGAGAGGGGACAATGCCCCCTGTAGTTGTGGCACTGTTTATGAGTGTGTCTTCATCAATTTCACGTCATCCTTCATTGTTGCGATTAGCTATAAGTGACAGAAAAGTAACGCAAAGTAACAAAAATCAAATATCCACTCCCTTTCTCTACCACACTATTACCAAAAGATAGACTTGGGAACAAAAATTTAAGCAATTCAAAGTTCATAGCAACATATCCAAGAAAAACATCCGAACACATTAGGCACCTATAATACAAGACTACTCAAAATGTCACAACTGTTCTAGATACTAAAAATTGTGAAATCATTTCCCGAAGTCTAATCTGGAAGGGAATTTTTCCCCCCAATCCTGATACGACATTATACGGAATCCCATACACCCTAATAAATCACAAAATCAATAAGTGTCTTTGTAATGTTGCTAGAGTAACACATGATATAATTGTAAAGATTAGTGAGAATTCTAGGTAAGAATGTGTTCTGTATTTTTCACAGGGGGGCAGAGCAGGCTCTCAGGGGGGGCAGTTGCCCCCCCTGCCCCCCCTCTAGCTACGGGCCTGTGTCCAAATGGTAGCACACGAGGACGAGGCGCAGTGTATTGCAAACAAGTTGTGTGGCTTTACATTCCTTTGCTCACAGGTATGACTTTTGGTACCTCCACGAACTTTCAAAATGCTACAGAAACTCATTTCCGTAAGTAGTTTCTTCTGTAAAAATGAAGAAATGTGTCTCCGATATAACAGACATTTACCTGACTTTTTACTCCACGTAATGTAATGAGCAAAAAATCTCTTCAAAACATTAATCTGTGATATGTTAGATGATTTCTTACAAACATATCAGCGCTTTGAAAAAAGCAGGAGTGATGAAAAATTTCAAAGTTTTTTTTAGACGCCACTTGCCAGCCTGGCAGGGCCTCCCTCCCTCCACTCGTGGAGGCGTCTGGGGCGGCGACCTATGGGTCCCGGTTGATGAGAAAGAATTGGCATCGAATTTAGATATAGATGATCCAAAGATAGGCAACACTGTATAGAGCCTAAATCAAAAGAAGAAGCAGTTTCAGCATGATGAATTTTATCTCTAAGACAAAGATTTGAGCAGCTTAAACATCATATTGAACTTTTCAATTTCTTTTATGATATTAAATAAAACAATTACACCTAAGGTGACCTTAAACTGATAAAGGGTCATGGTTTTGCACCTAATGTGAGTGTAGAACTTCGAATTTATTAACTTTGTCGGTAACCGTGGCAAGTGGCGAACAAAGGTTTTTTTTTTAAAAAAAAATTAAGGCTAATAAAAATACAATCTTCGGTCAGTCATGTCTGAAACACGCTTCTTTCCATTTATGCAAGATAGCATACGAAAAAGAACATTGCATGTATAGGTAAAGGTAAAGTTCCCTGTGCATATTGCAGCACGTCTTGAAGGCACATTTAGGGGATGTGGGGTAGGGCCACACACATTCTCGATTTCGGACATTTTGGAGGTGATGTGATCAGCACTACTCTCCGGCCGCCTTTACCTCTCAGTGGTTGCCCCAGGTACCCATTAATTTGAGGCTGGGTGAACCCCAGAGCTGATTTATGCGGGGACAGCGCAGGAAAGAATTCAGACCTTAGATCAGCCACGCGGGAGATCCGGGAACATTACATGCAATTCTTTTAAATATCCAATCATATATCACAGACCTACAACGGTAAACATATGAAGTCAAGCCTTCATTTCTTTCCTAATATTAGTAACATTTACGATACGTTTAAGAGAGGGACAGAGAGAGAGTTTTCATAAAATATAATAATAATATAAAATTAGTGTCGCATTTTTTAAAGTTAAACTGTGGTTAAGCGAGATATCCTTTTCTGCTTTATAGTATTGAAATAGCGTAACAAGTAATATTATTTATTTTATAGTTTGATGTTTTTCTTAGGAATATATTGATTTTCAATTTCCCGTTGCTGCGTAATGACGGGGGGAGGGGGGCGTTGGAAAGGGAGCGGCGTCTGCCGCCACACCCAGAGCGGCAAAATGACTCCCTTGGTGTAGGGCACGAATAATAATAATAATAAATAATAAATAATTAATCTTGTTTTTAACATTTTCGAAACACTACGTGAACACTTGTTTGGAGTTTAGGAAACGGAATTCCAAGCAGTGTTTGTGGATTGGAAAAAAATGGAATAAAACATTTGAATTAAGAAAAGTTTGAGGTGGAAGGCGGGCACGTTACTATCAAAGAAGAAAATCCTTTTTGGTTACGTCGCCAGAATTTTTTGTTGAGGGGTCAGGAATTGATAAAACTTGAATAGTATAGAGTGAATAATAATATTTTTTTATGGTGGTTTACAACAACAACTATTATCAATTGATAATAATAATAATAACCCATAGCTCTACAGCCCGTGAGGGCCTTGGCTTACCTACCGACTGCTGGTCTCCCTCCCACACTGTTCCTCCGTCACCTGTTGTAGCGTGGAGATCTTAGACCAGTATTGGGGTGACGGGTGGTCAGCCCGTCGAACCCCCAGCCGTTGTAGGTCTTCTCGACCAGGTTACCGCTCACTCATTCGGAGCTCCCCAATTTCCTCACGATGGTGGGTTGCCACCGGCCCTATACGTAGGCCGAATAAATTCCGACCAGAGCCGGATTCGAACCTACGCCGTCCCGCAGCGAACGATCTCAAGACGAGTGAACGCCTTAACCCGCTCGGCTACGGAGGAGGACATCAATTGATAAAAATAAATAATTTTATTCATATTATTATTTTTATTAGGAATGTGACGAAGCTGAAAATTTACCGATGCCGATGTACTCACCGATAATTTTTGGAACCGATACCGATGCCGATATTTAATCGATTCCGATACATAAGATATTAAACAGAAATGGCATGTTATTTTCAGCATGACAAAAAATAATTGCTATGTACATTTCTATTGCATATCATAATGTATGTGGTTATGTGAACCTTTAAGAAGATTCACAGATTCTCAAGAGATTTAACATTAGTACACAAGCAGTTCTTTGAAATGCAAAATGAATTCCTGTTCTTAATGTTGGAAATTTACTGCTGCCAGATTCAACTTCAGAAACACGAGTTTTGGAAGCACTTCTGGAAGTAATATACTTCTTCTCTTATCGCAAATCTGTTCAGCAACACTGAACTCTCATTCACTGAACACTGATGCAGCAGGTTTTCCCAAGTATTTTCTCAGCACTTGCTTCAGGCTTGAATACTAATTTTTGAATTTCCAACACAACAGCATATCCTGGTCACGTGGACTAGTTGGTTCAGCAATGTACTGTTTTATTTCTGATTTTGAGTTAGGTTGATCCTCTGAATGAGAGTTTCCAATAATTTTATTACAAAAACTCTACAATGATGAAGAATCATAAACTAATTTTCAACAAATCTTACAAAACTAAAATATAAAACTTATTAGAAGGTAAAAACTCTAGTATAATCTGTACCGATTTAAATATCGGATTTTTGCCGATGCCGATACCGATGCCGATATGTCAATTTCTGCCGATTTTCATACATCTGTAATCGGCTTCGGCACATCCCTAATTTTTATCATCATTATCATATCCTTGTGGAGACTTTGTAACTCTCGATCCACCAAATGTGTAAAGTTGTAAAGAATCACCCACTGTTCTTCAGTATTTTTTTTACATTGCATCCGGAGCGTACTGAAATGCATAGTTATTATATTTTCTTATTAAGAAAAGGATTTAAAACTTAGGGGAAAATTTTACTCAAAGTTTATGTTGTGTGACGTCATAAAAATTCTAATTTTTGCAATTTTGAAAATTGTGGAACCATTGTTACTGTATTTTGCACTCAATTTTTTTCAATATAACGTAGTTTTTACTTTGGTTATTCTGTTGGAATACTAACTGATTTTTTTCTGTTAACAACAATAATAGCAAGAAGCTTCCTGCTTTCTTGTAATTTGAAATGATACGAATTTTCAGAAGGCCTAGTCGACAAACCGGTTCGAACCCTCTTCGCTTTCGAATTGTTAACTGTCGTTAGAGCTTTTGAGTTAAAAATTTAATAGCAGTTTGAGGGCTGGTTTGATACTGAATTTGAGCAAAATTTGGGCAAAGAGTTGAAGATGGCAAAATACGCTTGGCCACGGTTGATGCCAAGTTAATAGAAACTAGACAAAAGCTGTGAACTTACTGGGTTCCGTCTATGGACTTCCGAAGGATTTTTTTTTTCAGAACTTTCTCGTCCAAAAACTGATATAATTTGATATCTTATCTTGTCATTCTTATATACTCAGTCAGCTAACATTATCATTGTAATCTACTGCAATTTGAATGTAATTGCATACATGGAAATGCAATTTTCGCCAACATACCCTTTTTCCAAGGGGTCGAGCAAAAAAGTAAAAGGGTGTGTTTCTCTCCACAATATGTAAATGAATGATGAACTATTGAAAGGGATGATGGGCAGTAGTATGCTCTAAAGAGATGCAGCTTGATTTTTCAGATGTTCTTACAGAATATTTCTTGTTTTCTATATGTTCTATGAAAGGATAAACTGTTTTCAAAATCTGAAGCCACTATTTCGCTTCACTTGTAACTTTTCGCCTGGTAAGTTTGCAGGACTCCGTCCGTGGCCGGTTGTTTAAGCGGACCTAGAGGCCGAAACACATCTGCGCTAGATAAAGACGACATCTATACCTATCTATCGTCGATGTAGAGTGAAAAAAAAAATCCATGTTGGGGTGCCTCAGTGCATGGAGGATGTGAGAGTACCGTTGTTTAAGATCGACTGCTTTGTTGATAGCAGGGAGAGGCAAACGAAGTATATTTTGTTCCAGTGCGGTTTGGAGATAAGAGGAAGCAAGTGGTAAGGCAACTGCCAAAATTGGAAGTGATGAAGCAAGTGTCCGCAAGTAGGCGGACAATAAAACCATTTCACAACCATGAAAAAATCTCACTGAGCTATGGGAATTATTGAAAAATAAACAGACCACTTAAAACAAACGAAGAAACAATTCTTAACAAAATAATACTGGCGAAGAAGAAGACAACGCTCTCTGATCTTTAAAGAGACTGTCGACAGTACACTTCTCTTTCATACTATAGGCTCACTTCAATGCCTAACATTCGGCGCTTAATATGACGACATGGCATAATATGAAACTGTAAGAGTTAGTGTTTTCGATTGAACACGGTGTTTGAGAAAGGAGTCTCGCAACCCCCCCCCTCCCTCGCCCCTCGTGGAGAAATACATTGCTTGCCTCTGAAAAAAATCCTTCGGTCACCCATGTATGTCATTGGCCTCCCCTGAACAACTGTTTCTTTCAAATTTCCAAATATGTCGTTGTTGTGCTAAATCTAAAATCAAGCAAAAATTTAGTAAGTCTCTAGTATTCTTAAGTTTCATTGGCATATAGATGCTAAGAAAACATGCATACATGTTTCATGTTTTCTTTATTTTCAAAGTCGCACCCCCTAAATTTTATTCCGCACTCCATCAGCAACCCTAGATGATTAATCCTGACACCGCCGGTGGTTGATATGGAACATGGAGCGACATAAAATAAGAAAATACATATGCAACATGGTAACATTAATTGTGTACGTATCCAAAGTTTATTTAATACATATAAACAACACATATAGTATTATTAAATACATTACATTACAGAAAAGAATTATATTGCGAGCGAAGCGAGCAAGAAAAGTTTTATATCCAATTTTTGCAATTGAAAACAATATTGATTTAATAGGGCACAAATAATTTCACTGGATGCTATGGCATTCTCTCTTTTACAACTTTTTTCATTTAGATCGCTCGGCATCCATGGCCGACTCCCGCCGCCCCGTAGCTACGGCTCTGAACCTGACGGGTCTAGGACATTTTGGTACAACATATAACTTTATGCACAGAAAGAAAGTAATGTTCTTTTGAATTGACCTCTCTTTATTGTGTCCCTTCATACAAGCAATTTTACATGGAAACGTTACGAGCAACACCTCGTAGAGTCGTAGGTAGCGAACGATGTCTGTCCTATCATATGCAGCAACGAGTTATTCTAGTTGAACACTACAGTCTTTGTATCTCTTTCTTGGCCACTCGATGTTTCCACTGATTATCTGTCAATAGCGAGTTTCGTTCAGAGCTACTTCTCGACGCAGGAATTCCAGGAACCGCCAAATCTTAG
Source organism: Lepisma saccharinum (assembly GCF_977018435.1). NCBI lineage: Eukaryota > Metazoa > Arthropoda > Insecta > Zygentoma > Lepismatidae > Lepisma > Lepisma saccharinum. The sequence continues at coordinate 78,734,470 of NC_139231.1, read as the reverse complement.
GATGATGGTCGGTGGAAACATGCGACTGGAATCCTCGACGACAGCCCTCCACAGCATTGTTTGTTTTTCCATCTCAATTTAGGACAGCTCCGTAGTGATTCCAAAGACCGACGGAGAACTTCGGCTGACGCCTTCCAGCTCTTCGCTGCGGACGTCCTACGTAGTTGCCTTCGAAGTAATCCAGAATTGGTTGAATATCATCTGATACTTCGCTGCAAAGTTCTTCAAAAGCTTGAGCTACATCCAATTCTGGTAGTACCAATGCCAAAGCTGGTATCATAATCATACGGCACTGAAGTGAGAATGCTGCGTCCTTTGCATACCTCATCCGAAACCTTCCGACTGCACTCGGCGATATATAGCTACATTGTGCCAAAAAACATTAAGTTGCTGACCAAGGCAGTTTATTAAGATAAAAAACACTTAACAGGTAACGTTTCAACCCTGTATCAGGGTCTTCCTTAGACGAAGAACTAAACTAAAATGATGAAATATACTACACAGAGAAAGATTACATACACATAGCAGGGTCACTAGCCACACAACAACAAATCAAGTTGATGGTCCTTATCTAGGAAGATTTCTCCAAAGGAATTAAACATATCACCTCCTGACAGTTCTTGACTAATGGGTCTACTACAATGACAGGTGATTGACAGGTCAAGATTAGCAAGAGTCTAGAACCACCTGCTTACCACTCAACCACCCCTCCTGCCTTTTTGGATATGGATGAATACCTCCTCCTCTGGTCTTCTTCTTTTCTCTTCTTTCTTCCATGTTCATACTTCTTTTACCCTCATTCCTTTTAGGAATGAGAAAAGGAATAGAAGATAATAGAATAGGAAAAGAGAAGAGAGAACTAGTGAGAAAATGGAAGGAGGCCAAAGAAATAGAAAAGAAAGGAGAAGACATCATGAATTGGAATGGAGGACTCAAGATAAACAAGGAATGGAAGAGTGTGTTAGAGAAAGTTGAAAGGGTGAAGAAAAGGAATGAGCGAAAAAGAAGTATGAACATGGAGGAAAGAAGAGAAAAGAAGAAGACCAGAGGAGGAGGTATTCATCCATATCCAAAAAGGCAGGAGGGTGGGTGAGTGGTAAGCAGGTGGTTCTAGACTCTTGCTAATCTTGACCTGTCAATCACTATAACGTTTTATCTTTGGCTTTACTAGTGCAATTTTTATTCTGCCGTCGAACAACGTCAATAACAAAAAAGGAGACCAGCAGTGAATTTTTATATTTAACTGTCTAAGTATTTATACACCACAAAATACAGTATTAATATTTATTAAAGGCCCAGGCACCTGACGTCTGTGGTTTACAAACGATTCCGGAATACACAGATTAGTCAGCTTCCGGTGTGAATTTGTTGAGATATTAGACCAAACTTAGTGGTTAGTTCACTGAGTACTTACGTCTTCGATGTAACTACTTAATTATTCAATTCACTTGGCGATAAACACGCTGAAGAACACTAACGTCGAACGCTTAGGGGGAGTTGGGGGGAAAGCACAAATCTTGCTGATACCGAGTTGGACGTCTTCTATCTTCTAATCCTCCTGTCGTTGGTTCATAATTAAAATGTAGCCTCTCTTCTTTAGTAACCTTTTCTCAGGTTCTGGTAGAGATACTGCACAGGCCGATAGTTCATTCACAGTTTATTCTATAGACACTATCTCTCTTTCCGGCTGAGATCATGACCGTTAGTTCACTTACAGTTCATTCTTTAGATACTATATCTCTTTCCGGCTGAGATTATGGCCGATAGTTCTCTTACAGTTTGTTCTTTAGTCACTATCTCTCTTTCCGGCAGAGATCATGACCGTCAGTTCACTTGTGTTATTTAGACACTATCTCTCTTTCCGGCTGAGATCATGGCCATTAGTTCACTTACAGTTCGTTCTTTAGATACTATATCTCTTTCCGGCTGAGATTATGGCCGATAGTTCTCTTACAGTTTGTTCTTTAGTCGCTATCTCTCTTTCCGGCAGAGATCATGGCCTTTAGTTCACTCACAGTTTATCACGGCCCGCGAAACCAATAACCAACGTAACACGGATCCTAACCGTATCAATGCTTGAGCCGGACTGTCTTCTCTGCCACCCACATCAACCGTTCACAGAAAAGACGTTAACTTCTCTTGACGCCCTTTTTCCCCCAGCGAGGGCGGGTCAACTTTTATAACGGGTGCGTCAAGATCGGTTACATCACCTGTCATTGTAGTAGACCCATTAGTCAAGAACTGTCAGGTGGTGATATGTTTAATTCCTTTGGAGAAATCTTCCTAGATAAGGACTGTCAACTTGATTTGTTGTTGTGTGGCTAGTGACCCTGCTATGTGTATGTAATCTTTCTGTGTGTAGTATATTTCATCATTTTAGTTTAGTTCATCGTCTAAGGAAGACCCTGATACAGGGTTGAAACGTTACCTGTTAAGTTGATTGATTGATTGATTGATTTAGTTTATTTTACTTCGCGTTTTGTGCCTCTTGGCTAATTTGCAAAGATGGGGATGAGTGATGAAATGATGAAATTGATGAATGGACATTCACAAACAAGCAAACCCGACCGGGATTCGAACCCGGGACCCTTGGCGTCGCAGCGCGATGTGCTAACCGCTCGGCCACAGGGTCGGGCATTACCTGTTAAGTGTTTTTTTTTTTATCTTAATAAACTGCCTTGGTCTGCAACTTAGTGTTTTTTTTTTTTTTAATATGGGAACAAGGCTTAATTATATTACAATTGTGCCAAGTGAAAAAGACAAAACTTCACTTGTCCTCTTTGGAAGACATGACGAAGTACGTTTGATGCTGCCACTTCCATATCGAGCATTAAGCATTACATGATGTGTCTTGCATTTAAAACAAAGTCAGTGACCTGAGAAAGATAGATAAATAAATAATAAATGTATAATAATAAGTTGTCCTCCTCCATAGTCGAGCGGGTTAAGGCGTTCACTCGTCTTGAGATCGTTCGCTGCGGGACGGCGTAGGTTCGAATCCGGCTCTGGTCGGAATTTATTCGGCCTACGTATAAGGCCGGTGGCAACCCACTATCGTGAGGAAATTGGGGAGCTCCGAGTGAGTGAGCGTAATCCGGTCGAGAAGACCTACTATAACGGCTGGGGATACGTCGGGCTGACCCCCCGACTATTCCAGTACTGGTTGAAGATCTCCACGCTTAGAGGTGACGAAGGAAAGCGTGGGAGGGAGACCGGCAGTCGGTAGGTATGCCTAGGCCCTTAGCCTGTAGCGCAAAGGATTATTATTATTATTATTATTATTATTATTATCCGGTGAATCGTGTAGCTGCTCGCGATAGTGCCAATGAAAACATGGACATAAATAGAGAAAATAATGAAGAAATGGCAATACATAGTGATAATAGTGATGAAGATGATATTGATCAAGAACATCAACTTGGAGGACAAAAGCCAGGTAATGTAAACTGTTTCAGTTGCTGCCATGTTAAAGACATTATGTCAACATTGATCTCGACAGTGCAGAATTTAAGTGATCAAATTCAATCTCTTAAAGCCGAAGTGATTGTATTGAAAGAACAGAATGAAGTACTAATGAAAACAGAAGAAAAAAAAATTCTACAAAACACTTATGCACACGTAATTCAAACGAATCTTCCGAAAGAAAAACAAAACACAATCGGAATGCCCCGCAGTACTCCTTGTTTACCTTTATCTACAGTAGCTCACAAAACTCACACAGATAAGGGATCTGATAAGTTTCTGGGTCAATCAGTGCATTCGATAGAAAACAACCAGGTTTTAAATGCATCTGGTTCCAAAAACACTCATCAAGCTTCGACCTTGCAAAATGTAAACAAACAGGTGAACGACGTGAAGAAATCAGTGCAAGGTCAGAATCCATCTACTAGGTTAGCAGTGCAACGCAAAGTTTTTCCTCAGAGAGCTCTATTTGTGACTCGACTTCATCCTGAAGTTTCAAATTCTGACCTTCAGCAATATATTGCTGAAACTTCTTCCGTAAAGAAAATGGTATGTACAAGGCTGAAAACTAAATATGATTCTTACTCTTCTTTTCATGTAGCTGTTTCCCAGGATGACTATGATGTACTATTCGATGAAAATATCTGGCCTAAAGGGGTATTAGTAACAAAGTTTTATGGCGAATTGAAAAATGACAATATAGTTGCCAACAAAAACAAAAGTGTATCTGATACAAATAGTAACAGTAAGTCTGGAGAAAACTCAACTTCAAAAAACTAAGTTTGTCTTTCCTTAGTAATAATATGATTAAATGTTTTTATCAGAATGTTAGAGGAATTAACACCAAATTTGAAACATTAGTAAGCAATATAAATATTGAAAATTATGACATAATTTTTCTTACAGAAAGTTGGTGTAAACAAGATAGAGATTATTTTATAGATTTAGATCCAATGTACAGGGTGATAAGAAAAGATAGAAACCTGGATTTAAACAAACAGAAATCTGGTGGTGGTGGTTGTCTTTTATTTATTAAAAACAAGGTTCAGTTTGTGATCTTGGAATCACCTTTTACAGAATTGGATGTAATTTGGGTAAAATTAATGTCAAATAATTCTGATCCAACCATAATAGGATTGCATTACTTGCCACCTGATTTAAACTGTGACTTGTTTGCAAACTACTTTGATTGGGTAGTTCAAGAGATGTTAATGAAACACAATAAAATAATTTTAGTTGGAGATTTTAATGCTGGTGGAATTGACTGGGCTACTGGAAATTTGTATTGCTCTAATTATTATGTTAAAAGAAAGGCTGAAAAAATTGTTGAAATCGCAACACTTTCTAATCTAATTCAGCACAATGTATCGTATGACCCTTCACTGCCTTTTAATGTTTTAGATCTTCTACTTACTAACATTTCCACTTGTAACATTAGTTTTAATGAACATCCTTTATCTAAAATTGATAAGTTTCATCCACCGTTTTCATTTTATTTTGAATTGGATAGGTCTAAAAAAGACAATATAGATACAAGGGAAAATAATATTTATAGATGTCTTAATTTCGCCAGAGGTGATTATGTGAATGTTTATAATGAATTGTTGCATTTACCATATATGGTTGAAATATCTAATGATGTACAACAATCTGTTATGGAACTGACTAGAAATGTGTATGCAATATTAAAAAACAATATTCCTTCAAAAGTTAAAAGAACAAACAATCAACTGCCTTGGATGACAAGGAAACTAAAGAGAATGATCAATAAAAAGAGAAGGTATCATGATAAATTTAAACTTACAAATAAGTGTGTATATTACACTACTTATTCCCAATTAAGGAAAGATGTTAAAAAGGAATATTCTAATGTAAAGGAGCAATACTACTCCTCCTTAGAAAACAATGTTAATGGTGACAAGAATGCTTTTTGGTTTCACTTTAATAGAAAGAAGAGAGAAAATACTATCACTGAAATTATTTATGATAATGATGTACTGTTCAATGAATATGATATTGCTAATGCTTTTAGTGAGCTTTTTCACAAATCTTTCTCAAAAAGAAGTCATGTAAATTTTAAAAATATTATTCTTCATTCATACACCAACTTAATTGATGTACCTGTTATCTTGGAAAAGGATGTAAGTGATACAATTAACAAACTAAAAGGCAGGTCTTCAATAGGTCCTGATGGCATACCTAATTTTATTTTGAAAGCAAACAAAGATGTTTTTGTACCATTGTTAACTAAAATTTACAACATGTCACTTACTTCTGGAATATTTCCAGATATCTGGAAAAATGTGTTTATTGTACCTGTAACTAAAAACAAAGATGGGAAAGCCAATGATCTTAATAATTATAGACCAATTACTATATTAAATTCCATGGCAAAGGTTTTTGAACACATAATTGCTGACTATTTGTCTTTTTCTTTTAAACAATATATTGATGGAAATCAGCATGGATTTTTTAGAAAAAGGTCTACTATCACAAATTTATTGGTTTTAATAGACTCTCTTAAATCTAACATTAGGAAGCAATCCCAGACCGATATTTTATTTATTGACTTGGCTAAAGCCTTTGATAGTGTCAGCCATCAGTTATTAATTTACAAACTCGACCAAATGGGATTATCACCACGATTTCTGAAATGGTTTTCCAACTTTTTAGTAAATAGAAGTTTCTCTGTTAAGATTGGTGAAACAAATTCTTCTAAACAAGAAATACTTTGTGGAGTACCTCAAGGGTCGCCACTCGGCCCAATTCTGTTCGCTGTTTTTTTCAATGATGTTACATTATGTTTTAAATCTAGCACATGTTTACTATATGCAGATGATATAAAAATTTTTAAGAGTATTTTAACAAATAATGATGTCGCTCAACTTCAGGCTGATCTCGATAGAATGACATATTGGTGCAAGATTAATGAAATGGAAATTAACTTGAAAAAGTGTAAAGTTTTAAGATGTACTAAGAAAGTTCATTATATAGTCTCCAACTATTTTATTTATGAAAATAAAATCCAAGTGTGCGACAGTCATAAAGACTTAGGAATAGTAATAGACTCCTCTCTCATATTTGATGAGCACATTTCAGAAATTTGCAAAAGAGCAAAGAGAATGCTTGGTTATATATTTTTCTCATGGAAAGTTTTTAAAAAGGAAGATACCTTAATATTCCTGTATAAAACGATAGTTCGTCCTATTCTTGAATATGCAAATGAATTATGGTTTCTGACTGCAACCAGTCACCTTCAAAAAGTTGAATCAGTTCAAAAACTTTTTATCAGGTTATTATGCACAAAGTTTGAAAAACATTACTATGACCAACATTACTCTGAATGGTTATCACAGTTGAATATGTTTTCCTTAGAAGAAAGAAGAAAAATGAAAAGGTTAAATTTTGTAGAGAAGATATTAAATTTCCAAGTTGACAGTGAATACTTTTTGAAAAATATAGCTTATAAAATTCCCAGATATTCACATAGGTATATCTCAATTCTCACATGCCTAAATAAGGCAAGAGGGGTAGTAGCTGATCTTGTTGAAACCTACAATTTGAATTTATGTTGATGTATAAAATTGTAGGATCTACTGTTTTATTTTATAATTATGTATTCAATTTTTTAATTTTGTATAACACAGTGGTTGTTTAATCGTTATCATCACTTCAATAAATATGATCATTATTATTATTAGAACAATACACAGTTAATTGCACAATATTATATAACAATAAACAATTATTAGTATCAGAGATATAATAGATCTCATTGAAAACTGTAACTTGAAGTGTAAATGTGCTAACTTGTTATGTTATGTTATTCTGCAGCTTATGTATTTTATTCGTGTAACTTTGTACTTTTGTATTTGACTTAGTGCTGTATTAGGTTTCATACTGTGCTCAACACTTAAAATAAACTATTATTATTATTATTATTATTATAAGTTCCAGGCTGGTGATAGTTCCAAATAGAAGAGTTCTATATGTCTTCTCTTGGCCAGAATCCAGTGACGTGCACTGGGGAGTAGCTAGTCTAGCAGAGATAGATCAATCAATCTCAAATCTCTAATTATTTTCAAATCACAATATTTATTGTTTTGTTGAAGCCACAGTTCATATGCAACACTTTTTTTTCACGTGCTTCTCGTCCCTCGGTGCGTTCAGCGGCCTAGCTCGCTCTTTCTCCGCCTCACAGTTCCAGGTAGAAACGAGTTTTCGAAGGGAAAGGGAAGATTTCTACCTCTACCTCCCTTGCCCCCTCGCCCCCGCTCCCATGGTTGGGAGCCCGTGCTTTCAGGTCCCTCAGTCTATCTCCTATAGGACAGATATTGGATTGGATTCCCTTCGCTTCCTTTGTAAATCCTCTAATGAACTAAGGGGATTTTTTTCTGCAGTACTTCTCTCCTCTGTACTTACACTACTTTTTACACGTTGTACAATATGTATGTATAATATGGGATGTACTTTTATTATTTATGCAATTGGAACGTCTTATGTGCAGACAAAAATTTTATGCTTTTTTTAAAAATATGGAATATATAATGATTAAATAACAAATATTTGCTCACGCTCTCTCTTGCTCTCGTTTTAGTAGTGTTTTATTTAAATATACTAATCTCTTGGCCTCCAATAAAAAAAATGGATAAACTAAACAATCATAAATACGGATGTATTTATTTGGGCAAGTAAACGCGCGTTCTAATTCTTGTTGTTGGTTTGGTATATTTTACTTCGTTTTTCTGCCACATTTGGTTATCGCGAAAATGAAGATGAGTGATGATATAATGAAATTGATGAAGGGACCTCACAAAGAACAATTCAGGCCGGGATTCGTGACTAGCGTGCATTCTTGTTCTTATGTGTTGTACTCTGCCTGCAGTGAATAATGAGAAAATTAGAAATGAAAAATGTATCCCAGAACTCAAAAAGCCAAATGAATTTCATTGAAGAAAGTAGAAAAAGGTGTGTTTAAAGTTGTGTTTTCTTACCCATCGCTTTATCTAGCTGTATAGATTTAATCGGAATAAGTAGCTAAGAGCTTGGAAAGTCGTGAGGGACAAACATAAACAGAGAATTCTAGGCTCCTGATTTCACAGTGCCCTGCAGATGCACTGGGAGGAAATTATTTGTATTTTCTTCTCTCTTCCATCGCTTTACCTAATTTCTGCCATGACGATGAACGTTGATTAAATTAAACGGGTGAAGAGTGGTTGCAAAGAAACACTCATACAAAGGCCAGGGCTCGACCCCGGATCCTTCAGTACCGAGATCGTGAGATGGGGAAATTATGAAAATCAAGCAATACAAATTTTTTGAAAAAACGTTAATCATATATAAAGGTGGTATTTCAAAAATTCAATTGAAAATTACTACTCAGGAAAAATGCAGTTTGCTTTACCGATACACACGTATCCGAATGGTTAGCGCCTTCCTCACATGTTTGTTGTCGGCCGACCTCCGTGGGGGAGTGGAAGTGGTCCCGGATCTGTACCCGATAGAGGCATATAGTGGGTCTAGTCCCGATTAGCCTTTCTGTGTATAAAGTGGACTTAAAACGTCAAATCAACCATCAAATCAACCAACCGCTACAACACCAAGAGTTCCTGGTTCGAATCCCTACCTGGACATGGGTGTTCTTTGTGTTTGTCCCTTCATTAATTTTGTCATATCATCTTCGCGATTAACCAAATGTATAAAAAAGCGAATCAAATCAAATCATTCATTGATTGATTGTTTGATTTGGTTTATTTTACTTCGCTTTCCGCCATATTTGGCCAATCGCGAAGACGATATGATAAAATTGATGAAGGGCAAGGGACATAGAAAGATCACCCATTGCCAAGCCGAGATTCAAACCCGGCATCTCTGTTTCAGTAGTCAAATCAAATCGTTTTTGATTTTCGATAGTGGGTGGAAGTTATGTGTACAATTTTTTGTAGTCATTCCTAACTTTGCAAGTTTTCCTGTTTTTGACGTTATTCTTTTAGGAATACTGGGCCCTAAAAGGGGAGGGGATTATGACCCGTTGGGCACGCCACTCATTGCTACCCCAAGTGTCGACGTCACCGCACGTCACTGGCAGAATCGTACAACAGAAATTGCTGTGATTCTGCATTCTTCTGGAATCTCCAATTCAGAAAGGCTGGTAGGCAGTGGATGCGCCGTAATAGACTGTTGCTTCTTTCTGCGTAGTGTTCTTTGCATCGTGTCAATAGGCGGCAGATTAGATGCCACTTCAGGTTCAGCAGACTCCAAAAATCTCCCCAAAAGTTGTTGACTGCTTTCTTGAGTTTCCCAGGCACTGGTCTTCATTTCAGTGTATAGTAATCATGGATTAGTTCAGAGTTGAAAGGCTATAAAGAGAAAGGCACCAAAATGTCCGGCACCAAAATGTGGTCCGGCTCCCGAACCTGACGAGGGTTTGCGAGCGAAGTGAGCAAGGATATTTTGCGAAATGTATTTTAATATGCATAAGATTTGAAATCGAAGGGGAGTGGGGGGGGGGGGGCAATTGTTCCTCTGTGCAGCCCCTGCAGGTGCCCTTGGCCATCAACGTCCCTCTTAAAATGACCCCCGATTACCATTTTTGTCTTTGAACAACTTTTAAAACGGAGATTTAAAATGGAAATTGGTAATATTTAATACTGTATCCCCCCGAAACAGTGGCGGCGCTAGGATTAATCATCTGGAGGTGCTGAGGGGGTGCGAGGTTGAAAATAAAGAAAGCATAAAATATGCATGCATGCAGAGGCGCAGAAACGAATTTTTGTCTGGGGAGGGGCAAGTACCAAGATAAACGTACCGATAATAATAATAATAATAATAATAATAATGACATTATTATTATTATTATTATTATTATTATTATTATTAGTAGTAGTAGTAGTAGTAGTAGTAGTACAGTAGTATCAAAGACGTTATTATCCTCTAAATCACGCAAAATGGGAGAAGTCGGTGCTTAAAGCATGTTTATGTTGGACAAACGATTTGAAATATTTATTCTCACGTTCAATTTCACATTAGCTAACAATTAAAAACAAGCACACAAATTGTATTTTTGAAAGACAGAAAATGCATGACGAATATAAATCTTTTTGTACATATGGCATGTACAACATATGTTTTACACATATGCAACATGAAATAACGTATAAAATAAGAGCATGCGTATGCAACATCTTAACACTAAATTGTGTACGTTTCTTTAATACCCACACACATATTCGTATATACAGGGTGTCTAAAAATAATAGCGCAAACTGACACAGGTGAAAGTACACGATAATAGAAGCAAAAAAGTCTCATTAAACATGGGTCTGCAAACGAGCCGTTTTCGAGATAATCGCGAATGTGTGATTACAAGCCACCACTGACTTCATTGTTTGTAAACGTCGTCCTAGTTGGTAAAATGCTAATAATGTATGCGAATGTGTGGTTAGAAACCGTCACTGATTATATTTTGTAATCACCGAGTGCTTTATCCATCCTGTTTGTTTCCCACGCTACCTCTCGGAAATGTTCTGTTTGATTGCAACGCCACCTCTCGGAAATGTTCTGTTTTGTAAACAAAGAGCAAACCTCGGACCGCGCAAGGAGTACAGCACTCGGTACATTCGCGATTATCTCGAAAACGGCTCGTTTGCAGACCCATGTTTACTGAGACTTTTTTGCTTCTATTATCGTGTACTTTCACCTGTGTCAGTTTGCGCTATTACGTATGAAGTTATGAGATAGTACCCTGTATATTATTTAAATGCATTACATAATCAATTCATACGCTTCGTAACAAAGCAACAGCAAAAATGATATAAATTTCTCAAATGTACGCTCTTCTTTTCATCCAAACTATTGTTCATGCATTTAAGACCAAACTGCTTAGCAGTAACAGTCTGAAGTACAGAGTTGGTCTCACTTCTCTCTCTCTGGTAATTTACAATCCATTACAGAAAAGAATGATGATATTGTTCGCTTCGGTCGCAAGAAAATTTGTAGATCCATATTATTGCAAACTGAAAACAATATTAATTTAATAGGGACGACTCTGAACTTTTACGAAATGACGAAAAAAATTACTAAGTGTATTTTTATTTGCATAAAATTTGAAATCGAGGATGGTAATTGCCTCTCTGGGCCCCCCTCCCCCCTTTAAGTGTCCTCGGCCGTCTGGAAGAGAAAATAAATACATGAACAGTTGAACACTAATTCCATCGTGAGTATTATTTTGTCATGCTACTCTTATATTCTACTAGCCTTGCTTTTTTTTTACTACAATTTTTGACCCCTTGCCCCCCATAGAATTGATTTCGGACCAAATTTGATCCTTGTTAAAATCCCCTTCTGGCTCACTATCCCCATCAACGAACTGTAACATTTCTTCGCGAACTTCGGGATCCTCGGCAATATCAGAAGTGGTACTTTACTAAACATGTTACGTGGAACATACCGAACGTAACAAATACCAACAGGTAAACAAACTACCCGTCACGATTCAACTCGCATTAAGTAGTTTCCGGAGCACGTCCTGATGAAATGATGATATCTCGAAAGCATCTGACATTTTTGTCCCAGTGCGATTTGGAGAAAAGAGAAACAGCAAGTAGGCGCACAATAAAACCGTTTAACAACAATGCCAAAAAAGAACTCACTGAGGTGTAGTCAAATATCGAAAAACACAAACAGGTTGCTAAAAACAAAAGAAGAAACAATTCTTAACAACAATACTGACGAACATGGACGTCCGCAGGATTTTTTCCAGGGAGGGGCAGGGAAGGTATTTTTTTCCAGGTGGGGGGCAAACAAGGCACATTTTCTCCAACAAAAGTATTGTTCAAAAGTCAAAATCCCCTGCTTTTTACTGTAGTCGCGAACATTCACGAAATCCATAATGGCTCCAGGTTCCTTGGTACGGAAACACACCCGCCTCGGTAGCGCAGTAGGCAGCGCGTGAGTCTCATAATCTCAAGGTCGTGAGTTCGATCCTCACCCGGGGCATTATTTTTTTTTAAAAAATTTATCATGTTAGTAATTTCGTTCAGCCTGACTGAAACATATTTGTTTTCCCCTGATCTCGAATTATTTAACAAAATAATGTTTCACTATCAAAAAATATTATTTTTACCATAACTTTTCCAGTTTTTACGAACAAGAAAGCAATTGAAGTAATTTGACATTTTGTAACGTGCCCGTGTAACCACTGTTAGTGGAATCCGAACCCGAAAGCGAATGATTTTAAGACCACAGCGTTGCGTTGTTAAACAATTATCACTAACTTCTGTTCAGTCTTATTAAATTGCATTTTATGTACACAGAGTGCAAATTAATGCAGACTCCTCCTAGAGCACGTGATCGTTCACACATCTCAGGGATAATCTCCTCTCCCCCCCCTTCCCCCATAACAAACGCACATTCTTGATGAGTTCTTTAGAATGCTGTAGTTCTAAAAAAAGGACGGTACGTACGGATGTGCTCTGTGTTTCAATGGCAGTGTTACCTAGTATCGTATTTTCTCATTCTAGGGGTTTTGTTGTTCGTGTCCAGCCCCCAAGAGAATAATGCAGACAAACCAATCCAAACGACCAGCATCAACTCCAGGAAACGGACCGAATGCAGTTAATCCGACAGGCAAATTTGATTTGTTCAAGTTCCTCAAACATGATGAAAATTTCACCAAGAAAACGAATGAGGATCTGTCTGAAGGTCACATGGAAAATAATGGGCATTCCTATGTTGTACATCCGATGAACATTGAAAAGGCACAGAAAATAAGTTTTCGCCATAAAAGTTACCAGAATTTGCCAGAAAATACTACCAATAATGCACAAAGTATAATTGATTTTATTAACGATGAAAAACATTACGGTAATCTTAAGCAGCAGAAAGGACTATACCAAGACACCGACAAAGCAAAACAATCTGATTATGATTTCACACAATCTCGGCAAGAAATGATCACTGTGCTGCCATCTGTCGTAGGGCACGAAGACAGTGATATTCGTAGGTTTGAAAGACAGCCCTTGAACAATTTGTTTATTTTTTCGAACCTGTCTACAAGTAAGAAGACGAATAGTAAGAGATCGTGGAATTTGAAGAGCATTTTTACCAGGAAGAAACGTTTCAATAATTTGTTTATTTTTCCTCAACGATCGTCTAGCAAAAATCGATATGCAGGTCAGGTAGCGACCATTGAACTGAATCCAGTTTACTATTCCCTGCATTCTAGGTCGAGAGCAAAGAATAAGAGGTCTCCCCTTGAAAAATATTCAACTATAAACCCATTTCAAAACTTCAAATCCATAGACGTTCCACAAGAACTTGTAGTAGAAACACGTAAAAGTTTAAAGAACTTTCAACAGGCGCTACCAGTAAAAGACAATGTGAATGATAGTGATCCGACAAACTCTCTGGGACATTTTGCACCACACGGTAATCTCAAGACAGTTAAAGCAACAACTAAGCCTAGTATAGTTCTACGTCCTACTAAAAAAACGATTCTGCAGAACACTCAAAGCTTGAACAAAAATAAGGTAACTAGGAAGTATTCTGTAGAGACAAGAACTCAAGCGATTGACAACACGCTTATGACTGGAGATATGGGACATATGTCTAACGAAGAACACTTTATTTTTCGTAATTTTCGAGGCAAGAATAACGGCGACCTGAGGAAGAAACCTGCACAACGGCTTCATACCATGGGGATTCCAAATAAGGATAATACAAAGGACAATCTGCGAGTTCAAGAGCATACTTCGAAACAAAATATTGCTGGAAATCAAGTTCAGAAACTCGATAAACCGATTGCAACAGTTCTTAACTCAACATCAGAACCTGTTAACTCTATTGTAGAACCTGCAAGACAGTCACCAACGCCATCTATCAAGGTCCAGAGAATCAGAGATGAGATAGCTGAACAAATGCATCCCGAAAAACGCATTCCACCAAGTGAGGTCTTATATTACGACATGATTAAATATAATATTCTCGATTCAGATTCCCATGCCAATTTTCGAAACAAACCTTCTCCAACAAGTAAAATCCTTGTTAACGATGTCCAACAGTACGATTTGCAGAAGAAAGTTCAGGATGTGAATAGTGATCCGACATACACTCTGGGACATTTTGCACCATACGGTTATCTCAAGACAGCTTCACCGGAGAGAAAAGCAACAGCTAAGCCTAGAGTTCCATCAAAGATATCTGTCAGTGAAGATCAGCGATATGTCAAACCTAAAAAACCAAAGGCTCCTGTCATTGAAAAAAAGCCAAAGACGTTGAGGCCAATGAAGAGTAGGTCAGAGGTTTATTGTGATAAATCTACGGGAACCGTCGGAAAGACACACGATACTGCTCACTGTCTACATTTCAGTCAACTTTGGTAAGTGTCTGTAGTTAGTAATGTTTTCTAAACTTTCATTGAGTGAATATTTTTAATGGGTCGTAGTGAGATGACACACGTGTCAATTTGATATTTTTTTTAAAAAAAATGAAAACTGGGACATAGAGACATGCTGTTTCGATTCATAACAGTCGGGAATTTCTATACAGTGCACAATGGACAGGAATCTGTCATATTTCTTTGCTTGGCGTGGTTTATTTTAAGAATAAAAATTTCATATTTTTGAAACGACAATGTCAAATAATTATGTACACATGTAATAATACTTTGTTTGCTAGCTATGTTTTTCCAGTGTTTGGAAGTAACTAGTTACAAGTAACAGTTACTTTTTGGAGAAAATGTAACTGTAACTTAGTTACTTTTTAAAATGAGTAACTGTAACTGTTACTTTTTTAAGTCAGTAGCTGTAACTAGTTACCTTTTTAAAAGTAACATTCCGAACACTGTGTTTTTCTAGAAAAAACAGTCGGTACTATATTTAAACTGATCTACATGCAAGAATTCTTGTCCAACAGCAACCCGTTTTGATATAGTATGTATTAATTCGCACAGACATATACCCCTCCCCATCTTGTCTCCCGTCTCTCGAGGGTGACGCGTCCCCCATGTCTCTCCCTCAAACGACGCCTATGTCAGACATCTGTTTGAAACCCCTGTTTACTAGATGAAAACGTGTGTGTGTGTGATGGTGTGTGTCGGGCCCGTATCCAGGATATTTTTTACGGAGGGGCCCGATCCGAAAATATGTTTTTACATACATATGCACACACACACATCTAGAGAAAAGGGGGGAAGAGATTACAAATTAGTTCAAATGTTTAAATGCTTTTTAAGTGTTAGATTTTATTTAATTCTTGCTTTCTGTTAATAATGAAAATAAGATTTCATACATACATCAGTCTTTCATTCGTGTTTTATCATTATTTTGTACGGCTACAGCCGGATTGCGCACACTTTTCCGGTTTCATGAGTGGTATCTGATAAGCCGTTGACAAGCTGTCACAATGTACAGGATTTCGCACAAAAAAATTGAGGCGATGTTGTCAGATGCATACGAGCCGACTCCATGAGGCTTTGGGGGGTGGGCTTGAGCCCCCCCCCCAATGTTAACGATGTAAAGGCAGAGACCCCCAAATTATTTTGCTTAAGAGGATTTAATGTATTATTTTGATTCTCTTGTAAAGTTTACTCTGAATTGTGCCACATGAACTTAACTTTATATACACATTTGAAATGTTCTAGACCAGTGGTATTCAACCCTTTTTTCCGCGTACCCCTAAAGAAACTTTTCCACTCAAGCGTGTACCCCCCCCCCCCCCCCGCCTTGTTGTATGAGTTATCCTTAATTCAGATTATACATAACTACATCTAAAATAAATTATGCAAATCATTACCTATATTATAAAAAGGAGAATTATAATATAAATAAAGGAAAATTACGGGTAGGCTATAGCAAAAATATATTATGAACTTTAATATTTCCTGTTAATGAGATGACTGAGCTTGTTTTCTGCACACCAGCTCCTCGATTCGTGGCTGAATTTTCGTTAGTCCGAGTATCAGTGGTGATTCTGGATTCAGGCGATTTCTGTGTTTCGTTTTGTGATGGCTGTCAATGCAGAAAAACCCTGCTCACACAAATAAGTGGAGGAGAAGGGAAGAAGGCGTGTGATGGCAGTGTCACTAAAATATACTCTTTGCGTGTGTAACACCTATTTAACTCGCAAATAGACACGTACGTTTTCGAATTTTATTTCAAGTGATCTATCAGTGGACATTTCCAGCAGACTTTCTTTTAATTTTACAGGAAAACGGATTTGTAATCCAATCTTGCGTGTTATCATCTTTCTCAATTTCTGGAAAGTATTTCAAAAACTGTAACCTGAGATTTTCTAGGTGGAATTTGATTATTTCCAGAAGTTCACCAGCAATACTGACATCATTTTGTCCACACAGTTGGAAAAACTGCAATATTTCCTTCATTAACGCAATCAATCCAAAGTAATACTTTCTTATAAAATCCCTTCACTTTCTCACGGGCTTTAAAAATATTTTTGTCGAAGCCTTGGAGTTGAAGATTGAGATAGTTAAATTTGTTGAATACATCCGTCAAGTAAGCTAGTTGGCAAAGCCACTGTTCATTCTCAAAATACGTCACCATATCGGATTGTAATTTTGAAAGGAAACATTTTACCTCATTTTTCAGTTCAAAAAGGCGAGTCAATACGCGTTACCCCGATAACCACCGCACCTCGGTGTGCATAAACAGTTGAGTGTGTGCGGATCCCATCTCCTCGCACATTTTTTTGAAAATGCGGGAGTTCAGTGCACGCGACTTGATTAAGTTGACTACTTTAACAGCAATGTTCAGCGTTTAGTGTAAATCAGGAGTTATTCTTTTCGCGACCACATTTTCTCTGTGTATAATGCAATCTTCCCAAATTATTTGAGGGTTCATTTGGCGAATACGAGCAACAAGACAGGTTTTCTGAGCTATCAGTGAAGCAGCACCATCTGTGGAGAAATTTACACACCAGTCGACAAATTTAATTCTAATGTTCTGAAATTATTAAGAATTTTAAAAATATCCTCTCCTTTTGTATGTTCTGGTAATTGTTTACATGTTACTACATTTTCAAGTTATCTCTGTCAGAAACAGTTTTCATTATTTATAATTATTTTAATTTGTGCGTACCCCCTAAAAAGTCTTCGCGTACCCCCAGGGGTACGAGTACCCCAGGTTGAATACCACTGTTCTAGACAACTTTGGGGGGCTGAGACCGATAAACCATCAACTTTGGGGGGCTATGACCGGAGACAGCAAAACGCATGACTTATTGAGTATTGTTAACATTATTACTAAAAAGAGTTTCAAAATAATGAGGTGACATGACAATTATATCAGTATGTTGTTTAGTGAATTCTGAACAATTTGAGGTCGTACACACGACTTTAAGGGATTTTGATACGTACGATATTTAGTTATACTCGAAATCTCTTCGTTTAGTTCTAGGGCCTCCCCGATGGTGCAGTGGTAGCATCTTTGCCTTGTAACCTAGGTGTTCCGGGTTCGATACCCGGTGGAGGCACAAGTGGTTCGGATCCCACTTTAAACTATAGGTCCAGTCCCGATTAGCCTTACTGTGTATAAAGTGGACTTAAAACACCAACTGAACAACAGCTCTTCCTCTAGTCCAAAGAATATGGGGAAATTAATTCTAAAGTCTTTGAGTTTATTTTTATTTTATTATGGTTGACGAAACTTTTGACATATTCGTCCGTACATACACTCCAAAAGGGTATTATAAATCAACATACACTGACGTGTGTGACAGTAAAATCATGTTACCCTAACCTAACCTAACCTAACTTTTGAGTTTGAGTAAATTGGTATGAAAATTGTATCTTGAAAACATCAATAGTGACTTACTGTATTATGTAAATTGGTATGAAAATTGTATCTTGACTTGCTACATTTACTGGTCAAATTATATATTTTATTTATTCCTTAAGAGATTTACTATTTCATTTCTATTTTCTCTCTCTCTTCTTGTCTAAAGAAAAAGAAACAGTTTTGCGCACAGACTTTAAAGCTATCAAAGTGGCAACGTTCGATCAAAATTTGTGCGCAAAACAGGTCAGTGAGATTTGTGCGCAATTCTGGGTCTAAATTGTGCGCAATTCGGTTGCGGCGATTTTGTACATCCTGCTAAGCTAAGGCCCGTACCCAGGATCTCTTCAAGTGGGAGGGGGTAGATCCAGTGGCGGTCCCTCCATGGAACAGAGGGAACAGGCTGTTCCCTCCTACTTATCGCCCATTGAAGCTATTTTAATTATCTATATTAACATAATAAGAACACTTCTTTCTCCCGAAATCAACACGCCGAAGAAAACTTTCACCGTGACTGGACGTTTGTTTACTTCACGTACCCTCGTCGTTCCACCCTCGTAGTGCCTGACTCCGAGTATCTCCGACCACGCGCGAAGGTAAAACGATCCTCATGATCCCACTTCCCAGCCACCTCCCCTTCCACGGAAGCTGAACTCTATAGCTGTTCCCTACGAGAGACAGCGAATTCGTTTTCCTTCGAGTTTTTGCTATGTGCTAAAGTTTAATTGCGCCGTAGTGATAGTTTTGAGTGTAGTAAGTCTATAGTTTCATAATCTCATTGCACAATTGCGTCTGACATTCATAACGAACTGGAAAAATCTTCTACAGTTAATCGTCTGCTAAATGCCTTGGCTAAATGCTGCGAAATAGCTTCCGAGGGAACAGCTCGCATCCCTGTTCCAACAGCCCCAACCCAAGACCAGGCGCACGCAGAGGCAGGCCAAGAAAGCGAATGTTGCGAGCGTAGGGTTGAGAATATTGTATGATCGACAGGCTGAAGACGAAAGCTTTTAGTTCATTGAACTTTACAGAAAAGACAGCAAACCAAGACCTACCCTAACCGAATTAAAAACGAAATCTTACACAAGGCATTTTATAAAAAGTTACTACAACTCTGTAAAATGATTAACTGGATACTCTTCCAGTGGCAAATTATTGTTGTCCTTGTTTGTTCACGAGAAGGGAGTTCGGAACACTTCGGGTTTTGGCACAATTTCTACAAGTCTAGTGGACGTCATGAAAAAACTCGGCCATCTGAATGCCATTATTGCATTGAGGTTTGAATTACAAGAATGCTCAACTCTACAAAAGAGTCAACTTAATAGAGAGATTAAACAGGTTTCGACAAAACAATTTTTTCTCTCTGATCACTCATAAATTGCTTTTATTATTATTTTCTTTGTTGCGCATCAACAATTTTGTTTTTAATGTTATTTTTACATTACAGTATCATATTTGCTTTAACATTGTTATTGTCCAAATATTAACGTGCTTCACGTATGTTACTTCTGACAATATGTAACATATGTATCGTATGTTTATTTGGTCAGGACGGGTGCCAACAGGGTGGATTATGGCGCAGGTTGCTCTATCGAGATTTGAAGGGGGTTCCTTCAAATAATATAAAATTCAACATTTATATCTTTTTCCAAAATATATGTAAAAATTTTACACCTTAAATGCACCATATTTAATCCATTAGATGAAGAAAAGAAAGTGTTTAATGGTATTATCGAAGGGGGGGGGGGGATATCCAACTCTTACATATTAGGCCTTAATTGACACGGGGGTTCTGGGGGGATTGTAAATTAAAATTTGGGGGGAACAGTATCCAACTCTAGGTCTTAGATTATTGCGGGTATTTTAGTTAGAGGGGGATTGAGCCTTAAATTGAGGGCAATTATACAATTATTGTGTATTACTATTGTCTTAGACAGACTATTGAGGAAATTCTGGTGTGGAGACTGAGAATTAATTTTTTGGAGGAGGCATAATCCTCTCTTCAATATCAACAGTAAGTCTAAAATTGGCATGGAAACTTTGGTGAAATCTCAGATTGTCAAGAGATTTCTGTAGTGGAGAGAGAGTTCGAAAATTAAATTTGGGAGACTGCATTTAGCGATATGATATCCACACGTTTTCGACCCCGAACGTGCCAAAGGGGAAGCTGGAAGAGACTAAATATCTCGGGATCTTAAGAAAGAATTGACATCCCATTAAATTAATATTCTTGAAAGCCTGCAAAGGAATGGATTTAAAGATTTTGTTGCTCGCTTCGATCGCAATGATATGTTACTAGAATGCGTGTTTGGCGCTTGAATGAGGTGAATGTGAACTTTATATACTATAGCTGCATTACAAGACAAGATATATTCTCTGATGAACGATTTTAGGGGTGGTCTTGAGTGATGACACCCTTGTTTAGGGAGGAGGGGCAGATCAATTATCATGTTCAGTAAAGCTAAGAAAGAAGTTTCTTTCAGTAGACACGCTGTCGTAATTAAATACGTTGTGGGGATTACGATATGGTTTAAGGGCACAAATTATATGATTTGGAGGGGATGCGCCATGGCCTTGGGGGGTGAGGCACCCCTGTATTTAGTTCATTTCAATAAGGGTTGAATTTTACTTGGTCTACTGTATTATATTACCACGGGTATGGGAGGGGAGGGGGCAAGTGCAGGTCACCTGTTCCCCTGTCTGATTTAGCACCGCACGCCACTGGGTAGATCCGAATACGTGGAACAAAGAGAAGGTCAGAAATGCTGTGAGATTGATTAAATTAGATCATTTTAGGTTGTTTTTCTCCCAAGTCTGTCTAATCGAGACGATGAGGATGAGCGATGATATGAGGAGATTGATGAAGGAACACATTTACAAAGAATACCTATGCCTAGAAAATTCGAAGCAGGAACTCCTTGCGCTTTGCTAACACTAAGCCATAGTGGTTGGAGAGATGATGTTGTAGTATTAGATGTGACCATCAATGCTACGGCAATATTGCAGCTAGAGATAAAAGTACAATTGTAGAGTTGCAACTTACTGTCCAAAGTAACAGAAAAAATTCAACTCACCGATTCCCCCCCCCCCTTTCATTCCAACAATCAGCCACACAGTCGCTTACAGAGAAATGTGCCACACAGCGTACAGTTTATTTCTTATTGTTTACATTCAAGAATCCGTAGTATTCAAATAGTGTTGTGTTCGGCAAATTAACAATGTTCTCAAATTTCCTTATATTTTTCCTTCGCATTGAAAAGTCATGATAACCTATATTTATGAATTAAAAGTTGGGTATTAAATTATTATTACAATAGAGAACATGTCTAAAGGTGAGTTAACAAAAAAAGAGACGTTTTCGCGACTGCAGTTCGGAAATAAATCGGGACAGGGATTGAAGGTAATTGACTGTCCCTACTAAATCGCTAAATCCGACGTCTGGTAGCCTTGCATGAATGATTATAAAACTAAAACTACTCAATATTGCAGAGTATAGACTCCTACACAACAATAATTTATTAAAGAACAATTAAAATTTTAACAAATTTGCAAAATCGACGGTGTCATTTTGGTTCGGTCGGGCGGGGGAGGGCATGGCCCCCATGGTCCCTCACCTGAGTACGGGTCTGATGTGTGTAATATAAACTGTACTGCCTTTTTGTTTATGTGTGTGTGTTTGCGTTTATAAACGATATATTTTTTGTTGTATTCTTTTTAATGTCTTCCTTTCTTGTATACAGATGTAAGCAAATGGTTAAGTGTAAGAAAATACATTAATTAAAGCCTTAACTTCGCCTTGTACAAAAACCGATAAATAAATAAATAATATAATCGAATGGACCAAAGGTGAAAGGATATCATTTTCAGTCTGGTAATTACAGTCCGTCACAAGAAAATAGCAACACTCTTAAGAATTGTATGTTTAGCGTGATTTAATAAAAATAATGATTTTTATCCACCCTGTATGCGACCATGACTCCACACTTGATCTTGTCCGGTTCACGGGCTCGGAACAAAAGAAATTGTTTTCTATATCGTCCAGTTGCCGGAAGATCACATAATTCATAGCGGAGCAAAAACGCAGTGGTGCTACCTTTTTGTGACGGACTGTAGTTGTCTGTGGCAAGAATTCATTAACTTACATCCAGAAATATTATTATTAGTATTATTATCATTCATTATGAAACTATTTTCATTGTTTCAGGTACGATGCTTACAAAACTCTCAACCCGACAATAGTCCACGATGTGCTGATGCAAATTTTTGTCAGAAGATTCATGCCGGATGGTTCAGTAGTTTGGCAAGATCTCACTAGAGGTCAGATAATACGGTAAGGAAAGAAAATAAGATCGTTCCATTCTCTTTTGTGGGTTTTACAAAAGCAATAATCAAACAAGTAACAATCATTTCGAGAAATTAAGAAAGAATATAATAAACTATCTGTTGGATGAACTGTTTCAAGGCACTAAATCTATCGTTAGGCGTTCTTGAAGTAGAAGATCTAGGTATGGCTATAATTTCTATTTCCTGACGAGTGTTACAATTTCTCTTCAATTAGACGAACTTTCTCTCTGGTTTCTCAAGCAGGTTTTGTAAACAATTAATTTTACCATATATCCCCATAGTTTTACCTTGTAAAATTCACGTTATATTATATATTATTCAAAACTCACTTTCGTTGGGAAAGTAGAGAGATGTCATACATATTGACTACCGCCCAGTCAATATTTTGAGATGAAATAATAATAATATTCCGGCAAAATACTAGAATGATCTCGCTAAACTAAACATTTACGGTAATCGGTGACGACGAGCAACGGTCCCTTCGAAACAGGGGTAGCCGAAGTTACAAGACACCCAACCACCCCTTCATAATCATATTTCAAGTACACGGGGTGAAAAATCATTGAAGTTTGGGTGGAAGGGGGATAAAGATCTTAAAACACCCACACACACATAAATTATATAATAATAATAATAATAATAATAATAATAACCCGTGGCTCTACAGCCCGTAAGGGCCTTGGCCTATCTCCCGACTGCCAGTCTCCCTCCCACAGTCCTACCTAGAGGTGTGGAGTTCTTCAACCGGTAATGGGGTGACGTGGGGTCAGCACGTCGAACCCCCAGCCGTTATAGGAGATTTCTTACTCGTAGCTCCCAATTTCCTCACGATGGTGGGTTGCCACCGGTCCTATACACAGCCCGAAAACCCAGAGACTGAACCCAGGCGGACTCGAACCCATGCAGTCGGAGCCCAAAGCACAGCGCCTTAGATCGCACGGCCACGGAGGAGGACCATATAAATTATTATATGATATACATATTTTGAATGTTATTAAATATGAAAGTAAATAACTAAATATTTAAAAATACATTATTATTATTAAACACACATAATGAATTTATTCACACACACACATATCAGATATTTATAAAGCAGAAAACTAATTTCTTCATTAACTGCTTAAAGATGTCAATAAATTGCAGAAATAGTAGGAACAGTTTAATTATGTGTAAGTTTTGTTTGGTTTTTCCTTCCTACTAATATAAATCGACTAGTTGATTGCCCGGCGTTGCCCGGGTATTTATTTATCTCAATCTTCTTTTAGACAGGAAAATAATGAATTCTAATTATACTGAAAAATGAACTTGGAGTTGAACGGCATTGTGAGTGTCAATATTCATCGTAGCGACCCCGTAAACTATGGATTCCACACTAATATCGGTCGTTTTACATGTCTCCCCCTCTCACCCCCACCCCTAGGGGTGCCAGGGGTGTCTTCCCACACAGTATTTCTTTCGAGATTGCAAGTGGTACGTGCTCCAGGCGTTCGAGAGTTATGCTGGAATAAACACACACACACATCCATTTTTATATATTAGATTAGATTTCATAGTTATAGCCTATTTGTCTTACATTATTGTTTTACTTTTATTGTGCGTTTATTGTTACTGGTGTATGATCTCTTGACAGGGAGAGAGAGAGAGAGAGAGGGAGAGAGAGAGAGAGAGAGAGAGAGAGAGAGAGAGAGGGGAGAGAGAGAGAGAGAGAGAGAGAGAGAGGATGCAACACTCACAACCATACTATTGCGTATGCGTTTTCGATATTATTATTATTATATATTATATTTGGAGTGAAAACTAATTGCTTATGATTTGTTTTTATAACAAAATCTTTCCCCCCGGAATTGGTGGGGATTTTTGAGGTCAAGATTGTTGGTGGGGCAGAATCCTCCCGG
Organism: Lepisma saccharinum; assembly: GCF_977018435.1. Classification (NCBI taxonomy): domain Eukaryota; kingdom Metazoa; phylum Arthropoda; class Insecta; order Zygentoma; family Lepismatidae; genus Lepisma; species Lepisma saccharinum. The sequence goes on along the minus strand of NC_139231.1, from coordinate 78,709,977 downwards.
TCCTACATCCTAGACAGGGGTGGCGTGCGAGGATATATGGAGTGATCGCCACTGACGGTGATGATAGCATAATAATAAAAACAACGTAGAGTTTTAATTCTGTATGTATTTGTGTTGGTGTCATGGAGTTCTCTTTTTGTTGCAGACTGGGAACATCCAGAAAACAATATCATGACAACAAGAATGCAATATCCATAACATATTCCAGCGAAGGCAACATTTTGAGCATAAATTCCTCTAGTTCTGCCCTGCTCGTTCCAGATTCCAAATCTCGGGAGCTACTCCAACATTACCCTCAAGTTAAAGGTAACACAGTACAAGTGAAAGCAGGTGACATCACATTATGAATAAGAGACGGCGTTATATTTTTAACATTTAATTTCCTCATATATGCCTTAATTATGTTCAAATATTCTTTTAGTAGTCAGTTCTCATTTTGCTATTTTTTCCTACTTTTGACGTTCTGTTTTTTATTTTTAAGGAATATTGGGCAAAATAAGGTTATGACCTCCAACAACCCTCCTTTGGCACGCCACTGGGTTTCATGATATAAAAAAGACACCTGAACAGTGGCTTCACCTTTATTAATAATTTAAACTTTATGTTCTACAAACACTTAAAAGCCAACATGAAAAATTGTCGGTTATTTTTGTGGGCTAATTAGACGTTAATTCGTGTAACTACAAACGGTCTATCAGGTATTGAAAGTATAACTAAAACAAAAATTTTCCAAATTTATGTCCAGTTTTGTGCCACTTTTTGTTAATCATGAAAGAACTAAACGAAACGCGTGTCGCTGAAAGTCCGCAGCAAGAAAACAACCTAGTTTTCGAGCACATAGTTACGTGATTTACTAACAGATGGCAGCTCATACATGCATAGAAGCAGTTCCGCTGAAACGAGTTCGAAGAAGTTGGTTGCTCGACATGGTTGAGGAAGTACCGCACTGCAGCGTTTTGAGCGACTAAAAAGGGTAAATTCTCACTTCTGAGTTCTGAATGCAATATTAATGGTGATGAAATACTATGAACCGCAAAATATGTTTCGGTTAGCTGAATTTTTTTTGTGGCGAATGTAGACAATAGTCAGCACTACAAAAATACAGGCTTTTGGAAATATTTTCCGCCAACAGTCGAGAGATTGGTCAAGGCCTGTCGAGCCACGGATTATTATTATTATTATTATTATTATTATTATTATTAACTACCTGAATGAAACTGAAAATACCTGTGTAAAATTTTTAACTTGACTTCTTTTCCCTCAGATGAATATAAATACTAGGGATATTCAAATTGGATTTTTTATTTCAAATAGGCTCCTGCCTCTCATTTTCTGCAATCTAATTACCCAGATTACCCCATGGCACGCACGAGTGACGAAAGAAGAAATCACATTCCGATCATAGTTCATATCATAGTTGGTAAACCTGATGGTAAGAGACCTGTTCGCTCGGTAAGAAATTACCAAGACGGACAGTGTCGACAAATTTCGAAAGCTCTCGTCTTATTCTCGTCTAGATTTTTATAACGTCCTCTTAGTATAATCCCTAGTTTTTCATATTCGTTGCCCCTAAAAATCTTCGTGTTTACGAATGTGAGATATATATTTATTGTTATTAATCGTGAGGAAATTGGGAAGCTCCGAGTGAGTGAGCGTAACCCGGTCAAGAAGACCTACAACAACGGCTGGGGGTTCGTCGGGCTGATCACCCGTCACCCCAATACTGGTCTAAGACCTCCACACTACTACAGGTGACGGAGGAACAGTGTGGGAGGGAGACCAGCAGTCGGTAGGTAAGCCAAGGCCCACCAAGGTGCTGTAGAGCTGTGGGGTTAATATACGTATATATATCAACTTAAGAGTTCTTCCATTCGAAACAGGAGGTCCCCAGGAGTACTTGGTCGTCAACAGGAACATAGTCACCGTTAACAGGTCGGAGTGCGACAAGGCCGGTGTCGGTTACGAAGCCTTCTCCAGACAGTCGGACCGTTGTTCCAGGCCTCCAGGATCCTGTCTGGATAATCAGCCAATCAGCCTGTGGAAGCAGGACAAGGTATCTTTATACTTATATATTTGCTTAGCCATTCCAGACTGAAAAACTCTTTTCCTACAAGACCTATGTGATAAATTGACACCAAGGTTGAATACATACAGGTGAATCCATCAGATATATCCAACGAAACAATACCAAATTACATCAAGTTCACTGTCAGAATTGACCATAAAATTTATAATATTGTACGCATAACAGTCTGTTTGTTATTTTAGAAAAACGGGACGAAACTGTTTTTATTTAAATTTTAATATTTTATCGTGCATAAAGAGAGATATAGATTATAACTTAAATTGCAGTTGAGTGAACCATAAATATCTATATTTTTAGAAAATGAATTATTAAATTTCCATTAATTAGGCTCTGCAACACTTTCAAATCGGTTATGCAGGCAGGCTATGCAGGTCATACAGGCTATGACGGTAGTTAACATAACACAACATAACACGTGCCTCTACAACCCTGGAAGGGCCTTGCCCTATCTCCCGACAGCCAGTCTCCCTCCCACAATCCTACCTAGCTGAGATCATCGGGAGATGCGGCGATGACAAAGTAAAATAATAAAAATATTGCATTTTATATATTTTAGGGAAAAAGTAAAAAATAAGTCAGAATATTCGCATCTTTGGGCGAAATTAATCAAGTGACGCCATAAAATAGCTAGAAATACGCAAGAGATTTTCGCTAAGTTCAGCGCATCGAAATGGGAGCCCAGTTCTACCGCCCGTCCCCAACCATTCCGCGACGTTTCCTGTTGAGTGCAATGGTGTCAGGCGGCCCAACTCATCGCAGCAGGTCTGCGAATCCAAAGTCCTTCGACCGCTGGTTTCTCCCTCTCTTGAAGGTTTGGTCATAAAAGACTTTCTTTCAGCCCCCATACATTTACAACCACGGCAGGGTTTCCGAGACCGGGTTTCGGAAGCAATACGAATTTCGAGGAGAGAGGTTTTAACAAGGTTTCGGGATACCTGAAATTTTGTATTTTCTATAGGATTTGCTCTCCCAATTTTTCGAAACTTCTCATCGGACGGAAATGTATGGTAAACAAACTCAACATTTTTCGTTTTCTTCAGATAATGTGGACATGCGCTTACAGCACCGTGAGATATTATTATCACTCAGATATACTCACTAGAACATGAATCGTACAACATAACGCATGACCTGGAGAAATATCCCCCTCCCCACCTCCGATGAAAGATTGATCCTGACGTTTGGCAAGTCTTGCGATGACTACGTCAAAATGTCACGCTTCGCCTCTGCTGCAGAGGTGTGGAGATCTTCAACCAGTAATGGGGTGACGTGGGGTCATCACGTCGAACCCTCAGCCGTTGTAGGAGATTTCCCGGCAGTGGAAATTGGCGATCTTGGACTGTCATTTCTCCAGTCAACTTTTTTACAGTGTGGGAGTCGGTAGCCGCTTTACAAGGGTCCCGTAAACCCTGCAATGCGCCCCGATAAATGGTTTCCTACCACCCCAACATCTAGTGACTAGTGAATCCCGTAGCAGGGAGTTGCATTTTCGTAATATTTTTTTTAACTGGTACTAAACTTGTATGTAGTTGCAGTGCAGGCCAGTCATGATAAATAGGTTGTAGAGGGTGTCTAAAAACTACAGGACATTTTTAGACATAGGTATAGAGAAGAGAATAAATAGTTGCAAGAGATTTAATCATGGAAATGAATAGTGCAGAGGATGCCATTTAATAATTACATATCGCTGAAGAGAGGCTTGTTACTTGATGATGACGATTTTTTCTAAGCAACCATTCCTGCAGTCGTGCATAGCTCGACGTAACATGTCCACAGGAATCTGAGCAATTCTAGTTGTAGGAGGTCTATTCGAGAGGATCTGTGAGGAAATCCTTTCAAATATGTTTGAAACAGTGGCGGCGATTGGGTTCCAAAACTGGAGGGAGTTGCCAAAACTATGGTAGCATAGTGCGGGAGCCAAAGTTACAGAGTGGGGGGCAACCGTCTTTTTGAGACACCCCTTATATTTGAAAGAGAGAATTTGTAATTCAATGAGTGGTGATAACCAATAACCTTCTTTTTTCCGTTCAAGAGCATTGTGGAAGGGAGGACTCGTGCCCAATAATTCACATTTAAGTACTTCATTACTCACACTCATAGGAAAGATTTTTAACTTAATTGGACTACTTCAAATTCAGTACAGACTTAAACTGATTATCATACGGGGAACTAATGTCCAATGTGGGTGATTCCACGTGAAGTTTTCTTTTTTTTCTTTTCGACAATGTCGTTCCAAGTGGTACCTGAGGGCACCAGAACTCACGGGCGTCGTGAGGGGGTCGGGTTAAACCGGTCAGACGATCCCCCTCCTTCGGAAATAAGGTTCATTCTACTTCATATTAGAGAAATTATTATTAATAACTATTAACTTGAAATAAAATTCATTTAATTTTTATTCTGGGAGAGTAACCAAAGAAAAAATGAATTTAGATCGAAAATTTAGTGCAAAAAGCAGGAACCAGGTCAGAATTATACATGTTTTCTTTTCAAATTCTATGAACTAACCAGCAGATAAAATGGTTCCATGATTTTTCAATATTCCAAATATGAAATTTTCACTTGCTAACTTTTAAGGATCTTTATTTAACGATATGTGTGAAAGTTAATTTAAAACACTCGCAAGAGCTAGAATAACTATTCATTATCGTTTATGTATGTAAAACGAAAACATAAAGGGAAAAAGCAGTTGAGCTCGATAATCACCGATCTGGTGTATCGAATAGAAAATTTTCCCCAAGAATGTTGTGGCAGCAGTAGCATGACACTATACTAATAAGTTTATTATTATTATTATTATCATCATTATCATCATCATTTCTCCATTCAATTTTGCACCAATAGCCTGCCCCCTCTTCCTCATAAAAGTTTATAGCGACGCCTATGACCAAGTTGAATATTCATTTCAGGAAGCTAAGCGTTCAGGACGCAAAGGAAAGTTCTTGTTGGAGAATTACGGGCGGGTGCCTCCCGATCCCATCAAGGAGAACCCCAAGACCAAAAAGAAGCTCTTGACGCTGGGGTACCCCTTCCAGCACCACAGCGCCATCCACATGGAGGCGAGGGGAGATAAAATCCATGTTCCTGCGAGGTAAGTGGTGCCATCTAGTGACTCATGTTGTGGTTTATAGGACAAAACTTTACCGGTGTTAGGGAAGACGAATTACTATACGTACTACTACAAAAGTAACACTTTTCGAATAGCGGTGTAGTGATAATGTCTTAGTCACATTGAACAGTTGTTCAGATCCCACTTTAAAATTTGTCTTCTCTCCCAATTACCCTATCTGAGCATAAAGTGAACTTTAAGAAAAACACAATTCTAATAAAAATTAAATAGAAAACGTAGAAAGTGTTAGTCTTTATGTAGTATACATTTATTGTAAGCAAATATTGTGTAGTTATAATTTTCTTACTTCCGTATTTTCGTATTTAAACACATGTTTTTTCTAATCGAATCATGTATGTTAATTTTAGGTGCAGCCAAATCAGTGGGGAAAAAAACGCTTACACTTAGTCCATACATGAGAAACGTGTTACGAATTATTTATGTGTAAGTGTAAAAATAACTTACAGTTATTTTTACTAGCATTTTAAATGACTAACTGTAACTATTAATTTCTTCTTGAGCAAAGTAACTGTAATTCAATTACTTTTAAACAATAGTTTTCCAGTGGGGCCACTTGCACCTCCTCGACTAGCGAAAATGCCTATTTATATTTCCTTTCTTTCCTTGATAAAAGAAGAATGAAAATTAAAGAGATTATGAAAGAAATTAAAAACAAAACTGTTTTGTTTTTAATTTCTTGTATAATCCTTTTAATTTTCATTCTTTTTTTCTGTTTTTATTACATCTTTGTTCGTACTCATTTCCTCTATTCTTGATCATGTCTTTTTTTCCATTTTCCCCTCCAGTTTTTGTTCCATTTTCTTCTTTATGTCCTTTCTGCCTGTCCGTATCTCGCTGCTCTATTCCTATCTTTCTCTTTATGTCACGTTTCCTTATTTCTCTTTTCTCTTTATTTATTTTTCTTTCCAAATCCTCCCTCACTTACTTTTTCTTTCTCTCTTTCTGTCTCTCTGTTTCTTTATTTTTATTTCTCCTCTCTTTATTTTTCTCTCTCCCTCTTTCTTTCTGTCTTTTCTTCCATTGTCTCACTCTCTATCGCTTCTTTCATATTTAATTTCTTTCTCCGTATGCCCGAGACTTTATGTCCTATAAAACTATAAAATATGTATGTAATTATGTCATATAAATTGGAAAATATGTCATGAAAAATTACAAATATGTCAGAAAAATGCAGAAATATTCCCAGTAAAGCCAAAAATATGCACAACAGTACTCTCGAATTTCTTCCATACCCGATAGAGTAGAGTAGGGGCTGTAATGTACCTAATGTTATTTTTACTTTTGACTGATTTTTGTGAAAAGCGAAAAAGGCAAGGAAATGAGAACGAAACTTTTTTACTTCCTGTGCAACAATGAGAGAGAACATTTTGCCTCAATAATGTTCGCATGGCTATTATATCAATTGTCGGCGGGATAAAAAAAAGTGGGGTATTATATTGTTCAGTACTAAGAAAAGACGGCACCTTTCTTCCTCCGTAAATTCCATATCCTGCCATCGACAATATGAACTATCCGTTGTGCTAAAGCTACGAAGAAAAAAATATGAAATAACCGATTATGTGCGAGAGAGTTACGAAATTATACAGAAATATGTCTTATTACAACAAAATTGAAGAAATATGTTGTAAAAACGCGAAATTGGTGAAATATGTCAAAATATGCTTTGTCAAGTTTGTCTATTTCGGCTGATTTTCATCAGATATGTAAAGATCTCACCCGAATAATAGATCCGAAGCCAATTGAAAAATATGTTATAACATAAAGTCCTGGGCCCTAGAACCCTTTCCTTCTTTCTTGTGATAGGTAATGTTAACGTCAATAATATCCCCCTTTCCCCCCTTGGAAAATTTTATGCGGTGGCTCCCACGTTGCAAAGATTTTTTTCTATTTTTAATCGTAACAGTAACTTCGCAACGATCTATTTACGAACTGTTACAGAAAGGTGCGGAACGAAGAGGCATGTCCAGAAACGGAGGAACAGAAATTGTGATTGAGACGCACACACACAAAGAGAGAGAGAGAGAGAGAGAGAGAGAGAGAGAGAGAGAGAAAATAAGGGACACCCAAATAGTGAAGAAATGGTTGAATGGAGAATTTTTGTTCAAGTCCACTTTATGTTCAGATAGTCTAATGAGGACTGGACCTACAGTTAAAAGTGGAATCTGAACCACTGTTCCTCCACCGCGATATCGCACACGAGACCCTTTCATTACATGCGATTACCACCACGTCATATGACACCATGGGATGGGAAAGGGTCAGGGAGAGAAAGACTTATAATAAACTAACTCTCGGACATTCCTAAACCTGCAAGTTTATTGTCCCAGCAGTTTCTCTCTCGACAGTTTTCAGTTTTCTACCAGTCCCTATCCTGGCCAAGACCAATATACTCTTTACTATATGTTGGAGAATTATCAGAAACTAACCACGATATATCTTTTTATATATTCTTGTATTCGCAAATAACAGAACTTTTCTCTTGCTCATTTTGCTAATGCATTTGTTTCTATATAACCAATTGCTTATTTTGTGTATATCCAGTGCTTTAAGAAACCTGCACTCCCATTGGTCAGTTCATATCGGGTGCGTGCCTAGTTGCCGCCATCTTTGCGCGGAAGCTTACTTCCGCCAGTGTTCGTGCAGAAGTCACTCCGGCAACAGCCGAAAGTCACCGCGTTGCGGATATTCATCAAATACGTAAGCCTAACGTGGCTACGTTTCATTAAGCATATCAGTGAAGTGCAGTGATATGTAGTTCAGTTTCACAGGAACATTATAGTGCTGATATCATTCAGTGAAGAACTAGTGACGTGTTATTGTAAAACCGGCTTCCAATTTCATATAAACAGTTTACTGAGGCAGGAGTGCAGGACAGTGTAATTACGTGTTATGTGTACATATTTATTATTAATATAACGTTATTAGTTGTAGTAACTGCCTTCATTTTCTTTACACCTTAAGAAGATCGCGGTGAACTCAGCTGTATGGTGATACAATCTATTCCAGGGAGACAATCAGGGTCCTATCGGGCAGCAAACGCATTCATTTTGGTCCTCCGCAGGCCGCGATCTCCTTTGTATTGAACATGAGGTACGTTATCATCAGTGATTTTAGTGAAATTGTGTTGTGCAAACTTTATTTTCAAGTACAGTAACGACAAGTTATTGAAAGCATTACGTCATTCGTTGTAGCGCGCCAGATATTTTCCACGTGGCTGAAGGACACGCCCGGGACTTCCCCGACCGAGAGCGCTCTCGCTGTTCGCTTGTCAGTGACGTTTCACACTCCGCTCCCTTCGCCCCTCGCGCTGTACGAGGAGCTCTCGGTCCGCAACCAGTGGCATGACGTCATCCACCCGTGGTGTGACGCTGAGTTATTTTTAGACTGCAGTTTTCTGTGCCCCCGCGGGACTGGCTTTTTCGTTCGTTTTCGTGCGAGGAGAAACGTATCGCGGAGAGTTGCATCAAGCAGCCCACGCGTGCAGACGTGACATCACTATAGCAACCGTGAATCAGCTGTTCCAGTACACGTCAGTGTCAACGACTACCCGCAGTGTTGCAGCCTAACCAGGATTTCAGATGCCCAGATGGTCCAGTGAATGCCAGATCGGTGAGTACAACAGTGTTTGGTTCAATATTTCCTCATTTTTTCCTTTCATTTCAATACGCATTGCTTAGCCCCTCCCACCTTGAGGCATGGCAGACTTAGCACATCTTCTAAAGCAACGTGCCGCCTACAGGGGGCAAATAACGAGATTGCAGTCGTATATTAGCAGTGATGATCCAGAGGCGCCGAACGTTCAACAGATCAAGGTTCGGCTGGAGCAACTGAACAAATTATGGCCCAAGATAGAAGAAATTCAGGATTGCATTGAATTTGAAGCCACAGACGATGAACGCACGGCAATTCGAGAGACAATCGAACTTTCATATTTCGATCTCAAGTCGCAAATGCTAACATTAATTGAGGGAAATCATTCAAATACAGACGGCGCGGAAAATGAACACAGGGCTTCGTGCAAGTCTCAAGTCAAGTTACCATTAATAGAGCTTCCACATTTCAGTGGAAATTACACCCAATGGGTATCATTCAAAGACACATTTTCTTCGCTCATACATGATAATTCGGATATTTCAGATATTCAGAAATTCCAGTATTTACGTGTCGCACTGAAGGGTGAGGCATTGCAAATCATTGAAAGCATACCAATTACAGCATCCAACTACGGTGTAGCGTGGAAACAACTCCAAGAGCGTTTTGACAACAAGCGTCTCATAGCTGCTTCACAACCAATTGGGACATTGGAAGATGTATCCAGAGACAAGGAGACAAGGTACTACATTCCACATCACTGTGTGATCAAGGAATCAAGCAAAACTACACGTTTAAGAGTGGTTTTTGATGGAAGCTCGCCCACAACTACGGGGGAATCGTTGAACAGTATACAGATGATTGGTCCCACGATACAAGAAGAATTGTTTTCAATCCTGCTCAGATTTCGTAGTCACAAAATCGCACTGACTGCAGACACGGCTAAAATGTATAGGCAAATTAACATGCATTCAGAAGACAGACCACTTCAATGCATCTTATGGAGAGCATCACGTGACGAACCGATCCATGTTTACAGTTTGAACACAGTCACTTATGGATTAACTTCAAGTTCATTCTTGGCCACAAGATGCCTCAAACAGTTGGCAGAAGATGAATCATCAAATTTCACAGTAGCCACTCATGTCTTAACACATGACTTCTACGTTGACGATTTTCTGGGAGGAAATCATTGCATTGAAGGTGCAATAAAGCTGCGTGAAAGTCTCACAGAATTACTCCAGAAGGGAGGATTCAATCTACGTAAATTTTGCTCCAATAGCAAGGCAGTGTTAGAATCTATTCCAGAAGAATTGAAGGCAGTACAGGACCTAGTGCAATTCGACACAGAAGGCACAAAAACATTGGGAATTTCATGGCGCCCGTCCACGGACGAATTTCTTATGGACAGCAAGGTCGCCACAACAGTGGATGTAGGCTCGTTGAAGATCTTCTCAAAGCGCCAAGTTGCCAGCATAATTGCACAAGTGTTCGATCCAATCGGACTAATATCGCCAGTGGTGATTACATACAAGTCATTCCTGCACCAGTTATGGCTCCACAATGTAGGATGGGATGATCCGCTTCCTATAGATTTGCAGAAAACATGGCGTCGTCTTCATTCGCAGCTCACATGTATTAACGAAGTAAAAGTACCACGGTTCGTTTTGGCTCCAGGAGACATCCATCAAGTTCAAATTCACGGTTTCTCTGATGCATCAGAGAGAAACTATGGCAATGTTCTCTTCGTAAGATCAATTGATTCAGAGGGTCACATAAGTGTGAACTTATTGTGTTCAAAGTCCAAGGTGGCTCCGGTGAAGAGAACCACTCTTCCACGTTTGGAATTATGTGCGGCAGTTCTACTAGCCAAACTGGTATACAAAGCATTGCCCATACTGCGTTTATGTATAGACACCATTCACCTATGGACCGACTCAAAAATCGTCCTAGCTTGGCTAGCGTCACCAGCCAGTAAATGGAAACCTTTTGTTGCCAACCGAGTTGCTATGGAACAGGAACTCACACAGGTCAGTGATTGGAAGCACGTTCCGTCAAAAGACAATCCTGCAGATCTGATCTCACGAGGAGTCGATGCAAAAACTATCAGATCACTTCAGCTTTGGTGGCACGGACCCACCTGGCTCCAAGAAGAGGAGACACAGTGGCCATCATCCAGTTTAGCATTCCATCCAGACGACAACACTATTCCAGAGCAGCGTAAGGTAGCAGCTACCACATTGGTCACTCATGTAACAACTGAAGAAAAATCATATCTAGATATTCAAGTTTATCCAAGTTACTGAGAGTAATGTCACTCTGCAAAAGGTTCATCAGCAATTGCAGAAACTCAAGAGAGAAAAGGAGTGAAGACCTTACCACCTTTGAAATTCAAGGCGCCACACTTGCTTGCATCAAGATAACACAACGTGCATTCTTCTCTCAGGAAATCAAAGATTTGTCTGACAAGCAGCAAGTACACAACAAAAGCATTTTGAGGAACCTTCATCCATTTCTCGACAATGAAAAAGTAATTCGTGTCGGAGGAAGATTGGAAAACAGTGAATTGGAGTTTCAAAGCAAGCATCAAATTATTCTTCATCCGAAGAGTCATTTCGCGAAAATTCTGATAGCATCAGAACACAAGAGACTTATGCATGCTGGTTCACAGCTTCTCATATCATCACTTCGTGAGAAATACTGGATACCTCGCATACGACAGCTGGTCAAACAGATCATTCACCAGTGCAACATATGCTATCGTTTGAAGGCTTCAGCCGCCCAGCAGCTGATGGGGCAGTTACCCTCCAGTAGAGTGAGACCCAGCAAGGCATTCCATCACGTAGGCGTTGATTACGCAGGGCCATACCACATCAAGACCGGAGCCGCAAGAAGCAGATCCACAAGAAAATGCTACATTGCAGTTTTCACTTGTCTTGCCACAAGGGCAATTCATCTAGAGATTGTCTCAGACTTGACATCACAAGCCTTCATCGCAGCTCTACTACGCTTCACCGCGAGAAGAGGAAAGTGTGCAAGTATTTTTAGCGACAATGCTACGACGTTCCATGGTGCTAAAAATGAATTGCAGGAATTACGTAAACTCTTTCAATCACAAGAGTTCAACAAGGACATCAACAGATTTGCAGCAGAAGAGAATTTCCAATGGAAGTATTCTCCACCACGCAGTCCATCATTTGGCGGGATTTTTGAAAGTGCAGTGAAGTCTATGAAATACCATCTCCGCAGAGTAGCAGGAAACGCCGTGCTAACATACGAAGAACTAGTAACTCTGCTATGCCAAATAGAGGCCTGCCTCAACTCCCGTCCTCTTTCCACACTTCCTGATTCTCATGATGAATTCAGCTACATTACCCCTGGTCATTTTCTTATTGGAGGTCCTCTAACCTCATTTCCTGAACCAAACATTACAGATCTGGCTGCCAACAGATTATCCAGATGGCAGCGCATACAGCAGTTCCAGCAGCGAGTGTGGAGGAAGTGGTCTCAGGACTACCTGCATAGCCTGCAGCAGCGACAGAAATGGACAGCCGTTCAGTCGAATTTGAAGCCTGGCACACCAGTGCTATTGAAGGAGGACAATCTTCCACCACTCTCGTGGAGAGTCGGCATCATCCAAGAAGTGTTTCCGGGAAAGGATAACCTAGTGCGCGTAGTCACCGTTCGTACTAGAGACGGAGTCTACAAGAGAGCATTAAGCAAAATTGTGCCTTTACCACATTGGGAAGAAGACGCTCCATGAGCTAAAACATTGACAATGTATCCCCTAGTGTTAGGTTGGATGTGAACATTCCAACGGGGGGGAGTATGTTGGAGATTTATCTCTAGAAACTAACCACGATATATCTTTTTATATATTCTTGTATTCACACACAACAGAACTTTTCTCTTGCTCATTTTGCTATGCATTTGTTTCTATATAACCAATTGCTTATTTTGTGTATATCCAGTGCTTTAAGAAACCTGCACTCCCATTGGCCAGTTGATATCGGGTGCGTGCCTAGTTGCCGCCATCTTTGCGCGGAAGCTTACTTCCGCCAGTGTTCGTGCAGAAGTCACTCCGGCAACAGCCGAAAGTCACCGCGTTGCGGATATTCATCAAATACGTAAGCCTAACGTGGCTACGTTTCATTCAGCATATCAGTGAAGTGCAGTGATATGTAGTTCAGTTTCACAGGAACATTATAGTGCTGATATCATTCAGTGAAGAACTAGTGACGTGTTATTGTAAAACCGGCTTCCAATTTCATATAAACAGTTTACTGAGGCAGGAGTGCAGGACAGTGTAATTACGTGTTATGTGTACATATTTATTATTAATATAACGTTATTAGTTGTAGTAAGTGCCTTCATTTTCTTTACACCTTAAAAAGATCGCGGTGAACTCAGCTCTATGGTGATACAATCCATTCCAGGGAGACAATCAGGGTCCTATCGGGCAGCAAACGCAATCACTATACTTACCAAATTTCCTTCAAGTATCATCATTCCTTCCCGTCTTGGCCATTCCACACGTCCCTTGCCACCAGGTTTCCTAACAGGAACTCTGTATACTTCCCTCTACCCATGATTGCTATATGGTCTGCCCACTGAAGTCTTCTTCGTTTAACTATTCTAGTAATATTAAAGGTTCAATATATATTATGAAGTTCAGTAGATTTATAATGTAACCTTTTCTCCACTCCCCTGTTGGCCCAAATATCTTTCTCCAGATTTTCAAAACCTCATTCGGTCCCACTTTAAAATGTTGGTCCAGTCCCGATTGACCTAGCTGTGTATAAAGTGGACTCAATACAAAAATCAAATTATGTATGTTTCTCTTTACGTGTAAGGGTACTACATTTCACATCTATAGATGTTGTACGTTTTAATCTTTGCAAGCTTCAGTATTAGAAGAGAGAAGAAACGTTGTGAATATAGAGGTAACATGAATTAACTGAATTAAGTCTGCTTAATCTTATCCCCAACAAAACTTAACCACGCATCGCTCCAGCTTCCGACACACACACCCGCTAAAACTGATAAGAATGTTGCGCAATAGTGCGTATCTTATATTACACCACACTTGTGACGTAGTTCAATGTAATCACAGACGTCGCCGGTCGCCACCTCGTGGTTACATGAGACACACACACACAAGTTGCATGAAGCACGTGTTTGGATATTGCCTTGTTCGATAAGACTAGTTTACTAACAATGGAATGTTAACACGCCAGTTGTGCAAAGGTAAGATTTTTAGAATATAAGTGTATTTTCTCTATTTGCATCTGTATCAGATTCCGTGACTTAATGAGTTTTGGTTTGAGTTGCTGTTTTAAGTCCACTTTATGCACAGTAAGGCTAATCGGGACTGGACCTACAGTTTAAAGTGGGATCCGAACCACTTGTGCCTCCACCGGGTATCGAACCCGGGACCCCTTGATTACAAGGCAATGACGCTACCACTGCGCCATGGGGGAGGCCCTGTGACCTAATGAAGGAACCGACGATGTAAATATAATTCCGTTGTCCATAGAATAAGAAAACATTTTTTTTTTAAGAAAACGTTTTGCGTTTTTCAACATTTTTGAGTTTTTTTGGGGATATTGGTAATTTTCCCAGGTTTCTTTACTGCATCTTGTTCTTCCATGGTTCTTTATTGCTTTTGAGCCGTATTTACATCTTCCAAAACTCCCAATTGTATCAGAAAATCCATCCTTTATAAAGTGTACTTTGTCAAGTTCTTTGTTTTGCTAAGCCATGACGCTCCCATAAGTTGAAGACATTCCCGGAGAAAATTGCCTGCTTCGCAACACCCCCCCCCCCTGCCCTTTTCCTAAATCCGTCCGAGTTATATGTTACAACATAAGGAAATATAAACTTTTGCACAGACAACGGTTTATTTCTGCTATTTTGTCTAATAAATACATCATCCACGAGTCCGTCCCTTTGAGCCAAAGTGACAAGCGACACGAGCTCCTCCAATACAAAAAAAAACAAAAAAAACATTCACTGTGCGCGCGCGAGACAAGCAGACTGGGTGGAGACCCAGCAGACCGAGGCAACACGACGTGAAACGGTGTCCGCGTGTTTCAGACAAGCAACTATTCTTACATAAACTAAATAATAAATCTACGGACAACGAACAAAGTAAATAATAAATAAGGTGTGTTTTATAATGCGATACACTTGTAGGTTTAATTGTATTTTCTGTACATGGGCGTCCGGAAGGGTGGGCAGGGGGGGCGTGCCCCGCCGTTAACCAAAAATTATGTATTTCACACATATAATTTCATTTTAGCCACAATAATATGTGTATTATTGCATGAACATCATAAATTCAAATGTAAGCAATGTTTTTTTTAGGGAACAGCACTATTTTTGGGGGAAAATGTACCTTGTTTGCTCCCCCCTGGGAAAAATACCTTCCTTGCCCCTCCCTGGAAAAAATCCTGCGGACGTCCATGCTTCTGCAAATATGCTGTAGAAAGAAACAAACTGCCTGAATGTATGTGAGGTGAGTGTACATGGGGAATTCTATGTTGGACGTGCTGTCAATATATAATATTACATGTTTTATTTGATTTTAACCTAAGAAATTATGTCGGAACACGATATATGAATAACTAATGCCTTAAAACTAGGCTTTTAAAAAAATATATGAGCGTTGACCACATAAAAGATATCTGATCTGAAGAAATAATAGTATTTTTCTTACAATTCTCACAATTTAAGTCCTTTATTGTTGTGAGTCGGTGCGTTCGAATAATCATTCCGTGCCTCTCTACTTCTATATATTCTCAGTTATTGTTACTTTATTTACTTCATATCACACTTTTCGACATGGTTACTAAAATTCATCGTTTATTTTTTGTGGAGTTATTATAAAAAATATTCTGTTAACGTCTTTCAACCTTTAGGGCGTTCAAATTTGAAAAAATAATCTTGAGAGTGATTTTGAGTTTCGTTAATTAGTGTCGCCTTTCTGTCCTTGTGCCATGCACCACGCCATGAAGGTCTATGGGGGCGTGGAGTTAGGGTTTCACACTTTCTTGATCACGGCTGAAGGAGCGAGTGATGTGATCAGCATCCGCTTTTCTGCAACTTTGAAAAATTGCGATGATGAGAATAAGTAATTATATGATAATGGTCACATGCAAAGAACATCCTACTTAGCCACCACTCCACCACGGAGGTCAGCTTGTGTTTTCGGAAGTGTAAAAATATAATAGAGGAGGAAATTACAAGAGGGAAATATATTATCATGTGCATACGACAATATGCATTGTTCTGAAATATTTGGGGAATTTATCTGATTCCGACACTCGCCCACGAACTATACACACATTCGCAATCAGAAATCAGAAAAGAACATGAAATGTAGTAGAATGTAAACGTCAATGTACAGCAACTGAGAACGCCCCCCCCCCCCCCCACACACACACACTACCAAGCACCGACATTTTATGTGCGTCCTTCGATATTTTTTTTCTTATGCCATGGTTTGTGACATTTACATACTACAAATTTTGAAATGAGGAAAGAAAGAAGAACTCATAAAGAATAATATAGGCTAATTTAAAAATTCGTAGTTTGCATTCCTGATTTTAAAAAAAATGCATATATAAGAATATTTCATTTACGTCTTAGTGTCTGAAGAACATCTTTTATAACGTACTACTGTATTACTACTATTTTTGGAAACAGAAAATTAACTCGCATTATTATATGTCTCTTCATTTTGATATCAGTGTTGGCAACACTGATTTTATATTTATTTTTCTAGCTGTAAAAACAGATTCATTTGGTCCTAACAATCCTCTTACACGTTTCACAAGAAATATATTCTTTATTTGCGTTTTGTAAAGGAAATAAATAATAATTTGTGAATTCCAAGATAACAAATGTTAGAAACAACAGTGGCAATACCCTACATTCCTTCAGGTAAAACTATCAAAGCCGGGAATGGGATTTCTTGAAATTTACAGGAGAAAGTACTTACGGAATTGAGTTTCTGTGTAATTTGGGAAGGTCGTACGTAGTCCATGCTTCGGTAATGTTTGATCTTTTGAAGTATTTCGATCAGCGCATTAGAAAACGCAGTAACGAAATCTGGCACTGTGCCAAATGTGAGTATTTCCATAGCAAAGTTGCATTAGCGCAGGCAGCTGCCCGGATAGCTCAGTCGGTAGAGCGTTAGGCTTTTAACCTAACGGTCCAGGGTTCGAGTCCCTGTTCGGGCGAAATATTTTTTTTCTTGCCCATTCCAAGTATTTTGTTTCACATCAGTTGCACGTTATGTTGAACTCGCCAGAATTATGTAAGTTTTCAAATTAGATCTTATGAGATACTTTCCAAGATTTTGGCTATTCCAAACATTGGATCCAATGGTATCAGCTTTAGCGTAGCCAGTCATGGAGGCATCAGGTCCTAGTTCGTCGCGAAACTTTACAAAATGACACTGCTCTACAATTTAATGTTTCCAGAGAGAAAAGTAGCTTTTCTTGGTAGATTGTCATCTGATTAATTTCCAAAAATTACATTAACCTTGGTTGATTGGTGACTGTTTTCATGTAAGACCATGACATTTAACGGACACCACATGCAAATGTTATCGTATGATCTGTATGTGGACACTTTCGTTTGAGAAAAGCGTTAATCATTGTCCGCAATTGTTCATAAGTGGATTAAATGACCCGCCAAACATATCTGTCATGTATAACTTACTAAATCATAATTTTATGTACTAACATAAAACAATGAAAATACACTTGTTTAGTATTTGCTGTAATTTATTTATTTTCGTCGAATGACAGTACCAAATATATGAATCTGAAAGTTTAATTTTCGTCAACTGGATCTAACATTCTTTCTTGTTATTTAATAAATATTGAATTCTTTATCTATTTGGCACTGATTTCCTTCCCAGCGCAGTTGCTTTCATACATTTTAGCGATCTTAATAACTACAAGCTTTTTCATATTAATGTAATAATAGAAATACAATATTAATTTAATATTTATTAATTATTATTATTTTAATTTAATATAATTATAATATAATTATTTTCATTTAAACGTTTATATTTTTTATTATTATTGTTTCGGACCCCTACCCCCCGAAATAAATTTCAAAATACGTGCCTGATAACACAGGTCATATCTTGCAGTGTTCTGGGACGAATAACAGAGGTATATGTGGATGCAATGGACCCGAATATAATCGTAACTGCAATAGTCACAAACCTGGGGCTGGAGGCTTCAAAGTACGCAGTTCGACTCACCGACTGCGAGGAGAGCGAGCCACATGAAGTACATCATGGATACTCACCGTTTCAAGTTGTGCCACCACAGCTTAATGGGGAGTTTCATATCCACATGAAAACAGCTCTACCAAGCCGAACATATTGCACAGGTAAATTACGAATTTATTTATTTAATTCGAATACAACAAGCAAATGTTGTACATTGTGTATTTTGAGTTTTTGAACTGAATAGCAAGTGACATTATGGAGCTTGGAGAACTAAGTAGGCATACATATCTTGTCTTAACCAAGGTAAAAGAAAAAACACGTGAAAGCTAAACTAAAATGTACTTATAGGGGAGGCTTCTATGGTTTAACATGGGAGATACTATCGCCCTCAATTCGAGCACTGGCTTTCCCCAAAATCAACCTTTATAATACGATGGCCTACGTATAGGGCCGGTGGCAACCCACCATCGTGAGGAAATTGGGGAGCTCCGAATGAGTGAGCGTAATCCGGTCACGGAGACCTACTATAACGGCTGGGGATACGTCGGGCTGAGCCCCCGACTATTCCAATACTGGTTGAAGATCTCCACGCTTACAGGTGACGAAGGAAAGCATGGGAGGGAGACCGGCAGTCGGTAGGTACGCCTAGGCCCTTCATGGGCTGTTGCGCGACGGATTATAATCAGTGAGGTATTTGCTAAATTTCCAGTTGGGAGAAATACCAGCAACTTCTTTCTAAGCACAGGAGGGCATAGGCGTGCACAGAGCACAGACCGTCTGATTAGAGGGGGGCAAAAGCCTTCATGAAAGTTCAATCGGAGAAATAAAAACCTAATTTCATCTCACTGTTTTATTGTATTGATGGGTGTCGAACAGGGGCGTATGTACAGTGTGTCCGGACTCGCCGAAAATCACCGTATTAGAAGAATTCAAACTTCCGTGACACTCCGTGCCCAACTTTTTATGTCCGCTCTATGGTTAAGAGACTACAGGGTGGCTCAATAAGTCACTTAACACCCTCAGTACAAGGCCACTGCGGCATGGAATTTGAAATTGGCGGTGACCAATCGTTATCTGGCCAAGGGGGAACCACATTGACGTCACCCACACGGTCGGCGGCCATCTTTATGTCCGCCATCTTGAATTCAACTTCAGAATTTTAAATGAGAAGGGGGTCGTGCGACATATCAAAATGGGCTAGAATTTCACGAGAAATGCAATGGTGAAGGTTTTTTCGACGTATCTTTAACCATTAAAAAGTTATGACTGAATTCTTGTACCAATTTGCTCCTTTTCGATGTGTTAGAAAATGCCTTAAAATTTGTTTAGCGCTTCGGTAATGCATCGAGATCAAAGTGACGTCTATGGAGAGACATTCGCATTATTTTAATCGGATACATCCATGAAGAGCTGTGCATTATGAATGGTTGTCGCGAACAATTTACACTGTGACGCTTCCATTGAATTAAAAGTCCTTCACAGTGACAAGGCTAATGTTTATGTTCATAAGGAAGTTCATAAACAGAATATTCGATGATTTTTATCTGATAACCCATTTTCGACAGATCAAAGCTGAATGGTTAGTGTTGGTAAGTTAATGGTGTGGCGTGCTGTGTGGAACATGATTGGTTAGTCAATTTTCCATCAACGGAACCTTAAATGCTTAGGGCTACTTGGATTTGTTAAATAAACAGTTTTTTTCAGCCTTGCTTATGGAAGAAGGTACTTTTTACAGTTTTTCAATAGGGAAGAACACCAGAACACTTATGGGAACGTTATGAACCAGTTTTTGTCCAAAGTTAGTTATTAGATAAAAATCATCGAATATTCTGTAAATTGTTCGCGACAACCATTCATAATGCACAGCTCTTCATGGATGTATCCGATTAAAATAATGTGCAATGGCATGCGAACGTCTCTCCATAGACGTCACTTTGATCTCGATGCATTACCGAAGCGCTAAACAAATTTTAAGGCATTTTCTAACACCTCGAAAAGGAGCAAATTGGTACAAGAATTCAGTCATAACTTTTTAATGGTTAAAGATACGTCGAAAAAACCTTCACCATTGCATTTCTCGTGAAATTCTAGCCCATTTTGATATGTCGCACGACCCCCTTCCCATTTGAAATTCTGAAGTTGAATTCAAGATGGCGGACATAAAGATGGCCGCCGACCGTGTGGGTGACGTCAATGTGGTTCCCTCTTGGCCAGATAACGATTGGTCATCGCCAATTTTAAATTCCATTCCACAGTGGCCTTGTACTGAGGGTGTTAAGTGACTTATTGAGCCACCCTGTATAGTATTTTACATATAAATATGGTTTCGTACAGCAGGTTCAAAACTCCACTTTTTGACACTTTTTTGTCCACGCACTGTGGCCTTGTCTACAGAGAAGAAAGTAAACAGTCCTTGCCCCTCCCCACTTTTCTCATCCAATCGCCGTCAGTGATTTCCAATGTATGGGCAATTTATTCTGAAAACACATAAAGGTAACATATCTAACGAATAAAGTGCATGGGAAGCAGGGGTGCCCATCCCCGCCGAAGGCCAATGACGCACTACCCCCAAAAGGTAGAACATCCCCGCCCCGTTTATGCCGAATTAATTACTCAAATTATTTTTGTCACACAAAAATTGTGGGAAAATATAATACCAGAGGTGCAACCACGAATTTTGTCTCGGGGGGGGGGGCAAGTACCAAGATAAACGTACCAATAATAATTACATTAATAATGGCTATCAGTAGTAGTAGTAGTAACAAAGACGTTATTATCCTCATAAATTACGCAAAGAGGGGGTAGAAGTCTGTGCTAAAGCATTTGTTTGGAACAAACGATTTCAAATATTTTTTCAACACCGTCAATTTCACATTAGCTAATAATGGAAAACAAGCACACAAACTGTATTTCTGAATGGCAGAAAATGGATGATAAATGCATTCCGAAGATACATGCGTAACTCTCACGAACAACTTATGATTTACACATATGCGACATAAAATAGAAAATACATATTCAACAATCTAACACTAAATTGTGTACATATTGAAAGCTTATTCAATACAAATATAGCCTACAACACATATTATTTAAATACATGACATTAGAGAAAACAAAGAGGAATGCGAGCGAAGCGAGCAATGAAATTTTTAGATCCGATTTTTGCAATTGAAAACAATATTTGATTTAATAGGGAGCAAATAATTTCACTGGACGCCATGGCATTCTCTCTTTTACAACTTTTTTTTAGATCACTCGGCGCCCATGGCCGACTCCCGCCGCCCCTAACTACAGCTCTGAACTTGACGAAAACGAGAAATGCAGATAATGCGAGCGAAGCAAGCAAGAACATTTTACAAGATGAATTTTCATTTGCATAAAATTTGAAATTGAAGGGGTAATTGCTCCTCTGTGCCCCCCCCCCCTTGCAGGTGCCCTTGGCCGTCAATGTTTGTTCCCCCTTGCTATCCTAGAATTGACATTCGTCGAAGGTTGAGGGGAGCAATGACCCCCGGCCCCCTGTGGTTGCGTCACTGTATAATACAGACATGTTTAAGCAATATATATTTACTTTAGATACTTTAGGCTCACTGCCATTGTTAGTCAACCTTATTCTGCACAGTTTGTCTGCTCGACTAAACTTGTATTAATGCAAATACCACGCCCCACCCTTCCATCCAAACCGATTCAAAAAGCATAAGAGGTGGTGTTTCATTTCAACCCTATCGCCACGATCACCCACAGGTAGGTAGAAAAACTATACATAATATAATAATCCTCTGTGCAACAGCCCTGAAGGGCCTTGGCTTATCTACCGACTGCCAGTCTCCCTCCCACGCTTTCCTTCGTCACCTCTAAGCGTGGAGATCTTCAACCAGTATTGGAATAGCCGGGTGGTCAGCCCGACGTATCCCCCGCCGTTATAATAGGTCTCCGTGACCGGATTACTCTTACTCATTCGAAGCTGCCCAATTTCCTCACGATGGTGGGTTGCCACCGGCCCTATACACAGGCCGAAAATTCCCGGAGACTGAACCCGGGATCGAACCCATGACGTCCGGCACTCGCCGTAAAAATCAATAACAAGTCAATCAAACGATGCGACCCCCCCCCCCATTTTTGTGTGAAGATATATAGAATTGGTATAACATTTTGTCCCCCCCAAAAATTCCCATGCGCCCTGTGGGCACCCCTGTATGGGAGTGTTATATGCGTCGACTGGGGGGGGGGGCAAGGCACACTCTGCCCTCCCAAAAATTTACCTAGAAGGACAGATATTGTATACATTTACATATATAAAACATTGTTTATGTCAACCTTACCCCTCCAAAAATATATTTTCAGTTGGCGCCGGAGGGTGTTATTAACAAGAAATTTGCTATGGGAACGAAGTTTGGATTCTTCATTTTCATAGGAAATAATGCACCTTCTTCCCACTCTGTAGTTGCTCTCCGAACTTTTGTCGGCTTGAATTACTTTTTTAATGTTTAATAACGGTTATAAGATTAATAATGATAATAATAATAATAATCCGTTGCGCAACAGCCCATGAAGGACCTAGGCGTACCTACCGACTGCCGGTCTGCCTCTGTACTAATTTTCTAAGTCAGAGTATTAGGGGGGCAACTGCCCCCCTCTCGCTCCCCGTGCGCCCGATAATGCCCATGGGATTAAAAGATTTAGGGAAGAGGAATTTACAAACACAGCCCGTCCTCGATAAAAAAATCATGTCCGAAAAAGAAAAGTTTCGGCAGTATACAGTTTTATTGTTATGTCATTGCTTAATTGTAGATGTTAGTGGAAGAAAATTGCCAATTACTCTCGTGTTAATTACCGATTCATTGTTAGTTTCAATTGTAAATTCACCTCTCTTCCAATTATTTCACAACGTATTTTTCACCGCACGAAATGTAGAGGTTCAATATTTCACATGGACAACAGCGGTGCCCGGTTTGCTCTATAAATACTTAGTTTTGAACCCATAATTTAATACAACTCTATTTATTGTCACTTTTGATCTAAAATGAGATAACTTTAGAAACTTGGTCTGCAAAGTACACAGCAAATGAACGAGCAGTATGACATGGATTCGTAGATTGTCCACATCTCAACAGGTTTCGTGGTGTAGTGGTTATCACGTCTGCTTTACACGCAGAAGGTCCCCAGTTCGATCCTGGGCGGAACCATAATTTTTTTCTCCCACATTCTTTACAGTTTTTCTTACGATTGATTGTTACATGCGTTAGGAACTATTTTTATATGCAATATTTGCTAATGGATTAAGCGATCTACAACAGAAGGACTTTTCAGAAATCCTGTATGTTTCCTTTACATCCCTGTGATGTAGTCGTGTAACGTAATGACTTGTAATCAATGGGAGACCTCTAGTGGAAGCGTATTGCACAGGATGGATCTCACTGCTCGTCGAGTCCCGATTAGCCTATTTGAGCAACTTAGCAAGGTGGGTGGAGTGGGATGTATAAGCATCACGAAGCATATTGTCCATCACTACGTTTATGCGCTTTTTTGCAGCAATGAGAGCTTCAAGAACTGACATGAGACAAAACACCAAACAAGCGATGACAATCTCGGCAACAGCATACGTAAATATCAATGCAAGGGGGAAAATACTGAAAATGATCGTGGACAATTACTACAATCCTTTAGATAGTAGATGTGTTCACTTCCAAATACAAAAATAATAGCATTAATGAGTTAAGTTCTTAAGATTGTTGAATCTGGTATCTTTCCACCGGATGAGGCAAGTAATGAATTAGAAAGTTCTGGAAGTCCGACAAGAACATTCTGTCTGTAATATGCCCTTCTTGTCTGCCTTGTAATATTTACTAATCATTCAACATTATATAAAATACATATTGTGTTTTGATGGTATAATAATAATAATAATAATAATAATCCTTTGCGCAACAGCCCTGAAGGGCCTTGGCTTACCTACCGACTGCCGGTCTCCCTCCCACGCTTTCCTTCGTCACCTCTAAGCGTGGAGATCTGCAACCAGTATTGGAATAGCCGGGGGGTCAGCCCGACGTATCCCCAGCCGTTATAGTAGGTTTCCGGGACCGGATTACGCTTACTCATTCAAAGCTCCCCAATTTCCTCACGATGGTGGATTGCCACCGGCCTTATACGTAGGCCGAATAAATTCCGATCAGTAGGCTAATTTATGTATTGGGGTGTTTAGCTCTTATAATGTGTACTTCTCATTTGGTATTTTAAGTGAATGTTGCAGCTAAATGTTGATGGATCGTTAACTTTCATTTGAATCAACCAATAATAATGATTACAATAAGATTTCTTTTTCAGTTGAGCTCATGAACCAGTACAGAGAACTCATCGCGGCCAGGAGAATCCACGTGAAAGAAAACGACAGATGCTTCTGCTCGTGGCACTGCAAATGCGCCTGCCTGGGTTCCGAAGAGGGTCTGAGGTGCGAACCAATGACCTTCAGCGAGTATCGCGCGGCTGGATTCAGGGGCTCCCTGCCAGTGACCACGAGAAACATGAGATCGATCGATCTTGATGACCTTGTGGGAAATGGGATGGTCGATTTATTCGTTGTAAGCTTCTTACTACTTGTAGCAGGTGAGGTTTTCCATTCTTGGCAAATTAGCTGATTATTGTAAGAAGATTTTGCCGCAAATGGGGAACACATACACGAACGTCGACATATTCTTCTTGCAGGACTGATCAGGCGGTGACATAAAAAAAGGTATAAATGTTAAGTAAAATAATCACCTGCACATTGCAACATATCGTGAAGGCATGGATGTGGAGGTGATTTGATCAGCACCGCACCACACTCCGCCCGCCTTTACTTTACCCCGAGAGCTGCTCAATGCAGGGACATTGCTGGAAAAACTCCCACCTGGGAATCGAACCTGGGCCTCCCTTGTGACAACCAGACGCCCTAAACTACCATTAAACTATTTTTATTACATTGTTAGTCGTATTCGTAGATCCTTGGAGAGAGGATTTTACTCGACCTTTCAGATAAGGCATTATCCGGGTCAACTTTTTTTCTTTAATTTTTATACATTTCTTAAATTTAAAATAGGTATATTACCAAACTCCTCACGCCTCTTTCAAAATAATTCGTTGAAGTGCCACCACTTACATTTGAGTAATAAAGCGTACCTTGTTTGACATAAAAATCTAATTTTGGAATTTTTAAAACATCGTGAGGAAATTGGGGAGCTCCGAGTGAGTGAGCGTAATGCGGTCACGGAGACCTACTATAACGGCTGGGGAAACGTCGGGCTGACCCTCCGACTATTCCAATACTGGTTGAAGATCTCCACGCTTAGAGGTGACGAAGGAAAGCGTGGGAGGGAGACCGGCTGTCGGTAGGTATGCCTTGGTCCTTCATGGGCTGTTGCGCGACGGATTATTATTATATTATTATTATTTTACTTTCATTTTTGAGTAGCCGTTTACAACAAATCAGCTACGTCCCTATAAATAACAGCTTCTGACACACATATCTTGGCGGAAGTAGCTTCAATTTCGGTCACGTCAGTTGTGAAATCACTTCCGTTCTTTATACGAGGAAAACAACACCTTACAATAGTAGATTTGATTGACGTCAACGCCGCCATCTGTTACCGAAGTACGGAAACTGCTCCTTCGTCAAGAGTCCATACTTTACCGCCACCTGGTAGGCACAGTTTGAACTTCTTGCTCGTGTTGAAAATAAAATTCGCAAGGAACTTACTTCTTCGTGCTGTAAAATCGTTGCTGCTTTCGTGAAATATAAGAAGTAAATTTATTAGTTATTCATTTAGTAGAGTACTAGACTCATATCTGAATATTTTCCCCTTTTTGCGGCCGCAGTGTAAACCAACAAGGTCGTTTTCTTCTCAAGACTAGTAGTCTTGGTTTCTTCTCTCTGGGTTTACCTTCATCTTCTAATATTGCAATAACGTTTCTCCCACAATTGTATGTTTAAGGTAGTGGTGGCAATTTGGTTCCAAAACGAAGGGGGGAGGGGTGCAAGGAAAGTTTACTTTATCTTGGTAGACAAGGCTTAGTAGCATTAAAAGGCCATAGTGATAGCGGGGAGGCAAAAATATGGGAGCAACTTATCCCCTAAATCGTCGCCACTTTTTGAGGCTGTCATTTTAATCGGAAGGTGAAATTGGGACATTTTTTTTTTACCAAGTGACCCCTCTGTTTTCATGCACTATCATTGTGTGTCGGAACCATCTCAGTATGTGTGTATGTCCATTTCTTCTCATCAGACATCAAAACATCTATGTACCAGAAGTGTTTTTACAAAGCTGTTACACATGCACGGGGCAACGCGATATTCAAACTGTGGGCTGCCAACTGGACGCAGACAGTTCTCGAATATTTATCTCTGATTAGAGCCTGAGCAACGAGTCTTGTCCACCCATGTTTGCAGTTCTTATAACACCCGAAACCCACCAAATTGTTCGTATTCAGGCCTAAGCACTCGCAAGTGTTCAAAAATTGTCTGTCAGAGCTTCCGCAGTCTTGTCATATATCGGCACGAAACAAAGGAAGCTGGATCGCGAAACTAATGCACAGCGTAAACCCTTCCGTTCCCAACACATCTAATGTTTTGTATCCCGATATGATCACATGCTTACTCATTTATATCAAGTTATGTGTCCAAGGAGGGTTGGTTGGGTTATAAACCCCATTTGACCCAGTATTCCTTAAAAAAGAGCGTCAAAGACAGGAAAATATGGCAAAATGAAGACTGACCACCAAAAATAGTATGCGTAAACCCTCTCCCCTCCGAAAATCCTGGGCACGACTCTCTTTATTTCGGACACATTTTTTAAAATCAACTCACCAGAAGTTTTTATCATTTCGTATTGGAGACTGAAGTAAGATGCGTTCTTTCTGCAGGTTTGTATATTATCCTTTAGGGTTCTGTCACCTTCCTTCGCACCTAACCTTAGCTAAGCCCTAATTTTCCATCCTTGCGACTAATCTTCAAGACCTATTAAAAAAGGAAGATTTCAGACTGAAGGGACACGCGGACGCGATACATGTCGTTTGGATTGAGCCAATCAACAGCAACGTTTCACACCGTAGCGACACAAAGGGCCGCACAAACCTACTTTCGATTTGTAAAATCCTCAGGCGACACGGTGTGAAATTTTCCTTAGTAGGCCACTGTCATCGTCACCTGGAAGTGGTAGCTCTTATTGACCACAGATGAAAAAATATCCTCAACCGGTGGAAATGCCCCTCGGTTTTCTTCTTTCTCCTTTATTTTGTGTGCTTGTTCACTATAAAGGCAACATCTTACGATTTGACATATTATACAGAGGTCATGTACTGTGTAGACATTTTAACCAAAAATCAGTCGAAGGGTGGCTCGGTGACACATAGACACTGACTGATCACTAATCGACTGTATGAACTGAAGTCTCATTAACCGATTCTGTTAGCCGCGTATTTATATGCTCATTATATTCTAGAATAGAAAGTCTCTACATAGTGCTCAAGTTCGCTGCGACAACACCAAAAGCGCAAGAAAAGTTTACGTGCCGTATTATCAGCAACAGGGTTATAGAACATTCTCCGTTTTGCCTCGATAATTATTTTTGTCCTTAAATTATTGTCACATTATTCAAGTAGCCAAAACCCTAATTTTATCTAGTGTAAACTGAAAAGTTCCCTGGCGGTGGGAGGGCTCGAACCACCTCCCCCATCTTGAATACGCCTATTAACAATAACAGGGTTATAGAATATTCTCCGTCTTGTCTCGATAATTATTTATCTCCTTAAATTTATCATCATATTATTCGAGAAGCCAAAATTCTCGAGCGGGTTAAGGCGTTCACTCGTCTTGAGATCGTTCGCTGCGGGACGGCGTAGGTTCGAATCCGGCTCTGGTCGGAATTTATTCGGCCTACGTATAGGGCTGGTGGCAACCCACCATCGTGAGGAAATTGGGGAGCTCCGAGTGAGTGAGCGTAATCCGGTCACGGAGACCTACTATAACGGCTGGGGATACGTCGGGCCGACCCCCCGACTATTCCAATACTGGTTGAAGATCTCCACGCTTAGAGGTGACGAAGGAAAGCGTGGGAGGGAGACCGGCAGTCGGTAGGTAAGCCTAGGCCCTTCATGGGCTGTTGCGCAACGGATTATTATTATTATTAAACAGAAAAAAATCCTGAAAAAGGGGGGGGGGGAGTCGAGCCCCTGATTCCCACCTTGGATATGTGCTATTATCTATAAAAAGTTATAGGACATTCCCCATTTGGCTCGATAATTACTTCTCTCCTTAAATTATATTGTCACATTATTCAAGAAGCAAAAAACCTAATTTCATCTAGTGTAAACTGAAAAATTTCTTGGAAGGAGGGCTCGATCCCCCGTATCCTACCTTGGATACGTGCTAATATCAATAAGAAGTTTATAGAACGTTCTTCGTCTTGCCTCGATAATTATT
The DNA here is from genome assembly GCF_977018435.1 of Lepisma saccharinum. Lineage (NCBI taxonomy): Eukaryota > Metazoa > Arthropoda > Insecta > Zygentoma > Lepismatidae > Lepisma > Lepisma saccharinum. The sequence continues at coordinate 78,681,464 of NC_139231.1, read as the reverse complement.
TATCTTCTTAAATTTAGTCACATTATTTTATTTCACGCCAAAAGAAACCACAAACATCATTTTATCTAGTGTAAACCGAAAACTTTCGGGGGGGGGGGCTCGAGCCCCCTAAGCCCCCTTGGATACGTGCCTATCAGTGAGTGTACATGTTTACCACAGATAATGATATATAGGTATATACCTTTACCTGTGCATGTTCTGTACCATGGCCATCTTTAAAGGGAGGCCGGAGCCTTCAATTTAATAAATAATCCGTCGCGCAACAGCCCATAAAGGGCCTAGGCATACCTACCGACTGCCGGTCTCCCTCCCACGCTTTCCTTCGTCACCTCTAAGCGTGGAGATCTTCAACCAGTATTGGAATAGTCGGGGGGTCAGCCCGACGTATCCCCAGCCGTTATAGTAGGTCTCCGTGACCGGATTACGCTCACTCACTCGTAGCTTCCCAATTTCCTCACGATGGTGGGTTGCCACCGGCCCTATACGTAGGCCGAATAAATTCCGACCAGAGCCGGATTCGAACCTACGCCGTCCCGCAGCGAACGATCTCAAGACGAGTGAACGCCTTACAATTACCTGCTTCTATTAGGTTGGACCGGTTAGATTTTTGTACCTCAGTTGATTTGTAAATTTTGTTGTTTGTTTTTTGGTTAGGTTTCCTCCTCATAGTAAGTTTACATTTGTTACTTCCTCTAGTTTTAGACGTGAACATCTTCATCTTAGGTTTCTTACTCTTAATTGTCCTAACACACTTCAGTTTGACATTGAATTTGCATTAATTAGGTTTCAATAATCTACCAGATAATACATATATAAACAAGCATGGAAATGGCAGAATGGTACCCTTCCTGTAAAGTACTATTCTACATGATTTCTTTATCCCCACAATATGACTTGTACTAATTGCTTCTGTATGACATATACCTATCTACGCTGATATGTATTTCCCCAGAAAGTTATTCTATAGGTTAACTCTTCACTGGTATATGTGGGAACGCAGTGCTCACCCTAGATTATTAAAACCAAAGTTAAATTCCATATAAAATTATAGAAATTGCTATATTTTCTTGATATTTTGTTTGTTTCTAATAATATATAATCAGTAATATTGCAATACAAGAATGTAATTTTGTTATGTAGTAATTGAACACGTACTACATAAGACGCTCAATGTTATTCCAAAATTATAGCACATAAAATAATGGCAAACTCCACAATTATATTAAACATTTTACTCCTTATTTCCAGTTATTTAACAGCAAATCTATATTTCCACTATTACTGCATGTTTTGCACTTACCTCGTAATGCGAAATTTACAAAAACTAGCACATTTTTACTTAAGATTCCCTCGTTTTCTTTGGAATCAACGAAAATTTCGCTATTCCCACCATGATTTCTGCCTTGATTTTCAAGCCGGCGAGACAGCGTTGCCACATTTCAGCATTCCGACCTTAATGAAGATGGCCGTGACTGTACACGTAGACAATGTGGACTACGTATTCAATACAATCTATGTAAACAACATGACGTCCAGCTAGGCTTAACAGCAAGCTTTGTAGAAGCAGAACAGAATTTTCTTGCGTTTTGAACTATTGTAGTTGAAGTGTAAAAATGTAATTCCTTGCATTATTGTTTAATTTGACTTCATGTTCAGAGACCTGAATGAAATATATTATTATTTCATTCTCCTTTCTTTCTTTTTGCATTAACGAAAGAATATCCAGTAACAAGCGCTATATATTACAGTACATATTCGTCTCTCTTATGAGAATAGGCACTCACTGCTATCACGTGTCCATGGTTTACGTATCAATATTTTACGCTTCCAATAATTTTGCATTCAACAGGATTGCTTTAAATTCGATACTAACTGCCATTATGCATATTAAACTTTTCATTCAAAACATAGCCGCTTGCTTTTTTTGTGTAGTTTACATTGTCTATATAGACTGATTGATTGATTTTGTGCACAATGAGGCTCTGTCCGAAAGGTACAAAGTACAGACTTGAAGAATGTTTTTGACGGAAGTGACGTCACCTAGTAAAGTTCGAAACACCAAGAACAGAAGTACGCAAGTGCACAGCTCGCAGTACAGATGGTTGCTGACTAGGTCACGTGATATCCTCACTCGTTCATTTGTTTAAGATCACAGAGGTAGAAAGCCAGCAACACAGGTTAAATATACGTTATGGGCAGGGCCGTATTTAGGATCTGTAGACCCCTAGGCTGAACCTGTGGTGCGGGCCCTACCGGGGGGAAATTTTTTGAAAATAATATTTCAATTGAAAATAATATTTTAATTTTAAGTAAACATGTTAGCCAATTTTTTTAAAAATAATATTTAAAATGAAAATAATATTTTAATTTTAAAAATAACATATTGTAATTTTAAGTAAACATGTTAAGCAAATGCAAGAAAATAAAAAAGGAATGTAACAAACAAGCAAATTTTACTTATATTTAATTCAAATACAGTACTTTCCCAAACAATCAGACTTAAAATGAAAGTGTCAAATAATCTTAGTGGCAAATTGGTTTGCGCCTACACTTCATACTAATGAAGCTACTTATGATATCTTCATAACTTAGTTGTCTTAAAATAACACTTCCAATGCTGAGCAAAGCCAAAACGTTGAACATGTCTTCTAACATGGAGGTTCGAAGCCTTTTTTTTGATCAACTTCAATTTTGAAAATGACCTTTCTCCACTGCTGTTTGTGACCATAAGTAACAGGTACATTCTTAGAGCGACCTCGATATTAGGAAAACAATATTGGACGGTTTTTTTCTAGGAGGAGTTCATACATCCACCTCTCCTGTCTAATGACTTTTCCATTTTCCTCATCATCTTTTTGAAACTCGTGGTAAAAACTTTGAACTGAATCAGTTCATTTCCCAATTGATCGTTAAAGTCATTGTTATATGTTTCTACTAAGTTTTGAGCTGCTGCAATGATCTCTTCATTAGTAAGTGTATTCAACTTGTTGAGAAACCCAAATCGGGTATGAAGTAGTTTGTATGCCTCAAGCCTCTGTCGCAATGAAGATTCAAATTGATCTATGACAAAGAAGGAAACTTCTGGAGCTTGGACACAGTCAAGAGGTGCCAAGCGTACGTTTATTTTGCGCTTGCGCTGTGTTTCACTTCCACTCTCATACTCAGTGCAATCAGCTAACTCAGCAGCTTTCACCTCATATTCTTCAAAGCTATCCCGTTTTGTTCCTATGAAGCTTGCTAGCGATGTCAGTGCTGAGGCGGCTCTGTTCACGTCCAATCTAGGGTTCTGCAGAGTTTCACTAGTTTTCTTTACTTGTCCCAAGATATCATCCCAAAATGGTGTGTAGAGCCCCGTTTCCATCTTTGACATTTTGTTATGCAAACTTAGAGCAGTAACACGTGATTGTCCTGAATCTTCTTTGTCCTCTGAAATTTCAAAAAGTGCATTTTTTATTTCTTTATAGCCTCGCAAGAGGGATTTTGTAGCATCTGCTCGGCATGACCAATGTGTTGTTGTCCTTTTTGGCACGAGAATGGGTTTGTCAGTTTCTGCTTTTTTCAAGCAATTGGTTAGAACTTTATATCTGTTAGTTGAAACTGTAAAATATAATATAGGGTGCTTCGAAAAAGGTCAAAAAGCTTACAGCACTCGGCAGCAGCCTGCACTGCAAGATTGAGTGAATGCCCAGCGCAAGGTACCCATACTGCTAAATTCCCTCGCCACGCCAAGCGATCGAGATTCCTGAATGTTGACTCAACTCATATCAGCTGTCCACTGAAGAGTTCAGCCGAATGAGCTTACACAACACACAAAACAACTGCGTCGACGTCTTTTATGATTATAAGAGGGCCCGCACCACAGTATTAAAACAAATACATTTTTATTTTAGTCTATTCAAAATTAAAATTTTAAAAGATTTTTTTTTGTGGTGCGGGCCCATAGGCTGCAACCTAGATAGCCTGCGAGTAAATGTGGCCTTGGTTATGGGCCAGCAAGTTGTTGGTTAAAGTTCTTCTAATGTGTGGAATTGTATGTGTACGAACATTTGAATATGTTATGTGATTTCTATGGTGAAAAACAAGTGTTTAAAACGCGGGGAAAACAACGAGTACTCAGTTTTATCTACTGATCGTATTTGGCGCTGCAGTCAAAGTACAATTCGAAAGACTTTCACTTCCAATCCACGACTTAAAGACCGCACGCCAAGACATACTCGGAGGATGTTCGCTTGTATCTTTCGGACACGGCCTAAGGCTAATCGGGACTGTACCTACAGTTTAAAGTGAAACCCGAACCACAATGAGCCTCCACCGGGTATCAAACCCGAGACCCTTTGATTACAAGGCGACGACGTTACCATTACGCTATCGGGGAGGCCCTCATTGTCTATCTAGACTACGTAAACTTAACCCCATGTAATCTACGCGTAGATTAGGCATAGGCATCATACGTAGACTTGCATTTATATTCTACGGCATATCACTGTACTGGTTCCTTCACACTGTCACTGCAAATTAACAGCTCTGGGCGAATTGTGGCAAGTACAGCCATTGGCAAAGATAGTAGCTAATAGGCAAATTGTCCATCGCTGTTTTTACCCTTTTCAATTTCTAAATCCTATGTTGTTTCAGGGAATAGAATTCTGTTTATTTGAAACATGCCCATGGAGGTTTCTATTTTTATTCATGATGATCACCAGGCCCGTAGCTAGAATTGATCTCCAGGGGAGGGGCTTTGAAAACCAAGTCCAATTTTGAAAAGTTTAACAGTATTAAATTAAGGTAAATTATGTGTTGGGGGGTCATTAAGTTATATGAAGTTTAGAAATATCATACAAATACTACATTTTTCTATATCTTTTAAAACATCGTTTTTTTTAAGTGTTGACTGCTACTGACATCATCCCTCACTACACACCCCATACTACGTTTGATGATACAGATATTTATATCACACAAGAAAAAATGCACAATATTCAATCATATTGCCTACAATACATTCCACCCCCGGCGAAAGCAATGAAACTCTCCTTCGGTTTCCAGAACATGGGAGCTGTTGACCTTTGATGCAGATGCGGAGGGAATTTGCATGATGACATCAAAGTCACAGATTTCTGTCTAAACGGAAGTTCGCAACAGGGGCAGCGAACGCACAGATAATGAAAGCTGCCCTATGAAAGAACCTTCTAGAGTCTAGAGAAGAGAATATTCTAAATACTTGCCGCTACTTATATTTCTTCTTACAAATAAGATTAAGAAATGTGCTAGCTGTTGTTCATGTTCTGTGAATCTATCCTTCACGAAAGTTGTGAGCAAAATAATATCTGCTGTATATATTTTTACTCTTCACTGCAAACAAATTACAGAAAATAGTTTTGTCTAATATCAAGGGGGCTGAAGGCGGTGCCAGGGAGGCTCCCCTGCCTGGCTACGGGCCTGATGATCATATTGTGGAAGTCACGTGAAGTTGACACAACCACATAATGAAAACCAAAGAACAAGTATGCCAATATTAAGTGCATAATTTGTGCTAATTTGTGCACGCTCCTATAAAGAATTAGAAGCATTAGAAACCTCTTCAATATGCCATAGATGTTTTTAACAACAGCGTATGTTGAAGATGCAGACGGGGCAACGTTTTTATGTGATTCAAATGCGTTGTGGATAAGAAGAGGATATTTTCTAGATTAGAACCAGACCTTATTCGCTTGCACAGAAAAGAGCCATTCTATGGTCCAGATTGTGACATTAATTGGACTACATTTGGAAATAGTCTGTATATTTTTCAGTCATAATTTGGATGCCAAGAGAACATTTCTGGGTCTAAATTATGTCTGTAAAGTCAGTTGAGTCAAAGTAAAATAGTAAAGTATAAATATGTAAATGAACTTCAATGCCATACTTCGTCCGCCAGATGAAATCCACGTCAAATCGTTTCATATATATCCTCTGTATCCCGCAGGATGTATCAAAGGATGGTTGGGTTACCTTGGGATGCGGAAGGTGGGTCGATTTGGATTGAACCTGATCTTTACTCGCCCCAGGAAGCTGGAAAAGTACCACGAACCAGAATTGCAAGACAGAGAAGTCGTCTATGATGACCGTGGCTACCCCGTGCATCCAGACACAATGACTCGAACAGTCAGCATGTTCAGCAGGTAAGCAGCGTTTGTATATTTACTTTTTCAAGAGATGTTTCATCAGTCAGCACTTTCAGCAGGTAAACAGCGTTTGTATACTCTCTTTTCCAAGGTATGTTCGATCAGTCAGCATGTTCATCAGATAAACGGTGCTTGAATATTATCTTTGTCAGAAGTGAAAATGTTTTCTTTTCTTTTCCGAAAGATGGAAATCTGTTTTTCGTATGTCTTCACCAAGTTATTTTTTAAAAAAATGGATTTATGTGTTTCTGCCAAGATACAAAAGTAAGTTTATTTTTTAAAATCGTTTTGCCAATCTTTACACAGGGGTTAGTTTTGGCACCCAATCGCTGCCGCTGATTCTAGATGATACCCTGTTTGGAATTTCTGTATTTTCGTGTCTTTCAAGTTCCTTTATACACATATTAGTATCTTTTTTCCAATGTACTCCTATGACACATCACTATAAAATAAAACAGAATGGAGAATGAGAAAATGAAAAGTGGATGTAAGTAAAATGTCAAAGAATAGAGAGAACAAGCGTTCAAAACCTATAGATTATAATTAAATTTACAATGACTGATTCATTAAATTTATTACACTTTGCATTTCTGTCACTTTTGGTTAATCGCGAAGATGAGGATAAGCGATGATATGATGAAATTGATGAAGGAATACTCACAAAGAAAAATTTACAATGACGTAAAATGCAAGGTTTGCATTATATACTAACGAAACAAAACATTACTGTACAGTGCTAGTTAGATATATTTGTATTTGGCTGGAGGATGCCAAACTCATTAACGATGGTCACCTCGATTGCCTGTTGAAACTTCAGAAGAAACCCAAAGTAATACAATGTTTTTTCTCCGTCTGCAGCACAATGGAGTTCTATATCAACGTGGTTTTCTTCATACTCTTTCCCCTTGCGCTGTTGCTTTTGGTATTTAGGAAGTGTTGTCCGCTTTGCTGCGAAGCATTCAGAGATGTTATCATGTACAATAGTACTCCGACTTCACCTCAGGCGTGCACAAGTCGCACATCTTTCTGCAACTTCTGCCCGTGTTCAGAGAGTTCAAAAGACGTCTGCAAATATTTGCTATGTGGTAATAAGGATAGGTCGGATGAAGAAGTGTACAGAATGAATCAACGTGCAGACAATCATGATGTTAGACCACAGACAAACAGTGGGAAGGATGAAACAAGGACACGAGGACATAGAGATAAATATCAGAATCGTGAAGAAACGGGTAAATTTGGAAACCCTGCAGGAGAAATGAGTGCAGAATCTTCTACAATAAGTGATGAGCTGACAAAACAAACGGTTGGACGACCGAAGGGCAGGGAATATGAAAAGAAAGACCTGCAAGGCAATTGGCGCAAGGAGACAGATGCTGACGAACGAGCTGGTATGGGGAAGTCAAGCAAGCAGTACTCGGAGCAGCAGAGTTCCGGGGTGAAGTATCCGTGGGGAGAAAGTCGACGAAAGCTATTTGGAAGGAACAAGAATAAAGGGAAAGGTGATGACTATACTGAGCAAATGTTAGCTGAAGTCGATAAAGGAAGAGGTTCAAAGGGTACATCAAAGGTAGAGATGACCAAGAAGAAAGGTAAGAACAGAGCTCAGATTAAAGTTGAAGAGAGCGTAACTGGAACTGAGGAACACAGTGGAGTCAGCACAACTGGCGCGGTAAAGGATAAGTTTAGCCTGAACTTCTTATCGGACGACGAAAGCACTGAGCAGATCAACCCACCTGGTGATCAGCGACTTGAGGAAGATAAATTCAGCAGGTACAGAGTGCAATCAAAGCCACAGCGACTTGAGGAAGATAAATTCAGCAGGTACAGAGTGCAATCAAAGCCACAGCAATCAGACGATGAAGGACCTCAAATGGTCGACGGCGTTCTGAAGATCCCCAGTATCGAGAGTGAAAGACTTCCTGCAAAACATGTGGAGATCAGCTCCGAAGTTATTTACCAAGCCGAGACTGATTCGTTTGAAATGTTAGATGAAGATGGCCGCAGAGAGTCCGAAGAGATTCTCAAATTGACTCCTGACCAGCTGAAAAGGATGGCTAAAGCATCAGGTGTGTACAAAGATATGAAGAAAGCTGCGAAACTGGAGCGAAAGAGATCTCGAGCTGAAGAAAAGAAAGAGAAGAAAAGTAAAAAGAAGAAGGGGAGAGATGAGCCCGAATCTGAAGAAAATGTGGGAGGATCTATATCCGGTGTTAGCAGTCCACCAAAAGGGAGCAAGTTAAGAAGAACGGATAAAAAGTCTCTAAGGGAAGAGGTAAGTCCTATACTTATACTTGACCCATGATGGCGTAGTAGTAACTTGTAAATAAAGAATCGCAGGGACGATATCCGGCGAAGACACATAGTGGTTCGGATCCCACTTTAAACTGTAGATCCAATCCCGACTAGACTTTCTGTGCATAAAGTGGACTTAAACAACAAACCCATTTGATAATACATTACTTTGTTGGTAAGGCTGCAGTAATTAGAGTAGTCTTATATCAGTCTCGGTTTTCAGGAGAGAGAGACAGAGAGAGAGAGAGAAAGAGAGAGGCCAATCTAGACAAGTTTATCCCTTGCCTGTTTCAATATAATCTAGTTAGAAGTACACTTCCCTAAATGAACCGTTTACATATGAAGAACATAATTAGAACCAACGTGGGGCCACAAAGAAAGATTATGTAGATACTTTCGGTAACATTTTAACTGTTAGAGTTATCGTCGGAAAGACATCATTCTCGTAGGTTAGGTTAAATATTGGTTCTAAATATATATATGAATATATGCTGTTCTCCTGTGCATGGGACAAAGCAGTTATGCTAGATAATTTCTTAATCGTCTACTTTTCCTTTGTCAGGCTCTAAATTGCTCAATTATTTGGAACATTGCACCAAAAAATTGCTGCGTAAAAACTAATTTTAGGAAAGGAATGCCGTAATCATACGAATGGCACGTAATGTATTTTCCAACTTTTGTTATCCGTTCCAATAATACGTATAATATGTATAATCTCCTTTATTGAGCGGACGTGTTTCAGCTTTGAGGTCCGTTTTTGCTACAAAAGTTGTTATGTTCTCCAAATCTGTGTTCAATCGTTTACATTATGTTACTTTCTGTTTACCTTATGTAACTAAATCAACTCATACGAATTTGTAATCCACTCTTATTATCTTTGATCTTAGAAGGACTAACGCCTTCGGTGAGATATGGATATAGCTCGGTAGGTTAATTCAGGGTGCGAAATCACTGTTGATTGGTTGGGGTGGGGGAGGAAGGAGCAGACACACACACATATATGTATATTAAATATATATATATATATATATATATGTCATTAAATAGATGTCAATTTTTAAATATTTTAATTATATTATAAAATATACAACATATTATATCGACTGTCTTTCATTCAAAGTTCCATTGCAAATTGAAGATTTTAATATACTACTAACGCAATAAAAAACTAGGTGGAGCGGAAAAATTAAGAGACAATAAGAAGTTAATAGTTCCCTATATACAATCACATCTAAATGTTATTACGTGTTTTATTTACATATTTATATACTTTGCAGTAGCTGATGAAAGGCGATGAGAAATGGAGAAGAAAAAACAAGTGTGACTTATTTATGTGTTCTGGAGATTGCTGGGTTCAGTGTCCTTGGAGATGAGGCTCTTTGTTGTTCATTCCTTTTGTGTGTGTTTTCGATATTACTCCAGTAAAATATATTCGACTTCCAAACTAATTGTTTATCTTTGCTTTTAGAACAAAAACTCTCCCTCCCGGAAAAGTTTGGTGGGGGGAAATTTTAGAACTAGATCTTTGGTGGGGGTATTTCCCCCTGTCCTCCCAGGATTTCGCACGCTGGGTTAATTGCAGATATGTTATTAGCCTTCAGTCGTCTCCAAGGGCCGATGGCGTAATTTTAGACCCTCGAGTTAATTGACGATTTTGTTTTAGTTTTTTGACTTCTCAGTAGGCTGATCGCTTAGTTTTAGATCGAGGATCGACGTTTAGATGTAAAAGGCAGGAGAACGCCTTTCATCCACTTATGAATCCTACGTAGATTCTTAGCGATAATATAATATTATTTTCGTTCACGTATTTCATAGGACGTGTTGATCCTCGGTTATTCTCTTTTTTCAGTATACAACACAATATGTACACGGAATTCGGACCGACAGTCCATTCACAATGTTTCATTGGGAACCAAAGGATGATCAAGAGGAAAAGGACACAGAACACGTGATGATCGAGCTTAGACGCAGCTCCCATGCTATAGAGGTAGAATTACTTAAGTGTTTTCGTAGAACTGTTACCGTATTGTAGGGTCCAACATACAATGTAATTTACTATGGAGAAGACTGAACACATTTTCTGAACTGTTATGCTATCGACTTAACGATTCTGGAAGCGATGGATGAAAACGTCTTTTCTAACTTTGTCTGAGGCCTCGCTTCTGCCTAACCTACTAACATGTTTATTTTTCGTTTGAAAAATTACCTCCCACTTACTTCAGTAGATTAGACTGGTTAAGTTTGGTATTCTAAGGGTTCCGTTTGTCGCGTGGTTTATCGAAGGGTGGGGCAGGGGCTTGAGTTGAACATCTGCACCCTGAAGCCCCGGACAAACAATAAAATATTTTTTCAGACGTTACTTTTACTTTCAGAACTATCCAGTTGATGTTGATAGCCTCACCATGTACGTTTGGGGGACGAAATGCAAGTTATTGTAATATTATTATTCTTACGAAGTATAAGTTAGTAGTTTTATTTGTATTAACCCTAAATTGGGATTTAGAAGTAGAAAACCTTCGAACCCATGATCTTCTGGAGTTAAACGTGTCAAATTATTTCACCCATGCCTCAGAAATACTCATTCCAATGTTAACGTCACCTACCGCATGCTCCCAAATTGTTTTATTTAGCACACACAAAAAAAACTACAATATTTGCTTATATCTAATGCGTTTAACGTTGCCCAAGGTGGCATCCACATAGGTGAGCCCGTGAAACACATTTTGATACGGGAAGTTTCGTGTAATATGGCACGTGACATAATCTGACCGTGTTCAATTGCCTGTCCAAAACACTCAATGACAATAGAGTCGAATAGAAACAAGCATTTCAATACTCCATTAATGTTCGTCATTGAGTCTGATTTCCTCCAACAGCTACTCTCAACTGCTCTTGCAATGCATTATTACATGACCTCATTTATACAAGATATTTGGAATCATTTTTCGCTTAAGACAATACGTATCCACATTTACATACATTCTATGTAAATACCAAGCAAATTATCCGTCGCTATTTTTTTTCACTAAGTTTTCGAAAAACAGGCGTGGAACTCAAACTCGGCTTTATATGTACCACTTGACCTACAAGGGACGTTGAGAACACCAAACGACGTTGTGGTAACTTCGTCGACTTGTAATCAAGGGGTCCCGGGTTCGATACCGGGTGGAGGCTCATAATAGTTCGGATCTCACTTTAAAAAACATTGTTCCAGCGCCGATTAGCCATTGTGTGCATAAATTTAACTTAAAACCTAACCTACTTACGGATGGATAAACTAGGAGAGACAAATGTTTCCCCCGCAAAATAAACATGCGAGTAGGTTAAGAAACAGTTGGGGAACTGTCCAGTCGAGAGCCCAACAGTTGACAATACGAGGTTCAAGAATTGTGACAAAACGCCAACAAAGCAGTTGGCAACTTCTGCAACAGCATCAGTACAACTCTATTTTTCAGAGAACTCAGAATGTAATGAAAATAAGAATGTAAATAGTGATGAACAATTTGGCTGGTATATTTATGCATCTCCATGTACAGTAAGGAATAATTAATGATAGTTACATGCAATGATGAAGAACTGTAGACTGTTTTAGTCGAAACTTTTTGTTGCAACTCGGTCATCGTTACATGACGTAAATATGCAACTGGTATTTGAACTTTCCTACAATTCATAATTTTTGTGTTTCTTACAGGTAATTAGGCATCAACTTGAGAATCCCCTTCATCATTCTCTTGATGCTGAAAGCACCACACAAGTTGACACCTTAAGGTCCACTTCCAACATTCTGAGAAGCAAAAAGTTTATCAAAAGCAGGCGTACAATTTCGAGACGCAACGTTGAAGCACCTCCTCCGATACTTGACAAACGTCAGCAAAATCGTGTCGTCACCATTTCATGTTCAGATGACTCCGACGCGTCTTCTGATAGCCATGCGTTGTCTTTCGGGAGATCATCATCTTATGAAACAATAAGTGAAGATAACTCTGACACAGATTCAATTGAAGACAGTACTAAAGTGTTTAACGAGAATCGTTTGCGGCATGAAGCTGGTAACAGAAGTAACATCACGACTAGTGGTAAAGTCACGAAAGCGTCTTCAGATACAGCAGTGTGTACAAGAGTTACCGTTTCACACTCACAATGTTTTGAACGATGTGAATCTTCCACTAGCATCGGCGAATGGCAGAGCGTGGTTGATAATAGTTCCGAAAGTTCCGAAGGTGTTCAGGAAAATGCGGTACCGCGCATATCCAGCGTAGAGAGAGGGACGCAGACATTAAGAATAACAGGTAGTGGGAGAGTGCCAAGATTTGTACCATGTCGAATGCTGGCCAAAATACCCCAAGCAAGCTACACAAACAAAATTAGTTATAACAGGATCTCACAGGTAGCAAAAAGCAAACACAATAACAGAATAAATGAACGAGAAACAAGAGGAAGACATCTCAGAAAACCTAACTTGAGAAATATTGAATGCAACAGTAAAAATAAAAGTGGACAGGAACTTGAAAACCAAAAGTGCAAGGGTAGAAGTGCCAGGAGTGTAATGAAGAGAGAAAATACTATCAGAAGTAAGGGAAATGTAGAGAACGACATTCCAATGGAAGAAGATACTGGCAAGAAATATGTAGAAGACGAGGGGAATGCATATAATGCCGAAGCTCACAGGAAATGGAACGGGAATATCTCAGGTATGCACACTTTCTAAAAGTGTATATTCATCGGGTTTGTAATTCACAATAGTAATGTCCACTATTATTTTTACGTGGATTAATTCCAACTTCTTTTTCTTTTTCTACCTGGTTACATTTGTACTTGGTACAGAGTCTGAAGAAGACCTTGTTAGAAGGTTGAAACGTTACGTTTAGTTTATGTTTTATAATAAAATAAATTTCTGCCTTGGTCAGCATATTTAGTTTTTATAGGAGTGTTGTTAATGCTACTGCTTAAGCAAATATAACAGATTTTTTTAAATCCAAAGATGGGAATAACTGATCTGGAGTGTGCTGCGAAAGAAACTACATTTTCATACCGCACTGCTAGACACAGGGGTGCCCACAGAGGGGCGGGGGGGAGGGGGAGTTCATAACGCGCCCGCGTCATGGAAATTTTTTGGGGGGGGACAAAATTTTATACCAATTCTAGATATCTTCAGACAAAAATGGGGGGTGGGATCGTATCGTTTGATTGACTTGTTATTGATTTTTAGTTTTGATTATTATGTATAGTTTTTCTACCTACCTGTGGGTGATCGCGGCGATAGGGTTGAAAAGAAACACCACCTCTTATGCTTTTTGAATCTGTTTGGTTGGAGGTGGGGGGGGGGGGGTGATATTCTCATTAATACAAGGTTAGTCGAGCAGACAAACTGTGCAGAATAAGGTTGACTAACAATGGCAGTGAGCCTAAAGTATCTAAAGTAAACATATATTGCTTAATATCTGTATTATACAGTGACGCACCCACAGGGGTGGCAGGGGGTCATTGCCGCCCCTTAACCTTCGACGGAAGTCAATTCTAGGGTTCCAAGGGGGGACAAACATTGACGGCCAAGGGCACCTGCAAGGGGGGGCACAGAGGAGCAATTACCCCTTCGATTTCATATTTTATGCAAATAAAAATGCATTTTGTAAAATTTATTTGCTTGTTTCGCTCGCATTATCTGCTTCTCTCGTTTTCGTCAAGTTCAGAGCTGTAGCTAAGGGCGGCGGGAGTCGGCCATGGGCGCCGAGGGATCTAAAAAATAGTTGTAAAAAGTTGCCATGGCGTCCAGTGAAATTATTTGCGCCGTATTAAATCAATATTGTTTTCAATTGTAAAAATTGGATCTAAAAATTTTCTTCCTAGCTTCGCTCGCATTCTACTACTTTTCTGTAATGTAATGTATTTAAATAATATGTGTTGTATATTTGTATTGGATAAGCTTTGAATACGTACACAATTTAGTGTTAGCTTGTTGCTTTTGTATTTTCTATTTTATGTCGCTTCATGTTGCATATGTGTAAAACATATGTTGTACGTGAAAGTTACACATGTATCTTGGGAATGCATTTATCATTCATTTTCTGCCATTCAAAAATACAGTTTGTGTGCTTGATTTCCATTATTAGCTAATGTGAAATTGACGGTGTTGAAAAAATATTTCAAATAGTTTGTTCCAAACAAATGCTTTAGCACAGATTTCTACCCCTTTTTTGCGTAATTTACTATTGGTAGTAGTTGTAATAATAATAATAATAAAGCCATTATTAATGTTAATTGATTAATTTGATGTTTTAAGTCCACTTTATGCACAGTAAGGCTAATCGGGACTGGACCTACAGTTTAAAGTGGGATCCGAACCACTATGTGCCTCCACCGGGTTTGAACCCGGGGCCCCTTGATTACAAGGCAATGACGCTACCACTGCGCCATCGGGGAAGCCCCCAATATTAATGTTATTATTTTCATTATTATTGGTACGTTTATCCTGATACTTGCACCCCCCCCCCAGACAAAAATTTTTGGTGGACCTCTGGTATTATATTTTTCCGCAAGTTTTGTGTAACAAAAATAATTTGAGTAATTAATTCGGCATAAAGGGGGGTGTTCTACATTTTGAGGGGGGAGTGCGTCATTGGCCTTGGGAGGAATGGGCACCCCTTCCTAGACACGAACTCAGATTCAACACATCAGACTGCACTTCTAAACTGGTTAAAAAAGTTATATGACCCAAAGTTTTCATCTGCTAGAACCAAAACCGAGGCAATAATTGTTAATGTTATTTCGCCATTAATTTTCGAAAATGTGTTGCATTCTTTAGAAAACATTAATTATGTTACAGTATCGATGGATAATCCATACAGAAGTGAAGTAAAACTTGTTCCGATTGTTGTAGGATATTTCAGTTCAGCATAGAGGAGGGAATTCAAGTTAAACTTTTACATTTCGATGAAGTGTCAAGTGAAACTGTTCAAATTTTGACTCAGTATCTTTTGCAGTGTGTGAAAAAAAAATACAAACTTGAAGAAACGTTGGTTTGTTATACTGCTGATAACACTTACAGTAATTTTGGTGGTGTGAAGAGAAAAGGGGAAGAAAATGTGTTTAGAAAAGTTCGAAGCGATTTAGATAGGCCTATATTAGGAATTGGTTGTTCAGCCCATATTGTACACAATTCAGTACAAACAGCATGTGATTCTCTACCCCTTGACATAGAAGTTATTGTTATATTTTTTAAAAAAATATTTTCGCATATATACAGTAAGAGTAACAATACTTAAATAGTTCTGTGAATTTGTGGAAACAGATTACAAAAAAGTATTATCCCATAGCAGCACAAGGTTCCTTAGTTTGCAATAGAAAGAATTCTTGCCATTTTTTATGGGTTAAAATCATACTTCCTGTCTTGTGACAAATGCCCAAAATTATTATTTGATTATTTTGAAAATCCAGAAAGTGAATTGGTTTTGAAATTTTTGTACGGTTCTCTACAGTTATTAAATAATATAGTTCTAAATTTTGAAGGTAATTCTATCACAGCAACAGAAGCATTTCAGACATATTCTCAATTAATCAGTCAACTTCAGGAAAGAAAAACCCATAAATTTATACCATCTTCTGCCAAAGAATCGCTATGCGCTCTAAAAGAAAATAATGATGTTCAGGAACACAAATTCTTCTCAAGCGTAGACAATTTTCATAATTCTAATATCCAACACTTAGAGTTGTGGAGAAACAGTTTTGATAAAGTTAGTAAGTTTCAGTGGATAAATTTACAAACTGAAATTGCCTGGTCTGATTTACAAGAGAGTGCACAAGTTATTAATGCAATTGTAAAAGATGCAATAAATATTGGTGACGTATTTGATGAACGTACGTTGTTGAACAAGGTAATTCAAAACCAAAAGGTAGATTGTGGTTCAAATTCTGAAAAAGTACCAGATACTGTTGAAGAGAAGTGGCAAGCAATTTTTAAGGTGTTTCAAAAGACTGATATTTCACGTACCAACATTTCTAAAATGGTTGATTTTGCTATGTCTTTGCCTGGAACATCTGCTCCAGCTGAGAGAGTATTTTCAATTATGGGGAATATTTGGTCTGCAGAAAGAGGTAGACTTCTAGTATCCACTGTTAAACATCTGCTGAATGTTAAAATCAATTCAGAACTTTCATGTTGTGAATTTTATGATGCTATTAAAACAAACAAGCCATTTCTGAAAAAAAGTCATGTCTAGTGAAAAGTACAACTGAGTCAAATAAAAGATAATGCTACCTAGAACAGAGAGGTTTCCTAAACAATAGAAAATGTATTATTCAATTAAACATTTGAAAATTAATTAATTGATTATAGAAAATAATGTTAATATTTTTTCTTGTACAATTTATAGATTAATGTTCCAATAAAATGTTAAGGCTTTTGAGTAATTTCAATTTATTTTTGTAAAAAAAACTGAAATTCAGCAGAACGAGTTGATCACGAATATGTCCTGGGTTGGATCCAAAAAAATATGGTGAGCCTACTATTAACCCTGATTAATGTTCAGTGAGTATATAGTATCACCAGTGGCGGCGATTAGGAGGGAAGGGGCAGTCCCCCAACTTTTTGCCACTTGGCCCCCCCTAGTATGCTAAACCTTATCTACCAAGGGAAAATAAACTATCCTTGACCCCCCCCCCCCCCCGTTTTGGCACCTTGCTTCCCCAGTTTTGGCACCTTGCCTCCCTAGTTTTGGAATCCAATCGCCGCCACTGAGTATCACAAGTTATCGAGAAACGCTTGCACTCTGAAGACAAGTAATTCGTTTGGTCTTTTACAGATCAACCGGTGGATCCTATCTGGCATGATTGGGAGCTTTCTTCCGCCAAGAGTGAGGCTAATTAATTTGAATTTTTCTCTGTCCGAGGAAAACAATAAGCTTTAATAACTAGCAAGCGATATTTTTTTAAAAAAATGCTTGTGAATATAAAATATTTTGTGTATTGGTCTCATGGTGTTAAATTGTAACGAACGGAATGTAGACAAAAATAGAAAATATTTAGAAATAATAATTTACCTCGTGTGTTTTGTTCAGTCTCGGTAAGCTAGGACAGAAATTTTGAGACCAGACACAAGTGACATTTTCTAGTAATTATGGCATTTGTAAGACTGTTATTTAAAGTTTCAGTTAAAAGTAAGATTTTAATGTAAAAAAACTGTGATTCATGATCTTTCATGCCCATAGTGTCTACGTCTGCTGACAAAAACTCCGGACTGCTAGTGTTGCCAGCCAAGATTATATAAATGGTCCTATTTCATAACCCGTACAATCGCCATTCCCAAACTCAGCAAGTATTGCACATCACCGATATTTGTCGCAAATCACAGTTTAGCATCACATCAGTCAGGAAACGTCGAATTATGACCCTGGGGTAGGTTCTTATCTTGTTTACTTCTCCCGAAATTAGCCTTCTGAAAATTGAATTTAGTTTAAGTCCACTTTATGCACAGATAGGCTAATGAGGATTGAACCTACAGTTTAAAGTGTGATCCGAACCAACATATGCCTTCAACGAGTGTCTAACCCAAGACCCGTTGATTACAAGGGCAACGACTTTACCATTGAGCCATCGGGGAGGCCAGCATCTTGAAGAGAAATAATTCTGATTTCCCCAATAATTTATTTCTAGAGCTTCCTGCGTGGCGTCATCTGAAAACGTAAATGTGAACATGTATATTTACATGTAAGATTATTTCATTACACCAGAAAAAGACAACCATGGTTTTCATGTTATAAAGTAAAGAACAGATTTTTTCCTAATTGCATTTATTGTTCCTGTAAGCAGATTTGTAGTGACAGCAAATGAATCATTATAATAGGGTACTATACCGCGTTTGTTACAACCTGTCCCTGTTCCCGCGCTAGCTGATCGCTGGCTTTTCTCCGTGCTGGGGAAAGTCAAAGCCAGGCAGCCAATTAAAACACGCAACGTCGCAACAGCGTCTACGTAAGCGCCCCTCTTCTGGCTTCCATTCGCTCCTCGCTGCCCAGCAGACGATTTTTTCCTCGTTTCTCATTGGCACCGAAACTGTCGAGCGATCGCTAGCGCGGGAACCGGGACAGGTTGTAACAAACGCGGTATACTAACAAAATATTGACGTTTGAATCTTAACTTTTAGCAAAATATGACTGTGAAAAGTTTGAGTAAAATCAGTCCCGCTTACGTAACAATTCAAAGCCCTAACAACAAAGGAAAATATTCAATGCATACTTTCGTGTGCGTTTGTGGTGGTTTCAAGGGAATCCCTACAGTTATTTAGGCGAGCTGTGAATATTGTTCTTGGCGTTTTTTGGAAACCGTTGGCGGAAGCAGAATTAGCGAGGCGAACAAGAGACTTCAAAGCCGCAAAGCAAACAACTGCAATGAATTCAAACCGAACAATGTTGCCAGCACCAAGTGTATTTTCGTAGCGACGCTGTTCCTTCAAAATCATCATATATTGTTAACTTACTTCGTTAATTTAATTGTGTTAATCGCAGTGGTGAACTTGGGAACGATGGTACGGAATCGACAAGGAAATGGAATGGTGCTTAGGTGGCCTTTTGCTAAGGATACAGTGCCAGAATTCATCAAATTCATTGGTGCTGGACTGCCTTGACAAATTCATCTTTATAAGGTGAAACTGTAAAGTTACACACTACCTTGAAGGTAGGATTCCACGCATTCTCGGCTACAGTAAAGGTGACGTGATCAACACCACACCCTGCCAGCATTTACCATCCAAAGCTGCCCTCACATACTCTTTGATGAGAGCTTGGGTGAGTCCGAGACCACAGAATAACGGGAAGTATTTAATAGGATACGATACCGGAAGTTGAAAATTTTGATGAAATTCCGAAACAAATCTCACCACTGAAATAATTCTCGAGTTTACTACACAGCCAGTTCAAGTCCGATCTAGGAATGGGCGTTTTTTGTGACTGTCCTTTCACCAGTTTAATTTATTCATCACTCATCCTCATCGTCGAGAAGCAATTTGAACCTGCAAAAGTCTGTTGTTTATATGTGATGTTAGTATATTATCCGAGAAAGATAAATGCTAGTGGCAACCTTGAATTTGTATCGCATGGCTGCATGCAAAATACAGGGTGTTCCAAAAATAATTATACATGCGTTACCCCCACACCCCCTATACGCCTTCATGGCGTGGTGCTATGCACAGGGGAGCACTTTACCTTTACCTTTACCTTTACATGCGTTAACAGGAATGACAAAATCAAATGTCCATTGAATTTTGAAGGACTGGCATTGGAAGAGTTACATTTCAAGAAGAGTCAATGCTCTCAATTCAGATGATCCAGACCAGAAAATGCAGTTTTGTTCGAGTGGTACTTGGAAAAATGTGCCGAACAGATGGATTGGACCAAGAAGTTCAGAAGAATACCTTTCGCGTTCACCAGACCTCATGGCACTAGATTTTTGTATAGGGATACATAAAAAATAAAGTTTATGGTACAAAACCGACAAGAGTAGACGAATTGAAGGCAGCCATTGGACGAGAATGCTCACAAATAGTGAAATTAATTCTGATGATCCCGATTCCAGTGCTTCATGTTTCCAGCAGTGCCTGGACCAGAACGGTCATCAGTTTGAAAACAGGCATTGACAAGGAAAAAACATTCATGTCTGTAGATTATTTTAAATTTTGAAAAGGATCTGTATTTTAATAAACACTAACCTTATAATCATTCAAATCGTGTATACATTTTATTGGGACACCCTGTATATGCATGTCTGTTTGAAAATGTGTAACAAAAATTATAGATAATGCAAAATGATTCAAAAGGTATGAAGCCTGACATTGATAGTTTTATAACTGCAATTTCCAAATGCAATTTTGAAGGTAGTATAGAAGTTCTGTACGAAGTAACATTACAGGCTTTAGTTTATCCAAACACGTAAATTGGAAATTTCACGTTTGCATGCAGAAATTCAAAATAAATAAATAAATAATTTTAAAAATCGCTTTTGTGACATGTACACTAGATTGGCAACACTGACAGCAAGAAATATGGGAAAGTATATGACCATTTCTGTACGAGGATAAAAAGATTATAATTCAACTCCAATCTTGAAATTAACGAGTGTGAGGTTCGTACGTAACACTGGTAAATTTTATATCCAGGACTTGGCAATATTGTTGCTCGCATAATTCTCACGCGTATTCGAGCATGTGAGTAGACTGCTACAAGGCGCTTTTTGCTGAATCAATAAAGCAAAACATTGCATAGCGAGTTCAGGATTATGTGTAGCCACAGAGTTAACGTACAACAAGGACTATTTTTACTCTCTCGTGGTCTGTTGTTGGACGAGTTGGAGGAGGAGGAAGAGTGACGTAATTGTCAGCGCCCTACGCTAGACCAAACCAGCTGGAATCAGATACTGTTTTGTTTATACGCCTCTGGGAGTCCAGGCGCTGGTTGTTTCGAAATGATGCTTCTGCTTATTTGAAAGATTTCCGCGATAATTCTCCCGCCCCGCCTTTGCTTGCAACTGTTCCTGTCCATTAGCATTGCGTACCGCCGTTTTATCTGCTTTTGTCAGACAGTAGGCGTAACTGGCATGACCGAAATGTTTTAGACGGCGAGTGTTTGATTTATCGAACTCGCTTCAAGAAATACAATGGTTGCTCTGGCTTGCAAAATGGTACCTCATGTGACGTTGATTTAATTTTCTTCTATTTCTCATCATTTAGAGGTGGAAAACGAACAGTGACGCATTTAGGGCATGGGAGTAGTGGGTTACGTTGGCTTAACCATTGACCCTCCCTCCAACATCAACTTCGTTTCTAACATAAACGAATTTCAAATACGATGCTTACTTATGAAATATAAATTAATCTTTGTAAAGAACGATCTTCTTGACGTATGTATTGAAAATCTAATTTCACGTTCGAAGCACCAGCGCCGTTCATTGATAAAGTGTTCTTTTTTCTAATCGATATGATGGCTCAAACACGATCTTGAATAATTGGACCTGGCAACAGTTACTGACGATCTACATCGAAATCAAAGAGTGTATATACGCTCCCGAAATGTCCAGAAATGTTGGTGGCAAAGATACAAGACACCAGGCGTTTTTTGTGATTTTTTCGGTGCAATAGAAGATGTTTGGGGCACACAATTAGTCGAGAAAGCGAAGTGGATAGTTTTACACTCTTAAATCGTGTTACTAACATGCAGCACTGAGCTAATTATGCGGTAGTGTTTATGTGTTGCATGTTATTCTTCAGAATCAGTGGCGGCGATTAGGGGGGGCGAGGGGGCAGTTGCCCCCCACATTTTGCCACTTTTGCCCCCGCACTATGCTAAACCTTATCTGCAAAGTCTTTGCACCCCTCCCCCTTCCAGTTTTGGCAGATTGCCCCCATGGTTTTGGAACCTAATCGCCGCCACTGTTCAGAATTGTGAGTAGTGGCAGAACATTCACCCTACCAAGGACTGTACTAAGTGAAGCAGAGTATCCGTGCTGGAAATTCAGGTATGGCGGAACCAGTAGTCATTTGTATTTCTCTTTTGGGTTACGGTAGGCCTATACCAATTCTCCTAAATTTTACATATTATTTCGACATTTTAGTTACATATAAACACTGCTGTTTCTCATTTACCACTTGCCTGTGTCTATAGAAGAGGCGAAAAAGCCCAATTTCCGATTGTTTAATTCCGAATTTATCATGGTGCACAGGCATTTTTGCATGGTTCGATTTCTAATTGTGTCTATTAACACATACTTCAGTCATACTAATTACTTACTGCGGGTTCTTAGGAGAGGGATTTTAACCTTCCATATACTCCTATATCAGGGGTTCCCAACCTTTTTCGTTTCCCGACGCCCTTAGTGTTTCAAGATTTTTTCGCGGGATCCAGTCAATATGAAGAGCTATCTAACACTTGCAACACTCAGTTAGTGTGCTTAGGTTGACTGGCGTACGCAGAGGGGAAGGGGGCCTGATAGGGCTACAGCCTCTCCCGAAATTTTGAGAAAATCGAAATTTTCAAATGAAAGCAGTAAAGAACTCGGGGAAAAACCAAAGTAAATACAACCCCACCTTAAAATTACACCCGATTATGATACAATTCTTTGTCATTTAACAAACTTTAAGACTAAAGTTAAATATGTACCTAATTACGAAATATTTTATAGCGTATTCCGCCACCCATATGACAATACAAAAGTTGCCATAGAAATAGAACTCTCTACAGTCCGTTTGTGCGAAAAACGCACTGAATGTATTCTAGACTTCATAACTCCGTAAATGTAAATTTGAAGGGGGGAGGGTTAAATATACCAGACCTTGTTTTCTATTTAGAAGATAGCCTACTGTATGTATAATAATAGATAGTGGTAAAAAATATTTGGCAGTTAGCGTTATTAATTTTACTCTGCAGAATCTTGCGCCGAGGAAATCTATTTACTTGGATCTGGCAGCTTATGTTATATCCGTTCAAGATGATTTCTCGCACCACTTGTAATATGTCTACAACTTCTACATAATAATAGTTTTACAGTATTTTTTAAAAAATATTTCTTTATACTTTAAATTGTATGTTCCCTCCCCCCCGGCACATATCTGATACACACATACGTAAACGAAGCCTTGCTGATGTGGTAGTGGCTAATGATGTCGTCTTGTAATCAAGGGATCCTGCGTTCGATTCACGGTGGAGGCACATTGCACAATTGTTTCTATCCCGCTTTAAACTGTACAGATCCATTCTAATTTAACCTTTCTGAGCATACTCATATTATGCATGTTACAACATTCATTCATAATCCATTAAATTATTAATTTAATCTTAACACGATTCTTCTTAAAAGGTCGTATTTGTATTTACCTGATTTTACGACGCTCATTTGTCGCTTTGGGTTAATGTGGTGATGACGATGAATGAAGATTGGGTGAAATTAATGAAAGGCACAGGTCAAGACTCGAACATTGAGCTTTTGGTGGCGAGATCAAGAATCAACCGATCAATGTCCTTAGGCACTGACTCGGCAGTTCCTTGAAAATAACTGGTAGGAATTTTATAGTAGTGCTACGAAATTATTTGACACTCCTGTGTTACGGTGTCAAGAACACCTGTTTTTGAAATCCGAAATACATACCTATATTTTGCCTTTTCAGGCACATTACATAATACAATTTAAAAGAAGAGAATTTAATTGATAGTTTTAATTTTGTAAATTTATACAAAAGGCGATGATTCTTTATCTGGTTTGATGGTTGTTATCTTAGTAGCATGTGAGGACACATGTAATATAAGTTCTCTTCTTCTTTCTCGCCTCAAAACAAATTCCTCCCGTTTCGTGTCCACCATTGCAGACTTGGTGAACGTGTCGGGAAAACGAATGAAAATCGCAATCCCAGAAGTGAGTGAGGGGGTCTATAAATCGCACGGCTATAAAAGTTGGGTGGGAAGGAATGAAGTGCGAAAAACGAAAGAGGAGGAGACGGACCTGGCAGAATGAACCGATGCAGGGGAGAGGCTAAGAAAAGGATAGGAATCCTCATTTCAGAACAAGTTCTCAAGGAACAAGTGCGAAAGAAAGAAATAAAACTTTAAGACGTGGATACTAAAATATGCTGTTCAATTGAGTTCGAGAGGCCCTTTCAAAGAGAGGCTAATTTTCATCGCCGCCCTGGATGATGATGTGATTCGAAACGACACGATGCATCCTGTGGATATGCCCCTCTCCTCCTCCTTAAGAAAACACAAAAAGAAACCGCCATAACACCCTCTTAGGGAGAATTCCCACCGAAGCGACAGGCACCACGTGTCGCTTGAGGATTTCATCAATTGAACGCAGGCTTGTATTATCGCCTGCCATGCTGCTACGGTATGAAAAGTTGCTGCTGATTGGCTCGTTACGAAACGACATGTGTCGCTTGTAGCTTCGGTCTGAAAGATCCGTTGACATGCGGCACATGTCACATGGTTTGATTGGTTGAGTACTTGATATATGCACAGTAAGGCTAATCGGGACTGGACCTACAGCTTAAAGTGGGATCCGAACTATTATGTGCCTCTACCGGGTGTCGAACTCGGGACCCCTTGATTACAAGGCGACGACGCTACCACTGCGCCATCGGGGAGGCACATGTCACAAGGAAACCAATGTTCAGAAATAAATTTAACCTTTCGTATCGAAGTGATACAACAAACTGCACATATCGGTTGGACTGGGTCGTTTTCTCAATATCGTGTCGCCCCGGTCTGTTTGAAGCGAATACTTTCCTATAGACTGGAGGGCTCTGTGTCGCTTGTCATTTCGGTGTGAAATCCCATTGTCTCGTGTCCTTTCGGTCTAAAAGCTGCTCTACTGTCGAATCCCCTCTATTTGCTAAATTCCTGGATGCCCTTAATGATTCGTAGGTGTTGTTGGCTTTTCAAGTAGAAAAAATGGGTTGATGCAGGCTGCTGTATCTTCTGCTTTCCGTGAGTACCTCTGGTGCGTCCCTCGTCAGGTTTGTTCAGAGCCCGGCTACTTCGCGTGACTCGTAGACAAGAACGTGTCGGAATGAGGCAAGAACAGCTTGTGGCCGTCCGGGAGATTGCTCTTCTAACGAATTTATGAAGGCCGTTACCAACCTGAGAACTGAAATTTCCCGAAATTCTGAAGTTTATCTTCGGCTACCATTTTCGTAACACAATTCCCCCCCCCCCCCCCAGAAAGTAATCTTCCTAATCTCATCATTTTTGGGTGAGATACATCAATACATTTTATCTAAATGTATTTATAAATTTGGTTCTGTGCGAAGATGTTTATGATTTACGTTCATGTACATCGTTGTTTGATTCCTCGACGGAAGAGGAACGAATTTCAGGACTGCGTTTCTATTCATGTCTCCTGTTATTGGTAATTGTTTTTACAAAAATTACGCCACTTATCCGTCACTTTTCCTAATGGCGACTATGAGGATGGTGATTAGTTGAAATGCCCATGTTAGAAGCTTCAATACTCGACCACTAAGGCGACGTACAAGTTTCTTAAGTATCCTTGTGTGGGTATACTTAGTTATTTGTGTCCATGCGTGTGTGCATGGTGGAGGGGGCTGTAGATATGTGAGTTCTTATCATTATCCTGGTGTAATAATAGGGTGCCCAATAAGTAATGTTGAATTTTAGTAGAAAAGTCGAACACACACGTGTAGGTGCAAGAAATATTGTTCCAAACACACCATTATATTCTATAGTCTCTTGGGGTGTAAGGGATGGCCATTTCTTAAAACACCCAAATGCCAACCTCACTTTCACGTAGTACATCCGGGACTGGATTTTGCAGACTAACGACACTCTGGCGTCTGGATCCATCGCCAGTATAATCCTCTATGGGTCTTTGCTGTGTGTTGTCCATATGATTTTGTGATTGTCCCTTCATCTCTTTCATCTTGGGCTTCGAGGCAAAGTACTCCCGGACGTCAGCTTCAGCAATTTTAAAATTCTCAAACTGTCTGCTACGAAGGAAGTGACCACTGACAGGAAAGCTGGTAGTCGTGAGAGCGCAAGGTATGGCGAGTATGCTGGATGCTGTAGTAGCTCGATTGCTTCCAGCCTCCCGCATTTCACCTGGGTTGAACGAGCCGTGTGTGGGAGCGTTGTCCTGTTAACACAGAGCTCGCCCTCTGCTGGTTAACTCTTGAAACTTTTAGGTTGAAACTTGGTACATTCGCTCCAGTTGCTGAGAGGAGAGCTCTTTGGTGATGGACCTACCACGTGGAACCAACTCAAGGTGCACTGGACCCACATAGTTGCACCAAACACACCACATGACCATGTGTTTGAACCGGGCTGCAGATTCCAGATATCAAAGATGCATAAAAACTATTCATTTCTCATCACATGCGACGACAATTGGCTTGCTGAACCTCTTATTCATTGGGTTGTCCATAAAGCTGGCCTTCGGTTGTCTAAAATGATCGAACCATCTCTGTATCATTAATTCGTTAGTTATACTATGACCTCGTACAGTATAAATTTCAGTTACAGCTGCACATATAAAAAGGACACTGCCCAACAACAATACCCGCATTGCAAAATTTTCACCCGGTTATATTTATCTGCAATGTAAAATTTGCAAAAATGAGGATATATGGTTCTATGCTGCTAAATATGAAACAGTAGAGTATGTACATACTTTACAACGATAAAGAATTTATATGATGTGATTTGTATGAGCAGTAAAAAATTGTCGATGAGAACAAGACTTGCCAAATCCGACATTACTTATGGGACATACTAATATACCCATCCACATTTGCTTAGGCATGGTACTGAGATAAGACAAATCTAGGTTTTGTTTCGAAATTCAAGATAAGATCGAAATCGCGACGGCCTTTTAAAAACTGAGACGATAAAGACTTAATCTGGTTCGGTTCTGGTTAGAGATTTTGGTCAACTAAAACATTTGATCGTTCAAAACCAAAATAACTTGACCACACGACTCATTCAGACATCACAAGCAGATATCTACCTGATTATTTATGGATAGGTGATATATTTTTTTGTTTTTCTTGATTGTAAAGTTCATTCATTGGTGGTAAATTCCATTTTTCGTGTTGATAGTGACGTAAAACAACAAATACAAAAACAAGTCAACGTGCTGTGTTAAGTTACTTTGTTGACATGAAAACAGCATTTAGGAATGTTCGAAAGCATCCGGAAACGAATTGAAATAATGTTCCTGTCATTTCCTTTTCTAATGTGGGATTCAGCAGTGCCAGTTCTAAATAAAATCAATATTGCTCAACATGGTGGCATTTCCCTGCAATTGGCAACACTGATTCCGAACAGTTATTCTAATCTCCTCCCCCCATCGCTTGTATACATGCCTCGCTCGCCCGCAGAAAGACACGCAAAGCGAAAATTAGAAATAGCTGTCTGATTCGCAACGCCTTTTAAAGGAAGTTCCTTAAACATTTCTGTTGTCATGTTGGCTCTACACAAGTGTCACAATTTTTGACACGACCTACCTGACGTGGAAGTTAAGGCGATGAATGGAATTGATAATTGAAGAAATAGGATGAATTACATTCTTCGAATACACACAGTTTTAAACTTTTTTTTTTTTGCTTTGCGGAGGATTGAGCGATGTCATATTAATTGCTGAAATGAGTTGTAAAACATGAGAGTATGTATTTTTCTTTTACTGAGTTGGACACATTTATATTTGTTCATGGTTAGAAACACTGGAAACGAAATGTAGTATTCCTTTCTTACAGTACTAAAGGAATTTTCATTTGTACCTACAACAACTTCCACACAACGAACAGCATTCTCGAATTTTTCCATGGTTAAATCAAATTTCTTAGCATCGTGATTCATTATATCTATTTATTTACATTTTCCTTGTGCGAGCTGTACGCTGTACGCACTACATTAATTTTACATTACACACACTTTCTCTTCCCTCAAAGTCATGTATTAATATTGTACCTTCTTTACGTTAGTATACAAATAACTCTTAGCACTTGATCAGATACAAAAGAAAAAATTAAACATAATTAGTATATTTTAACAATCGAAATATTGCACATGCAAATAAAGTTGTGTGTCCGGTTCATTCGGCCTCCTGTCTGGAGACTTACTTGAATTTGAATTTCTTTGTTGAATAATGTGAAAAACAAAACAGAACATAACAAAACAAAACACATATACATTGCACACTGCTAGACCCACAGTACGCGTATTACACGCTCGGTTCACTTTGTGCGGTTTCTTCGTTCTTATCGCTGTCCGCTAACGCCTTTCCTCGTCGCTCCCTCACTTCCCACAAATATCTCCCCACTCGTTGCACTATCTCACTTATGATTCCTCTTCTGTCTTCTACCACTTCCCTTATTTCCCTCTCTGTTACGTTCTCAACCCACTTGTCCCGTAAATCACGCGTAGAGGGGCAGGCAGAGAGCAGATGCTCGCCCGTCTCTCCCTCCCCGCACAAAGAGCATATAGTTTCCCCTGCTTCATTCTTAATTTTTACTTGTTTCCAACCCCCAGTCTGAACCATGCTATCCCTCCCCTTTCTTTTTTGCCTACCAAGTTTATGTATCTTGCTTTCCCCCAATCCCTTGATTTCAAATGATCTCTTAGTGAAGTCTTCGTCTGACAGTCGGCTAGTATTTCTTGTCTGTCTATGTCCATAAGTCTCCCTCTAATTTGATTTTCAACTGATGTATCTACCCTCCCTCCTGCTTCCCAAACCCAACCCATCCCAATAGAGTTCAACATGTTTTTTATATCCCTCGCCCAGTTCCGTGTATTTTCTTCTCTTACTTGCATTATCAGACATTGACCCTTAAGTGTCGTGTTACCCTCCCTTGCTAGTTGAAGCCAATACTTTAAAGTTCTCATCCTAGCTTGTACTGTCTCTTTGCTTAGACCTAATTCTTTAAGTACCCCACAATTGGCAGTACTTCTACTTACACACAACACTTTTTTGTAGTATTCTGTTTGAATGCTTGCGACTGTGCTCCCTCCTCTTGCCCCCCACAGTTCAACCCCATAGTTCAAAGTTCCTGTTATTATTGACTTGTACAAACCCTGAATCACTGAGAACGGCATTTGCGGTACTTTACTTATGGTACGTATTACTTGGTCTATTGCGAGCTTTGCTTTGCTTTTTCGTGTCTGTATATGTTGCGTCCAACTTCCAGTCATAGATAATGTTACTCCTAAGTACGTGAAACGCTTGACAGGCTCAATTACTTCCCCCCCGTAATTCCATTTTTCTTGATTGCTGAAAGTATACCCATTTTTGAAAGCCATGATTTTAGTTTTTTTAATGTTAACTGTCATTTTGTATTTTTGGCACCCCTCGTATATGCTATTTAGTCCCCTTTGTAGCCCCTCTATTGTCTCCGACATGATGACTATATCGTCCGCATACAAGAGTACAGGTATCTCTTGCTCCCCTATAGATGGGGTTGCGCCCTGCTCCCATGATACTTCGTTCGCCACCCAATCAATGAAGAGAGAGAATAAAATTGGCGACAGGATACATCCTTGTTTTAACCCGGAATGCGAGGGTTGTAATGATGATACTCTGTGGCCATCGCATCTCACACAAAATTGTACGTTTTCATAAATAGCTTGTAGCGCCCTTATCATGCGCGCCGACATTCCTTTTTCTTGCAGTTTCCCCCACAAAATGCCCCTGTGAACTTTGTCAAACGCCTTCTCGTAATCAATGAAGCACGCGTACAACTTTTTTCGTTTCTCTTTAATTCGCTCAAGTACTAATGTGTGCAATATGAATATATTATCTAGGGTACTGTGCCCTTTCCTGAATCCTGCTTGTAAAGGGGAAATTTTATCAAATATTTCTGACCACTTTTGTATTCTACGGTTTAAAATATGCGTATATATTTTGCTCCATATTGGAAGCAAAGAGATACCCCTAAAATTGCCCGCGTCGCTCCTATCCCCCTTGCCTTTATATATAGGGCAAATTATTGATGTGGCCCAGTCCTTCGGGAAATGTCCCTCTTTGAAAATCTTATCTAGTAGTCTACGGATATTTTCTAACATATTAATGTCTTCCCCAATTGCTTTAAAGAAGTCCGTTCCGATATTATCCAATCCAGCCGCTTTCCCTTTTTTCAATTTCCCAATCGCCATTCTTAGCTCATCCACTCGTATATCCTCATCAAGTATCGGTATGTAGTCCCCTAGGAAGTAACGTTCCCGTGCAATTTCTGTTCGAGATGTCTCCCCCTCCCCTCCAAGTAAAGAACGACAGTGAGATTCCCAAATATGTGGCTCAATATGCACCCAGTTGTTTTTCTGACCCCTCAATGTGCGTAGAACTCCCCATAATGCCGAAATATTCCTCTCCGAGATTGCCTTTCTAATTTCTTCGAATTTTTCAACTTGCCATTTTTCTTTTTCTTGCTCTAAAATGTTGTTATACGCTCTTCTGACCATGAGGTAGTTATTTCTGCCCTCTTCGCTATTTGTGTTTCTGTAGAGTTTCAAAGCTCGGTCCAACCTTTTCTTCATTATTTTGCATCTCTCGTTGTACCACCCCCCCTTAACATGTTTGCCCCCCTTCCCCTCTCCCTTTATCATATGACTTCCGGCCCTTTCGAGAATATGATATCCTAATCCCACTGCTTCCTGTATATTATTTCCCTCGATGGCTGTTTTAAAACGCTCTTGCAACATTTTTGTTACGTCATCGGTCATAATTATCTTGTATTGTTCCTCCCCCTCTTTAGTCCACACGTATTTGCGTAATATTTTCTCGGGCTCCAACGCGAGTTTGGGAGTGTCTACGTTACTATGAGTATCCCACTGAACGTCGATTTCAAGTGGCATATGATGCGATTGCGTTTGCGCCTGGACGTGAAAACCCTTAATTCTTTGTAACAGTTCGAGGGAGCCAATAGCATAATCAATAGTACTACTACCCCCCGCCCCCACGTATGTGAAGTGCCCCGGACAGTCTGTGAAAAATTTCCCATTTAATATTTGGAGCTCATGTAACCCGCATAGTTCTAGGAGCTGCCTCCCTCCCGCGTTTACTATTTTATCCCTGCTTTGTCTAGGTTGTCCTAAGTACATGCCGTCATGAGTCGTTTGGTCACTATCTTGCCCCCCATAGTCGTCCCAGGATACCTCCTCTTCCCCAATTCTGGCGTTTAGGTCACCAGTCACCAAGAAATTGGCCCCAGGATGTTCTTCCGTCAGTTGTTGAATAGTTGCCCCTAAATTGTCAAAATGTTGCTCTGAATAGAACTTGGAGCTTGGGGGTTGTCTGTAAACTGCCAGCACGATTAAGTTCAGGGACCCCGCTGCAAAATGGATCCCCAGGATCCCCTCCTTATCTATACATATCTGTTTTATAAACTTTTTCCATTTTTGTTTGAAAATGATTGCCAAGCCCCCCGGGTACCGCCCTCTACTGGCCCTTCTACGCGTGATTTTTGAGAACCCCTCCCCCCATGACTCTGGCATGTTATTAGAGCTTCCCCACGTTTCTACGTAACACCGTATATCAAATTGCTCCACATACTCCCTAAAATTCTCGTCACAAAATCTTTTTGCTAGCCCTTCTACATTCCATACTACCACCCGTAGCCTGGGATCATCGTTCGGGTAAATTTCCTTGGGACCCTCCCCTTGAGACCCGAATAAACTGTTCCTGCACAAACTTTCCCCCTCTTTAAAGTCATTGACCCTCTTACCTTCTCTGTCGGTTTGGTCACTCTCTCCTGCCGCCTGCAAGTTTCCAAAATTAGACGCCCCCTCCTCCTCTTCTTCTACGTCCGGCGATGGCCATCATATGTGCAACCCTCCGCGCCCCCTGCGGGTGGCGGGTGGGATCCTTTCTCCGTCATCCTGTCTTCGTTCCCTGAGGCGAGGGTCTCTTTGCGAGGCACTCCTTCTTTGACCCTCCTGCTGTGAGGTAAACTGTCCACTTGATGTCGATCTCCCGTCCTGGTTGCTCGGCGTTGCCACATTGCAGTCCAGCGTCGTCTCCTCTTGCCTCTTTCTTAGCTCCTCCAGAGCAGTGATGCCAAAAGCAGGGAAATTTCCCTCGGCACAGGGAAATTTGAGGGTGAAAAGGGAAAAGGGAAATTTACTGAAAAATAGCTAAAAAACAGGGAAATTTAAACTCACATTTTCGTTTCATTCTTTTAAAAAGTTCGAAAATATTTTTTTTTCAGCGTGTACTTTTTCCAAATGAATAGTTAGTAACAGTGACACTTTTCAGTAAGCTTTCTTTCTCCCTGTTATAGATGACCTTGACCGGTCAGTCTTATATTTGTCGCGTTTCCTAGAAAGGCCTCAAGGCACGAGCCGCGCTGCACCTGGAAAGAATTTGGGACGCGATTTTCATTTTTTTTCCTTGTTCCATCCATCATTTCAAAACGTGTCTTAGTGGCTGTGTGTGTGACTTTGTGTGTCCTGTGGCTTTGCAAGGAGAATGGAAGAGGTGACTGATAGGAAGCTACCTGCAACTCCCAAAAAGGTTGGAAAATGTCGGGATTTATCAGCGGATGAAAATATATCTGGGAAACATGTGGGGAAAAAATCGTATTGAGTGGCTGCCCATTACTTCACACTTTTATGATTTTCATAAATATTTAATAATAATAATAATAATAATAATAATAAAGTTTGTTCCTCAGGTAAAACAGGCGTCAAAAGAAAAATATTAACAGCAGGCCCCTAGCTAACTTTGACAATGGGTGGGTTTCAAAGTCCGGCAGACGAATTTTTTTTTGGTTTGGGGATTTTTTACATACATTAGTGTTTTATTTTAAAATTCAAATGTTTATGTTAGGATAATTATATTATGAAACTATGATCAGTGCCTAGTATTTTATTCAATGGGGGGTTTGAACCCAGTAAACCCCCTTATATACGGTCCTGATTAACAGTTATAGCACAGAGTAGTTAAGGGGTGCGTTCCGAAAGTCTTAACGAAACGAACGCATTCAACGAAAATAACTGGGCTCGTGAATCTGGTGAAACCAGTTATTTTACGGACTTATGGGACACTCTAGGCGAAAGCGCAGGCGCAGCGTTTTGTTTAGAGAAAGTTTCCGCATGGCGTCAGCGGAAGGAATGTCCTTATGGCAAAAATAAACTCTATTATGGCCACTGTTACTCATTTTAATCACATTCTAAGAACGGTCAAACCATACTTATCTTGTGCATGTTGCTTCATATCGCTATCTGTTAAAATTATAATACATTTTCCGAACTAGTGCAGTTTGAATCCATCAGCACGCGCTTTGTCTGCAAGGAGCAGACGATTTTCACGGAACAAGCCAGCATCCTGGCCCGTGCGTTTGGTGAATCTCGTTCTTGCACGAAACGCACGGAATGCGACTTTTGGGACAGCATAATGAAACTCACGAAACGCACGGAAGCACTTATGGAACGGCCAGTTACCATAACTCGTTTAACGCGTTAAACTCGTGCGACTTTCGGAACGGGCCCATAGTAATACAAAGATACAGCTTCAGATGTGTTTTGAAAATCGAGGGAAATTTAGGTCGAAAAAGGGAAATTTTACACTGGTAAAAGGGAAATCTTGCATTCGGAGATTGGCAACACTGCTCCAGAGTCCATGGCCGGCCGTTTATATATAATGTCCTGTATTTGAGTTGCACTTTGCTGCCTTCCTCGCGAGCTTGGGTCATGAATGTCTTGAGTTCCCTTCTGTGCTGGCGCGTGTCGTACGAGAAGTCCTCTGCCACGCTCACTCCCGCCTCCCGGATATCCTTCGCTCTTCGTAGCACCGACGTCCGGTCCTTGAAATGTCCGAATCTCGCGATTACGGGCCGCGGTTTGTCCTTCTCTCTTCTCCATCCCAGCCTGTGGACACGTTCGAAGACCCTGTCGTCCATGGCGATGCCCAGACTGTCATTTAGTACTTTTTTCAGGGTTTCTTCGGACTCCTCCCATGTTTCATTTTCCTTCTCCGGCACGCCATAGAACACAAGGTTCGATCGTCTGCTCTGGTTCTCCAGAGCATCCAATTTCCCCTCCATCTCGTGAACTTTGTCGAACAGCCATTCTGTTTGCCTCTGTGAAACCGCGAGTTGCTTTTCTAGTTCACTATTCCTGTCCGTCAGTGCCTGCACGCTCCCCCTCAGCTTCTGAATTTCCGATTTTAGGCTTTCTTGACCCGATTGGACAAGGTTGTAAATGTCGTCCAACGACCTCTCCGGGCCCGGATTGGGTTCCACGCCTGCACACAGTAAGAGCACAAGAACCACCACGCCATACGCTAGAAAACAGTTCACTTCCTTTTGTCCCTCTTTCTGTCGGCCCTTTCGCCCGAAGCCGCATAGACCGATTAAAAAGTTAGTAACAAACATTTTCTTCGTAACTGACTATTTTTTATGCAGTACACAAAATTTGCATATTTGTGTAGGCATATCTCTGATCAAACAAATTTCTTTATTACACGAATTGGGTGATTTCATTTCAGAATTTTAATAGATAATTTAAATAATGATTTTCAAGCTTAATTTTGATGTTTCTTTTTAACTCGTGCACCCCGGACTCTCTACAGGGTGGGCCAAAAGTCAGGTGACAGCATTGTCATAGGAAAGGCTGGTGTGTTGGAGGTCCACTTTGGCCACGTGTGATGTTTGAGGGGTGGGGCCAACCCAAGGACACATGTGACCACCCCGGGCGCCATCTTGGAATCCGCCATCTTGAATTCAACTTAGGTTTCTTAAATGGAACCATAGGCATGTGGCATATCATTCCCAATTGTTTTTTCGTCAGGAGTTCAATGCCGCAAACAGTTTTGTCCTATCGTGAACCTTTTCCTAATTATGGCCTGTCTTTCCTTCTTTGTGTCTCCTCACAACACATGCTTGAAATGGCCACCCTCGTGCACAATGATTTGTGCCACACGCCTCTTCCAGTCCTCATGCACAGCCAGCAATGTCTCTGGACGCACAGCAGCACAGGCATTCACAATCCGCTGCACCAGATGCTGTAAATTCTGGATTTTCACGACGTAAACCATGGCCTTGTGGCGGCCCCACAGGTAGAAGTCGAGAGGTGTGAGGTCCAGTGACCGTGGGGGCCATTCTACCGGTCCCCGATGCCCGATCCACTTCCCAGGGAACTGCTGGTCCAGGTAGTCCCGTACACAATGTCCGTAGTGGGGAGGAGCTCCATCCTGCTGGAAGAACGTTGGGTATGAACCGTCCTCCGACAAATCCGACGGAAAAATCTCCTCATCCAACAGTCGTTGGTAGTGGTCGGCGTTCAGCGTGCCGAAGATGAAAAATGGGCCAATGTTAATCGTACCAAAAATACCACACCATACCATAACCTTCTCGGAACCAACGATCCGCAATGCATCAATCCAGTGAGGGTTGTTGTCACTCCAGTAACGGTGGTTTTGTTTGTTCACTTCTCTGTTTACGTAAAAAAGTGCCTCATCGGAGAACAACACTTGCAAGGGGAGATCCGGGTTGGTCTCCAGTTCCTCCGTCGCCCATTCGGCAAACTGTACCCGACGATCTGGATCGCCCTCTGTCAGATGCTGGTGCATCTGAATTTTGTATGGGTGCCACTTGTTAACGGCAAGTATCCTCCGTATGGACGTTCGGCTAACTCCAGATTCAAGGGCGATACGTCTGGTGCTACGTTGGGGGCTTTTGGAGAAGGATGCGAGGGCAGCGACAGTGGTTGCCTCATCTGTTGAAGTTTTCGGGCGACCACTGCGTGCTTTATGGGCCACAGATCCCGTCTTTCGGAATATGCTGATGAGTTTCGCCACACCATTGTGGGAAATGGGCTCCCTATCGCTGTGTAATGCATTAAACTCTGCAGCCACCACACGCGAGCTCCGATTTCCACACATGAGGATGATCCCCACACGTTCTTCGGTCGTCAGCACCATTATTCAGTCGGTGATACCTGCATAGATAAAACAGGCCATAATTAGGAAAAGGGTCACGATAGGATAAAACTGTTTGCGGCATTGAACTCCTGACGAAAAAACAATTGGGAATGATATGCCACATGCCTATGGTTCCATTTAAGAAACCTAAGTTGCATTCAAGATGGCGGATTCCAAGATGGCGCCCGGGGTGGTCACATGTGTCCTTGGGTTTGCCCCTCCCCCCAAACATCATATGTAGCCAAAGTGGACCTCCAACACACCAGCCTTTCCTATGACAATGCTGTCACCTGACTTTTGGCCCACCCTGTATAATTGAAAGTATCTAATTTAAATTAATAACTACAAACCGTGTCCTCCAAGATATGCTAAAAAAAATTGCAACATTGAAGTATAACATTCCATCTGTTTTTCCTTCACATTTTGTGACTAAGGATCAGAAACAACTCCATACAGATTTCGCCTTTCAAATTCTTTCGATTACAAAATTCACGTTTTTACTTGCAACGTAGTTCGTATAGTATTACTAGAGTTATACAAAGGTTATGTTATCACCGTGAATGTTTTGCCGAATAGACCACCATCAATAATGATACAGCCAAGTTTTCGGTGTATAAAGGCCAGGGGTCCCGGGTTCGAATCCTGGCCTGGGCATGGATATTTGTGAGTGCCCATTCAACAATTTCATCATATCATCACTCATCCTCATCTTCGCAAATTAGCCAAAAGTGGCACAAAACGCGAAGTAAAATAAAGCATGTCAGTCAATCAATCAATCGGTGTATCAAGCACTAACAGCTCAAGGGCCTCCCCGATGGCGCAGTGGTAGCGTCGCCGCCTTGTAAACAAGGGGTCCTGAGTTCGATACCCGGTGGAGGCACAAGTGGTTCGGATCCCACTTTAAACTGTAGGTCCAGTCCCGATTAGCCTTACTGTGCATAAAGTGGACTTAAAACAATAACTCAACAACAACTAACAGCTCAAGGTTAGTAAAAATGCAAATATTGTTTGCAAGACAAATCCATCTAAAACGAGGAAGAAATATTCATCTTGAATTGCCACGTGCGCCAACCTCCGTGGCGGAGTAGTTAGACCTCTACGACGCCATGGGTCCCGAGTTCTAATCCCCGCCTGGACATGGGTGTTCTTTGTGAATGTCTCTTCATCAGTTTCATCATATCACCAATCATTCTCATCGTTGTGATTAGCCGAAACTGGCAGAAAAGTGACGTGAAATAACCCGATTCAGTCATTCAATTTGGTCTTCAATCTAGCATTAATTTAAAAGCCTGCTAAAGTCCATGTAATGGTTAAGGTGTTTTTTTTTTGTTTTTTGTTTTTTTTATAACGAAGAGAAAAGCATACAGCACTGTTTCATTAATGTGCTTATTTGTTGCATCGCAGCGACTAACCTCATTTCAGAACTTGACAGGGTTCTTTGTTTCATAAGAAAAGAGTACAGTAAAATGATAGGAGGTCTATATACTGAACAACATAAGTAGGCCCGTAGTCAGCAGCCGCCATCTAAAGGCGAAAAAGTGGGGGTAGAAGCCCTGAAGATGAATTTTCCAGTATATTAGAACTTATTATACAAGATGTTTAATCCTGCTAATGAAGTAGAATTAATTACCGCTATACACTATTTAAATTGATTATGTTTTAGGTTTAGGGGGGTGGCTCCAGCCCCCCCCCCCAGATCTCCCCCTGGGTACGTGCCTTAACGTAAGTCATGTAATTATTTGTAATGTCACCACTGTTTCTGGAACGTGACTTAACAGTTTGGCCTCTCGGTTATTTACTGGATGTGAAAATGGCCCGCTGTAGGAAAAACATTGAACATCACAGCTCTAGGTAATGAAATGATAAACGTATTTTTGCCCACGTAAATAATTGAGTAGAGGAATTCAAACAAAAACAAGTGTACGTTCAATGGAGGGAACACCTACAACTATTTGCAACACTTCTTGATTTTTTGCTGACGTATAAAAAAGCCGAAGGTTCCGAACGAGAATTTTATATTACCATATTTAGGGCCACTATGTATATGGTTAGTTTTTAATATATTTAGACTTGTTTACATTTTGGTACGACAAGGAAACTAATCATATATGTGATAGTTGCGAGCACTTGGTTTGTCACGACATTGCTGTAAGCAACGTAATATGTCAAAAGTGTGTACATATCCATATTCTTCAGTAGATATTGATAACAACTTTAATCAAAAAGTAATTAGAATTAATAATTGTGAAAGAAAAGTGAACCAAGAATGTATTACAAAAAAAAAGTAATTAGCATGTGAGCCATAATTTGTGTTCCAGTTTCTATACAATTATTTTCCTCCATGTTAACTAATAACAATGTAACTCGGAAGGAAAGACATACCATTAACAATATCTCCACAATATTTTATAGAAATATCGAAGTCAAAACGTCCCCAAACGTAGTCTATGTAAGTTTATAGGAAACAGAATGCAAGGTGTATAATAACTATCTGTCAAATAAAAGCGTGGAATTATTTTGTTGTAAGATGCTGGGATGTTATATACCAGTGGATCTCAAACTTCTTGGGTCTGCGGCCCGGTAAATTTGTTGCTTAAGGTAGATTCCCCGATCACAACAATTGATTCGGAAATAGCTTTCTATTTTTTAACTTTATACTTTAATTAATATGTACCTTTAAAATTTAATATTAATAAAGAAATTATGGCATAATCATAGAGAATATTAGTTCGATTATAAAAAATATAAAATTTGGTTTAAGTTAGTTGACAACGACTGAATCTAATGGAATGTTTTAGTTTCTTCCGGCCAATATCATTGAATTTATTTGGCAAATGTGATTTTCATTGGCATGTTCCGCTTCGGACACCTAGAAATTCCAATTAATCAGAATCTTTCCACTTCAATATATTTGTTAATGAAAATTGCTGCCCAAATTAAAATGACCGCGGTGCCCGTCCGTCAACCTTCAAATTTGGAGGAGGGAAACAACGCACCCCCCCCCCCTGTCAAGCTCGTAGCTAGAGGAGGGGTAGGGGGCAACTGCCCCCCTAGGAGCCTGCATTCCCCCTGTGAAAAATACAGAACACATTCCTACCTGGAATTCTCACTAATCTTTACAATTATTACTCTAGCAACATAACAACGACATTCATTGATTTTGTGACTTAAGGGTATGTGGGATTCCGTATAATGTCGTATCAGGATGTGGGGAAAAAATCCCTTCCAGATTCAGACTTCGGAAATGATTTCGCAATATTCAGTATCTAGAACAAAGATTTTCCTGCTTGATTCGATCCCAATATGATTCTTTTTGTAATGCATTCTAAATTACCAGAGAGAAAAGTAAGGCCAGATATATATATACTTCAGATTGTTGCTGGTTAAATGCATGAACAATTATTTTGAGGAAAAGGAGCGCGCACATTAGAGAGACAATTTGGCAAAGAAAAAAAAAGAAGTTTAAAACTGTGTGTCTTCGAAGGGTGTAATTCATCCTATTTCTTCAATTCTTAATTTCAGTCATCGCCTTAACTTCCACGTTAGGTAGGTCGTGTCAAAAAGTGTGACACTTATGTAGAGCCAACATGACGAACAGAAATGTTTAAGGCAATTCCTTTAAAAGGCGTTACATGTTGCATATGCATTTTCTTATTTTACGTCGCTCCATGTTGCATATGTGTAAAATATATGTTGTACATGAAAGTTATACGTGTCATGTACAAAAAGAATAATGTTCGTCATGCACATTTTGTCTTTCAAAAATACAGTTTTTGTGCTTGTTTTCCATTATTATCTAATATGAAATTGAACGTGTTGGAAAAAATTTCAAATCATTTGTTCAAACACAAATGCTTTAGCACCGACTTCTACTCCCTTTTGCATGATTTACGACGATAATAACATCTTTTAATGCTACTATTATTACTATCACTACCACTACCACCACTATATTACTATTATTACTAGGGAACGGAACTTTATGTGCTAAAAAACTCAGAAATATTTATTTTTTATGTGTCATAAATGTTGAAAATATGTGATAAAAACAGGAAAATATGTGACAAAAATAAAAAAAACATTTGGTAACAAAAACAAAATATTACATGCATTTTAAACACCTGAAATCAGTTTCTAAATGCTTACCTCTTAGTGAGCTATTTGTTGGAAGAGTTGCAGTGGATCACCATAGATTTTCCAAATTCTGCATTGTAAATCTGTGACGCTTATCTCTAAAAAGCATCTTATATTGCGAGAAACATCGCTCCACGTCACAAGAAACAATTCTTGCATATTTTAAGCACGAAATTCCACTAACGCTGAAGTTTTCCAAAGCTTCCTCTTCCTCTACTTCACCTTCCAAAACACGTGCAATTTGGCACAAAGTTTGAAAACCTTGATTTTTCCCCAAAAATTCTGTACATTTAGACATTAGCACTTGAGGGTTAGATCCAGTGGGGGTAATATTTTCCCCCAATAGGATCGTAGGCCAGGCGCCAGAAGTCTGCCAGCGAGCGTGTTCAAAGACAAAACAAACCTAACACTCTCGATATGAAAGAGTTGCGGAGAATAAACATTTTTCCTTCGAGGATTTCGAGGTAGCTGAAGTCAATGACTGATTTTATGTATTTAAAATGAAAATTCGCAAAATATGTATTTACATACGGAAAACTGGAAAATATGTGTTTTTATGTAAAATAAAATTTGCTGTTTTGACATATAAGGCTATGATCAGAATTTTGTGCAAAAACGAGGGTCTCTATCTTATCGGAGTAAAAACATTTATTTACCTAAACTTCCGTTCCCTAATTATTACTATTGGCACGTTTGTCCTGGTCCTTGACTCCAGATAAAAATTTGTGGTTTCACCTCTGCTCACAAAGAACACTCATGCAAAGGCTTGAACCTGAAACCCCTGGCTTCGTAGTGTGTTATGTAACCATCCCAATATGCAGGTCGGGTAGTGAAAGATGTAGGACTCAGCTTACGCTGTCAAATTATTATCAAACACGATGAAAATGTGATAGTGTTTCACATTTATTATTTCGGTTAGAAAGCGATAAAATTTGTAGTTTGATACTGGTTACACTAAGCATCTTATGGAGTGTAAATATCAATTTCAAATGTTACGAATCATATCTCTATGCAAACGCATAAAATATGATAAGCAACATAGGTGTGTGTTATGATATCCCTTTTATAAAGGAAAAGTTAAGTTTTAACCCTGACTGTTTGCATGATATCGTTTCCATAGCATGTTATATATTGCTCTCAGAATTTTAAACGGCAATAAAATTAATTGACATTTGCAACTGCGAAGCTCAATGGGATTGCATACATTAAGGACAGAAGATGTCATATTTCGATTGCTTGTAACACCGAAAGAAGAATTAGATGAGCAAATAGTGACTGAGAAAAGTTGCTTGCCTTGATGTCCTGTACACACTGAGAAAGTTGTCGGTGTTATCAGGCGGCACCCTATGAATATAGATTCAAGAAAATGACAAGTAGAAAAATGCTACAGTGAAATAAATACGATTGAAAATCTCTCAAATTATATTACATTTATTTTCTTATATTTATAATATTACATTGTATCTGTAGCAGACGTTGTCTGTTAAAGTACCTCAGGCAAAACCTAATTTTTTGACAAATAATTATGTCAACTCTTCTGCTATGGAGTGGATTCTCCTAATTTTATTCATATATCTTAAGCCATTCTGTGACTGGCAGAAAACAATATCAGAATAAATAATCCCTGATATTTGGGGTTTGTACGCTTCTGCTCAAAAAGTGGTGGCGATTAGCGGTCAAGAGACCTCGTGCCGCGGATATGGGGTAAGGCGACGGAGGCCCCTTATATCGTTCAGTTTCATACCATAGTCATTAAGGAAGGTATTTTTCCTAATGTAAAGAGGATACAACATTTCCCTCTATAAAACTTGATATGAAATATTAATGATGACACTGTAATCCAAGAAGTCATTGATCAATCAAGGGATTCCTATTTGTTTGTCGGATGTCAAACACATGTAATTATTTAAACAACACAATATTTTGCAAAATGGTTAACGTAACCAGTAGGCAATCATTGTCTGTAGTGATGCAAGAGTCTTTCATTTGAAGAAAATAGAATCCGTGGTGGAGTAAGGGACCCATGTTTTAATGTTTTAGCAAGTAGGCCTACAAAAAAATGTATTACAAATTTTTGCACAATTCATCAAAGTGTAGATAATATGTAACCATTATTATTAATTTGATTCTTCTTGCATAACACAACACAATGGTGTTGTTGGATTCTCGTTAGATTTCTTTGTGCGTGAAAATCTTGCATACTGGAAACTAGAGGGAAACATTATGAAGCCCGATTTATAAAGGACTTCCTTAATCAGTTCTGCAGAGAAACCCAAAGCTATTGGTACTAATCGTCTGTTAACATTACTGGCCTGTAAATATCAAGTAGATATAGTCCCGATGAGACTATTTAGTATATTAGTTAAACTTTATCTTTGTATTCTTTGGCAGTCCAGAAAGATCATTAGCAAAATATTGTTATTTGATGTTGCTCGAACTTCTTTTGTTCGTTGGAGTTTCAAGATATCATCCCTTTCCTGTTACTTATCACTTTTGGAGAAGGGGGGGGGGCAAGTGCCCCTCTGTACCCTGCTATATCTGCCAAAGCAACACAATATATTAAATATTTGCCCCCTCTAGGATTGACTTCGCCCCCCCCTACTAAGAATTCCTGGCTACGAGCCTGCCCCCCTGTCAGATCGTTTGATTGCTGACCGCCACTGTCGCGAAACCATTTTCAGTTATCGCAGTCAAACTCAAACTCCAGAAAGACGCAAACGTTAAAATTCAAATTTGGAGGCTGCCCAGGTGACCGTCCCCTTTCAGTGGCTTTGAATTCTCAACAACACTGACGAGAAAGAATTTCCTCTTATCGCTGGTGAACTTCGAACGAAAGGTCATCTCTCCAGGTGCTTGCCGACTTGGGGTGCAAGTCGCAAAGTTCAGGCGAATGTCTTCCGGCCCGGTATAATTGACGCCAGGGCCCGGTACCGGGCCGTGGTCCGACGGTTGAGAAACAACAGCAAAAGTAATGGTATGCAAACTGTCCATCACTATTTCATTCAGTCCGTTTTCTTCATATGATGGCCATGGATTGAAATCTAAACGTCAGTAATATAAGGAGAGAACAACATCTGCTTCGCAGCAACAGAAATC
Organism: Lepisma saccharinum; assembly: GCF_977018435.1. Classification (NCBI taxonomy): domain Eukaryota; kingdom Metazoa; phylum Arthropoda; class Insecta; order Zygentoma; family Lepismatidae; genus Lepisma; species Lepisma saccharinum. The sequence goes on along the minus strand of NC_139231.1, from coordinate 78,638,382 downwards.
CATTCCTGAAAACAACACAGGAAGTACAATAACAAGCGATGGGACAATTGAATCGGCAGGTTTAAGAAGGGAATGAAGACCAAAAAATGGGGAGATGACCTTTTTGTACTCGACATCATCGGAAAGAGTCGCTCTACACGTGAGTGTGAAGAAAGATATGTAAGTTGTAAGAAGGAAATGAATCCCTTCCACTTATACACACACTTCTTTTTGATTTCCCACAAAGTTTCTTTTTGGACTAATTCCCTTCTTAAACCTGCCGATTCAATTTACCTACTATTATCTTTGCCGTCGGCTGTACTTCGATCCCACCTTTATTCAAGCCACTGCATTGTTTAAAGTAGCGACAAGAGAAAGTAATTATTACTGTAAAATGAGTAAAGTAACACGTGGCCTCTAATGAGCGTAACTTATACACAGAATTCGAAGTCAACTAAATCTCTGCTTCCATTTGGAACATGCAAATGAGCGGCTCGATAGTTGGCACTTCGAACAGTTGCTGCTGTCAGCAGGGAATGTGCAAGAGCATGCAGTCTTATTCAGTTCATATGAAAAAAAATAAAGGAGAGGTCAACAGATGAAGGTTGCAGGCTTTCTCAGACGGGAATTAATCTCTTAACTTTTCAGCAGATGTTCATGACGTCACTATTAGAGCAATGACACTTGAAGAAAAAACAAGGTCACATAACATGCTAAATATAGTTTGCTTGCCAAAATTACAAAAGTAAAGGTTACAGTTAGAGATTTTATGAATAACCAGCGTAATTGCAATGTCGTAAATTATTTCAAATGTACATATTTGTATGGTCTATGATTTAGCAGCAACAACAAACACGTTCCATTTGAAATATATGTATTGACTATACTAGATTTTACGGAAATTGTGTTCCATTCTCGTCAGCCAATACAGATTTAATACCATTGATTGCTCAACCTGCATACGTACATATCTTGGCGATACAAAATGAATGCAACTTTGCGCGGTCTAACGAAGTCGTGCTATTAACCGGTCATTCGTTCGCTTGGCAACAGCGCAAAGCTTTCTTGTTTATTTGCATCACATGGTCAAAGTCCTTCCCCTCTTATGGCTCCAGATGAATAATGCTTATGTAGCAACTTTCTGAGTCATATTCGAAGCATACATTGTTCCAGTTTGTCTCCGCCAGCACGTGACAAAGCTGTTGAAATTCCGCAAGAAATCAAAAGGGTTTATTTTGCTGCAGGTAGAAAAGAGAACCTGACTGTGCTCGAATTGAAACTGCACCTCCCAGCCCTGCTTTTTTGTCCGAGGTCACGTCCAGGTTTCTAGTTAAATTTGCACCTGAAGCGAAAGGCCGATAAGGGTCAGAATATTGAATCTCAATTAAGGGACTTTGGTCCTTGTCGACCGGTTCCATTAGGAAGGCAAAGGAGTTTCAAGTTCATGTCTTTTTTTCTTCTTTTTTCTCGAAGCGATCTTCCCTACGTGGTGTTGTCCATTGTGTGAAAACTACCTGTTGGATCGTTTCACAAATTTCATGTTCTTTCCTATTTTTCCCTGAAATGCGTAGCAGCTTTGGTCTTGCACTGAAAGAAGTAAGCAACAGCTGTCTAGCCCTTGCACACTGAAGATGGCTAAAGCATTGCGGGTTAACTCATCATAATGACGTAACGATTGAGGGGAAGTTGTAAGCCGCCTTGTTGTGCTCCGAGCGCTGAAGGGGGAGGGGGAGATGGTGCGTTGATGTGGTTGAGGGTCTTCGCCAGTCAGTCGAGGACGGGATGTTGTCCGTGAAGATCGACAATGTGTGTCGAAATGCACCACGAGTGTCGCAAGACGTGGTATGAAGTTCGTTTGTTGACGTGAAGCGTTGGAATGTCGCGGAAATTCTGTTGCGAGTGAAACGGGAAGCCATTGTTTGTTACGTGTGTTTGTGTGTGTACAGGTGTGTTTTTGTGTGCAGTGCGGCAAACCACATGGTTTGAAATGTATTATTTTCGCTGAAGTTGCTTCGTTCCAGTTACAGCCTTGTTGTGCTTACTTTTTCGTCGAATGAACCATGAGTTATCAAGACGTACGCGGCGCTTATTACTGTGGTTCTAAGCATGGAAACCATCGCCCCCACAAAAGATCTATCCTGTCTTCAATGGACAGTATACCGTACGTTGACGCCGATGGATCCAGCGCTTACAGCGGAGGCGGCACCAGTTTCATGTGCGACACGTCAAGTTCCGAAGCCCTCGACTCGTCCGGCGTGCTCTACCCACTACATCCGTTAGCAAGAGCGTCGTCAAGGCAACCTTTGGTGGAAACTGACGACTCCAGCCTGAACAATCTCCTGGATGCACTTGACGCACTCGACGATCGAGTTTCCGCCGCCTTTTCTCACCTGGAATCCCTTTTGCCGGATAGCACCAGTGGCGACATCAGCGGTGCTTCCAGGAACTCTTTGGAAACCAAAGAAGACGTGAATGTCGAGGAGGAATGTGGAAAGGGCGCATCGTTTCTCGACGTGGATAGCGGGATCGTGCCTCCGCCACGCGAGGCCCCATTGCCCAAAGTGGCGAAATTGAAGTCAAATCAGAACAACATGCAGGATGATTGTGCGAATAACATCGCTCCGCCCTCGTGGACCAAAAATAAGGTAAGGCATCTTGTTTTAAAAGTTATTATTTTTTAATTTCTTAGTTTTGGGTCCAAACCTTAATATGTAACAGGACTGTTGAAAGAAGCCCAAGAATTTGGCTCCCAACTTCCACAGTGGTGAAACTTAATCAAATGGGATAACTGTGGATTTTAATGTAAAATGTAAAGAAAGAAAATATAGCCTACTTGTGTTTGATCAATCCCTCAGCTGCTGGTTCAGTAGAACCCTCCAGGATATAATAATTAATAATAAATTGGCAACCAAATAAGATTTCAGTTTTATGCCAATGACTTGACCCCACCTACTTGTACAGTATTACAGTTGCATCTCGTAGTTTTGTCCAATTCCTGTTTAATTATTACTAGGTGAGGCAGGAGGCTGCATTTGACAGGACTTTGGTTGCCCCGCCCCCCACCCTGTAGATTCTATGTTCGGTTCCTGGTCGGGGAATTGGTGTTTCTTTGAATCGAATTGAAAACCGTACATGCAGTATGCATTATTTCCATGCCCACAAGAAAATTTATAAGTTATGAACCTGTATTGCCTCATGTTCTTATGTAACATTGAATGAATACAAGAGTTGGGCGAATGTGGCACATACAGACGAAGAATCTCCGATTTGCTTGTGGATTGATGCTATGCACCGCGTGACGAAACGTCAAATTGAGGAAAGATGTCTCTCATATACAAAATATAGCAAATAAGTAGACATAAAGAAATTATGTAACCTGCTTGATCGTCGTAACATCTATTTCATGGATTGAAGTCTGGTCATGTCGCGATTAACTTAGGTGAGCAGTAGAGTGGTATGCAAACATAAAAACTAGTATTGTATGCATTTTTCTTTCTTCTCAACCACAATACATGCCTGCTCGGTGACAGTGTGACTTTCCATCTCACCATCAACCCGGGTTTGAGTCCCGCCTGGTTATGGGTGGTCTATGTGAGTATCCCTTCATCCGTTCCATCATATCATCACTCATCCTCATCTTCGCAATTAGCCAAAAGTGGCAAATATGCGAACTAAAATAAGCCAAATCAACCAATCATCTTCTCATCGTGACGATCAGCCACAAGTGACAGAAAATGAACGTAAAAGAACAGACTAAAAAAGGTAAAGTGTTCCCCTGTGCATAGCACCACGCCATGAAGGCGTATAGGGGGTGTGGGGGTAACGCGAATACAAATATCAACTACGATATACAGATTGCATATGATAATGAAATTGTATTATAGCCTCAAGCTGTCAGTTTTTGAGTGTAAAGAAAACCGTATTGATATTACGTATTCTAGATATTTTCCCATCAACCAAAAGGGTATACTCTTTTTTAACGTCCCCCGTGATGGAGTGGTTAGCTACGACGCCACGGGTCCTGGGTTCGAATCCTAGCCTGGGGATAGATGTTTGTGTGTCCATTCATCAATTTCATCACATCGTCACTCATCCCTATCTTCGCAAATTAGCCAAAAAAGGCACAAAAAGTGAAGTGAAATAAAGCAAATCAATCAATCAATGATTTTTTTCTTAACGCGGGAATGTCTGAACAAACTTGTAAAGTTACTTTGCCATTGCTGAAGCTCGTATTAAAAATAATAATGATGTTCTTGAATATCTCGGTACAATACTTAAGGTGTGAAATCGTATGCATATAAATGGAAAAATCTTGCAGACTTTTCAAGGCACGGTAAGCAATAGAACTGTTGATGCAAGGTGCTTTGTCTGGGAGAGGAAAGGGGGGGGGAGGGGGTCGAGTCGTAAACCTGACTTTTCTGTTTGCCTCGCCATGTGGCCTTACTTGGCCCCGAAGGTGACTCGACTTCTAAGAGAAAACACGAAATGTCATGTTTTTAAGTTTTCCAACGCGGATGTTGTTCTCTCGACACTATCCCTGTCACCATTGTGAGGAGATCGTAATCCAAGACACGTAGAAACAAGCGAGGCAACGATTGGTACCGAACGCTCATTGGCTGACGGAAATGGCTTTACAGTCGCACCGTCGATTTTTGTGCTATAAGTACACAAGCACTTGGCAGCTAAGGAATAATATGGGTGTATTGTATGCATATAAATGAAGTCACAAAGGTATAAATTCCATTATGGAAATTCAACGTAGAAACGTGACAAGAAAATGTATTTTACTCAACGATGTATATTCACTAATATAAGAGTATTCAAAAAATCTCAACTGACCTCAACACTCCCTAAACACGAACTTACACCCCCCCCCAAATTAAAAATTCTGGATAAACCCCTGGTTGGGATACATTTCGGTAGTTCTGTTACAACTTCGATACCTGTCCGTAGTGCATAAAGCAGGTATAAAATAAAAATCGACATTTTTCGGGAATTAGTGAGTACGAACCGAGTTTCGGTATGTATTTGGTACAACTTGTGCCATTGCGAAAACTATTATCACGACTGTGGATAGGACCCATTTACTTTGGATTTTAACAATATGTGAGAAGATGGCGACATATAGTCGTGACTATTAAATAAACAAGGCATACCTCCCCCTTTTCTAAATACGAGGACACGCCACTGGAAGAGTTCAAATATGAATTGTTGAGAATTAATCTTTGTGTATGCCTACATATCGTAATTAATTCTTGAAAAACGCTCTATTTGGAATTTTGAAATTCCGCCACAGGTTCGTATTATTCATTTGCAAGATTCCATTTCCATAATTTGTTTATTTGGACTTTGTGTTTGTATGTCAAAGTGTTCCTTTGGAATTTACGATATGAAACTTTTTTTCTTAAGAAAAAATTAAAAAATTGTAAAAAACCATGGTTCTACATATGAGAATATCGGTGCGTGTGGGAGGTTGGATGAAAGACGCCCACTAACGCCACCTACCAGGTTTTGCTGAATTTACGTTTCTCGGATTTCCGTTCGTACGGATACATTCGGTAATTCTTCCCTCAGCGGGGAAAAGAAGCAGCGTTGCCACTTCTGACGATGTCGTTGAACTTTCACAGTAATTTCCAACCTGAGCCACGCTTATCCTTGGGGGGTTTCATCGCTATTTGCACTGTGTGTGGATGTGTGTGGAGCCGCATTGTCATGAAGAATCAGAATTCGACGATTTGCACCTCCGCGTCGTTTATTCTGAACTGCTCGACGTAAATCAAGTGTTTTTTTTGTAAGTAGTCCCTGTGATGGTATGTCCCTTTGGTAGAGGTTCAAGCAAAAGAATACCTTCCCTGTCCCAGAAAACAGTTACCATAATCTTGCCAGCCGATTTTTTTGCCCTGAATTTTTTTGGAGTTGGTGACCCCTAATGCTTCCACTGCATGGACTCTTGTTTAGATTCTGGGTCATACCAGTGAGCCCATGTTTCATCCCCTGTCACTACATGCTGGTAGAAGTATTTATCTCCTTCCATAAAATCCAAATTTTCCTGACACATTTGCACTCGAGTTTGCTTCTGAAAAACGTTCAAGTTGTGAGGAACCCATCTGGAACAGACCTTTGTGAGCCGAAGGTGTTGGAGTAGAATTTCCCAAACACTATGAATATCAATCCTTACTTCCTCCGCTATCTCTCTGATCTTTTTTCTTCGATCGGACATTACCAATTTTTGTACAATTTCCACGACCTCAGGTGAAGTTGCTGTTTTTGGTCGACCAGTCCTAGGCTCATCTTTGACGTTTGTTTTACCACACTTAAATGAGCTTATCCATCGTGTTACCTGTCTATGCGACAGTGCATCATCACCATACACTTCCACCAAGTTTTGATGAATTTCATTAACACCCTTACGAAAGAAAAAACGAATCACATGTCTCTGTTCTAAATTAGTGTTTTCTGGGTTTTGCTCAACTTGTGCACTTGTGGAGGCTCTGGTGACCCGGTCACTTGACATTTTCGCTTGAAATCTTGTACACCTTCCTAAATATGCTTGTCCTTTATGGCTAGGTTGCTTTCATTTACCTAGAAAAGAAAATAGAGTTAATTAGACATGACTTTCCCAACACCCCTCGTAGTAAGGCAAGCATTGGCATTCAATTTGCCTCAGCAAAAGACGACCAATTTCACACGTTCCGCTGCTCTATCCCTTATGTACTGGATGGTTTGCGCACAAGATGTTTTTTTAAGTCTTGAATGAAATGAACCAAACACTGAACAACTCGGCCATTTATAGTTTGACATTTCGATGTGATAAGAGCTACGAGCAATGTTTTGTCGATTAAGCGAATTAAAAGTTTGATGCCTGGTTCGGATCGAAGCCATCTACATATTGCTGTAAATAAGAAATTCATATTTCTGCAAGGATATCCAGGTTTCTGGAAAGGGTTCGTTCAGTGGGAATGTATACACATCTATTGAGTTCATCGCGATTACTTGCGCCCGCGGTAAACGCAACTTTATCCTACAGAGCTGGGCATAGGCGTGCGCACGGGGGACAAGAGGGGAGCAGTTGCCTCCCTAATACTCTCACTTAGAAATTTATTTCGGATGAATCTTATCACCGTTATTAAACAATTTTATGCTCTTTAAAAAAGTAAGCATTTTCAAGACGACGAAGTGGGAAGAATGTGCATTATTTCCGATGAAATTGAACTATCCAACTTCGTTCTCAAGCAAAGTTCTTGTTATTAACACTCCGACTCACTTTATTCGTTAGTTGTGTTACCTCTATGTGTTTGCAGAATAAACTGCCAAAACATTGAAAATCAGTAACGGCGATTTTGGGAGAAAAGTGGGGAGGGAGTAGGGACAAGGCTTAGCTTAAGAGGCCATAGTGCAGGGGCAAAAAGTGTGGGGGTAACTGCCCCCATACCCCCCTAATCGTCGTCACTGTTGGAAATGAATAAATTATGTCTAGTTCTTTCGAATCTGCTGTACGAAACTATGTTTACATGTAAAATAGACTGAGCCACAGTGAGGGGAAATAAAGGAGAGGACAAAGAACATTAGTGCCAGGGAAGTTTGAATTCTTCTAATAGTGATTTTCAGAGGGTCCGGACACACACTATATACGTTCTGTTCCATACCCATTACTACAAACATTGGAATTAAATGATTTTTTTTCTTTCTCCGATTGAACTTTCATCATGGCCTTTGCCTCCCCCTCCCCCAATCAGAGGGTCTGCGCACGGCTATGGCTCTGGGAACATCTATTCCTAGCTTTGAGAGGCTATGAAGACAATTATAAACGTATTCAGTTGCATCTCTTTCGCGCAGAGAAACAACATTGAATGAGTCCATGCAGAATCAAGTTACGTAACTTTAATACGATGCGACATGCGAAAGGGACAAGGGAGGGGAAAGGCTCGTTCCGACTAGTTCACATCATCCGTCATCCTTACATGAGCAGGGAACACTACGCACTCGCACGTGACGCAACGCTTGTTTTGTCTTATGTGTGTAACCTTCGCAATGCTCCCCTGACCTACTTAACGAGCAACAAAGACTGTGTTTTTCCTTCCCATCAGATGTCTCCACTACGTGTGTAAGAAATATGGCAGTTGTAGCTTCATTTGCAGAACACCGAGACCATAAAAGAGCTTGTGTTAAAAGGGTAATGACACCCCCGTTGAGAATTATTTGAGCACTTGTCGCACGCTGTAATAACTTCATTGTAAACATGGTCGTATTTATTTCCCTTTTCTCAATTAGGCAGAAACATAGACAATTACTAGCACGGGGTCAACGAAATTAGTAATACGGTGTATTTTATTACAGTGTATATTGATACACTTATTTTTTCATCCTTTGTACACACGGTTAGGAGCTTTTTATCTTCATTAATAAGAACGAAATTAAAGTATTATAGCAGGGACGATCGATTCTTAAGAAGATTGACTCAAGAATCGGTCGTCCCTGATTATAGGAAGGTATAGAAATTATGGCTTTCTTGCAATCCAATCATGTGATGGAATTGTATCTTTTGCAAATACGTTGTATGAAGAACCAAACTACTAAGTGTACTTATCCAGGACGCTTAGTAGGAGTGGAGCAGTGCCATCCGTTGCTAGATCCAGGTGTAAACAGTAATGGAAAGAGCCCAGATATGTAATTTTAACTCATGAAATACTGATATTTTGTATTTGCTTTTTATTTTACTTCGCCATTTGTGACACTTTTGGCTAATTTGCGAAGCTGGGGATGGTTGATGATATGATGAAATTGATGAATGGACACTCACAAATATCCATGCCCAGGCCGGGATTCGGGCGTTGTAGCGCGATGTGCTAACCACTTCGCCACGGGGGCCGGCAACTCATGAAGTACGTTCCAAAAACGGTTACCTTCCATTTCGCCGAATGCTCCCGAGACAAATATCACACCTAAGCAAATTTTTCGGCGAAATGGGTATTCCCGTTTTGCCGAATCCCCTTTCGCCGAGTATTCTGAGGCGAGGGAATTTTCCCTCTGCCGGGAAATTTTAGGAACTGAAGTGAAAATAATATCTTCCGTCGATTCGGCCCGTTACCAGTTTCCAACACGGTAATTATAATTAACCCTTCATTCTCGCTTTGCAGCTCTTTCAAAAGAGTGATGAATTCGTAAACGTTCAGATGGTGTCTCTGTAGCCTCCTGTTCAGCCCTGAATGCCATCCCTTCACCTAATTTGTTGTTCTTTCCTAATCATTATTGAAATGGTTCCACCTCTCAC